>NC_090737.1:35158288-35220788 GCF_036898095.1 Palaemon carinicauda | reverse complement strand
AAGCAAACGAGGAAAAGAGTCTTCAAAGTGAGATCTTTAAAAGAGGCTGATTGAAGCGGTTCAAACCTTGCTGACATCAGGAACCTTAACACCACGTCTAAGTTCCAACCTGGTGTGGCTAACCGACGCTCCTTTGAGGTCTCAAAAGACTTAAGGAGGTCCTGTAGATCTTTGTTGTTGGAAAGATCTAAGCCTCTGTGGCGGAAGACTGCTGCCAACATGCTTCTGTAACCTTTGATCGTAGGAGCTGAAAGGGATCTTACTTTCCTTAGGTGTAAAAGGAAGTCAGCTATCTGCGTTACAGAGGTACTGGTTGAGGATACTGAATTCGCCTTGCACCAGCTTCGGAAGACTTCCCATTTTGACTGGTAGACCTTGAGAGTGGATGTCCTCCTTACTCTGGCAATCGCTCTGGCTGCCTCCTTCGAAAAGCCTCTAGCTCTTGAGAGTCTTTCGATAGTCTGAAGGCAGTCAGACGAAGAGCGTGGAGGCTTGGGTGTACCTTCTTTACATGCGGCTGACGCAGAAGGTCCACTCTTAGAGGAAGAGTCCTGGGAACGTTTACTAGCCATTGCAGTACCTCGGTGAACCATTCTCTCGCGGGCCAGAGGGGAGCAACCAACGTCAACCTTGTCCCTTCGTGAGAGGCGAACTTCTGCAGTACCTTGTTGACAATCTTGAACGGGGGGAACGCATAAAGGTCTAGATGGGACCAATCCAGAAGAAAGGCATCTACGTGAACTGCTGCTGGGTCCGGAATCGGTGAGCAATAATTTGGGAGCCTCTTGGTCATCGAGGTAGCGAACAGATCTATGGTGGGCTGACCCCACAGGGTCCATAGTCTGTTGCAAACATTCTTGTGAAGGGTCCATTCTGTAGGGATGATCTGACCCTTCCGGCTGAGGCGGTCTGCCATGACATTCATGTCGCCTTGAATGAACCTCGTTACAAGCGATATGTTTCGATCTCTTGACTAGGTGAGGAGGTCCCTTGCGATCTCGAACCGCGTCATCGAATGAGTCCCTCCTTGCTTGGAGATGTACGCCAAGGCTGTAGTGTTGTCGGAGTTCACCTCCACCACCTTGCCTAGAAGGAGGGACTTGAAGCTTCTCAAGGCCAGATGAACTGCCAGTAGCTCCTTGCAGTTGATGTGAAGTGCTCTTTGATCCGGATTCCACGTGCCCGAGCATTCCCGACCGTCCAGTGTCGCACCCCAGCCCGTGTCCGATGCGTCCGAGAAGAGAAGGTGGTCGGGGGTCTGAACAGCCAGTGGTAGACCTTCCCTGAGAAGAATGTTGTTCTTCCACCAAGTCAGTGCAGACTTCATCTTCTCGGAGATAGGAACTGAGACCGCTTCTAGCGTCATGTCCTTTCTCCAGTGAGCAGCTAGGTGATACTGAAGGGGTCGGAGGTGGAGTCTCCCTAACGCGATGAACTGGTCCAGCGATGAAAGCGTCCCTATTAGACTCATCCACTGTCTGACTGAACATCGGTTCCTCTTCAGCATGCTCTGGATGCATTCTTGGGCTTGACTGATTCTGGGGGCCGACGGAAAAGCCCGAAAAGCTTGACTCTGAATCTCCATACCTAGATAGACTATAGTTTGGGATGGGACGAGTTGGGACTTTTCTATATTGACCAGGAGACCCAATTCCTTGGTCAGATCCAGGGTCCATTTGAGATTCTCCAGACAGCGACGACTTGACGCAGCTCTTAAAAGCCAGTCGTCCAAATAGAGGGAGGCTCTGATGTCTGCTAAATGCAGGAATTTGGCAATATTCCTCATCAGTTTGGTAAACACTAGAGGTGCCGTGCTTAGGCCAAAGCACAGGGCTTGGAACTGGTAAACCACCTTCCCAAAGACGAACCTTAGGAAAGGTTGGGAATCTGGGTGGATGGGGACGTGAAAGTACGCGTCCTTTAGGTCCAACGAGACCATCCAGTCTTCCTTCCTAACCGATGCTAGCACCGACTTCGTCGTCTCCATGGTGAACGTCTGCTTGGTGACAAAGACATTTAGAGCACTGACGTCTAGCACCGGTCTCCACCCTCCTGTCTTCTTCGCTACTAAGAAGAGACGGTTGTAGAAGCCCGGGGATTGATGGTCCCGGACTATGACTACCGCTCCCTTTTGTAGCAAGAGAGACACCTCTTGCTGTAAAGCTAGCCTCTTGTCCTCCTCTCTGTACCTGGGAGAGAGGTCGATGGGAGTTGTTGCTAGAGGGGGCTTGTGCAAGAATGGAATCCTGTACCCCTCTCTGAGTAACTTCACAGACTGTGCGTCTGCACCCCTGTTCTCCCAGGCCTGCCAGTAGTTCTTGAGCCTGGCTCCCACTGCTGTCTGGAGAAGATGGCCGTCAGACTCTGCCTCTTGAGGACTTGGAACCCTTCTTCTTTTTGCCACGTTGACTATCGGCACGGGTACCTCCTCTGCTGGAGGTTCTGCCACGAAAGGGCGGAATGAACGTAGACGCTGGTGTGTCCATCCTAGGTCTAGGCACGGAAGGTAAAGCTGTGACTTTACGTGCGGATGACGCCACCAGGTCATGGGTGTCTTTCTGGATCAACGAGGCGGCAATCCCCTTGATCAGCTCTTCAGGAAAGAGACACTTGGATAGCGGAGCAAACATCAGCTCTGACTTCTGACATGGTGTGACTCCCGCCGACAAGAAGGAGCAAAGGTGATCTCGCTTCTTAAGAACTCCAGACACGAAAGAAGCCGCAAGCTCGCCAGACCCATCCCGAATGGCTTTGTCCATGCAGGACATGATGAGCATGGCAGAGTCCTTATCCGAAGGGGAGGTCTTTCTGCTCAACGCTCCCAAACACCAGTCCAGGAAGTTGAAGATCTCAAACGCACGGAAAACTCCCTTCAAAAGATGGTCCATGTCCGAAGAAGTCCAGCAAATCTTGGACCGTCTCATAGCCAGTCTGCGGGGAGAGTCTACCAGACTTGAGAAGTCGCCCTGGGCAGAGGCAGGAACTCCCAAGCCGAGAACCTCTCCTGTGGCATACCAAACGCTAGATCTGGAAGCAAGCTTGGCCGGGGGAAACAAGAAGGTTGTCTTCCCAAGTTGCTTCTTTCTTGCAGCCACTCTCCCAGTACCCTTAAAGCTCTCTTGGACGAGCGAGCGAGTACGAGCTTCGTAAAGGCAGGAGCTGCTGACTGCATGCCTAAAGCGAACTCAGAGGGAGGTGAGCGTGGAGCTGCAGACACAAACTGGTCCGGATACTACTCCTTAAACAGGGCAAGGACTTTCCTAAAGTCTAAGGAGGGAGGCGTAGTCTTGGGTTCATCTATGTCGGAGTGTTGATCGTCCAAATGCGCAGCTTCGTCGTCATCAGAGATTCCTTCATCCGAATGCTGAGGAGGAAGCGGCAAAGGAGGAGAAGAAAGCTGAACGGCTGAATCCGGCAGCACGGGTGCATGCGTAGCTGCACTGGATCCAACATCATGCCGCTGCTGGTCAGTCTGAGAGCTGGCAACAACAAAAGCGGAGTGGTGGTGCGTGGTGGGGACTGCCGTGGGTTGCGGAGACTGCCGCATTGCGTCAAAACACGGCAGCTTGACTGCACCTTCCCACTGCTGATGCGGTAGCTCACGCATGTCAACGGAGGGTGCCGCACGTCGGCTAACGTCAACATGCGTCTGGCAGGGTCGACTGCGCATCGGTGGTGGAGCTCTCACAGCCGGAGTGTGGGAGCAGGCAGCCGCAGTATCAGCTGAGCGCACAACCGTGGCAGGTTATAGGTTAACGGGTGCAGCGTCAACCTTCTCAGCACGATACTCCTGCATGAAGGAAGCTACCTGAGTCTGCATAGACTGCAGCAAAGACCACTTAGGGTCTACAGCGGATGGTGCGGCAACAGACGGAGTGATTGCCTGCTGCGGAACCACTCTACCTCTCTTGGGAGGTGTGCAGTCTTCGGAAGACTGCGGCGAGTCCGAACTGACCCAGTGGCTACACCTGGGCCGTTGGACTCGCTCGGAAGGGACCTTGCGCTTGAGAGGTCGTGAGACCTTGGTCCAGCGTTTCTGACGAGAAACTTCTTCCGCAGACGAGGAATGAATGGGCTCACTCGTCTGTTTGTGGGTGGGACGATCTCTGCAAGATACGTCCTCAACCACTGAGGGTACGTCTGTACGCTGATCAAGGCCTGTCGAACCCTTTGGTCGTACGACATCGCTTCTCCCCTGGGCTTGGGAGCTTGCAAGAGGTCCCGGACTGGGAGGACGACAGGCACGAACAGACGCACCCTCATGCGTAACACTGACACTTTTCACTGCACTTGCACTCGCTACACTTACCACTGCACTTTTCTCCTTCAACTCTTTGACGTCAGCCAAGAGTTGATTGCGGTCATTCGCTAATGACTCAACTCTGTCACCAAGAGCCTGAATGGCACGCATCATATCCGCCATCGAGGGTTGATGAGAGCTAGTAGAAGGGTCGGGTGTAACCACTACAGGGGAAGGAATAGGTTGTGGGGCATGGGGAGAGGAAAAATCAATAGAGCGAGACGAACTCCTCCTGATCCTATCCTTCTCTAGCCTACGTGCATTCTTAAGGAATTCTTGAAAATCGAATTCCGAAAGCCCAGCGCATTCCTCACATCGATCTTCCAATTGACAGGCTTTACCCCTACAATTGGAACAAACGGTGTGAGGATCTATAGAGGCCTTCGGAAGATGCCTAGAACAGTCCCTAGCGCTACACTGCCTGTACTTGGGGACTTGAGTAGGGTCAGACATCTTGAATTAGTCAAAGGGGGAAATCCAAAATCTATCCAAGTCGTCAACAAATAATCCAAAATCTAATCAATGAAAGTGATAAAGTATTGATGATAACTTCTGTACAGCGAAAGCTAATAACTAGAGAGAATACATCACCAAAAAGCGTGAAAATCAACTCCAGAAACATGTTATTTTTATTAGTAAAATAAATTTTTGAATATACTTACCCGATAATCATGTAGCTGTCAACTCCGTTGCCCGACAGAATTCTATGGAGGGATACGCCAGCTATCACAATACTAGAAGGGGGTGTACTTACCAGCGCCACCTGTGGCCAGGTACTATAGTACTTCTTGTTGACACCTCCTCAATTTTTCCTCGGTCCACTGGTTCTCTATGGGGAGGAAGGGAGGGTCGATTAAATCATGATTATCGGGTAAGTATATTCAAAAATTTATTTTACTAATAAAAATAACATTTTTCAATATTAAACTTACCCGATAATCATGTAGCTGATTCACACCCAGGGGGGTGGGTGAAAACCAGTATACAAGATTAAAGGATAGCTAAGTATCCCATATTTCATATAACAGTTATCTCAAATAACAATGAAATAATAAGTACCTGGTAAGGAAGTCGAATTGAACCGTTACTCTGCCTCTTTTTTAAGTTCGTCTTCCTTACTGAGCGCAGCGTTCCTCTTGGAGGCTGAATCAACCCAAAGGTGCTAAAGTATATAGGGTTGCAACCCCTACTAAAGGACCTCTACAAAACCTCTAACCCAGGCGCTTCTCAAGAATGAATAGACCACCCGCCAAATCAAAAGGATGCGGAAGGCTTCTTAGCCTACCGTAACAACCATAAAAACAACAATAAAAGCATTCAAGAGAAAGGTTAAAAAGGTTATGGGATTAAGGGAATGTAGTGGTTGAGCCCTCACCTACTACTGCACTCGCTGCTACGAATGGTCCCAGGGTGTAGCAGTTCTCGTAAAGAGACTGGACATCTTTAAGATAAAATGATGCAAACACTGACTTGCTCCTCCAATAGGTTGCATCCATTATGCTCTGCAGAGAACGGTTTTTATTAAAGGCCATCGAAGTAGCTACGGCTCTTACTTCGTGGGTCCTTACCTTCAGCAATGCAAGGTCTTCCTCCTTTAAGTGAGAATGGGCTTCTCTAATCAGAAGCCTTATATAATACGAAACCCCGTTTTTGGACATGGGCCTCGACGGTTTCTTGATGGCACACCATAAGGCTTCTGACTGTCCTCGAATAGGTTTAGACCTCTTAAGATAATACTTGAGAGCTCTGACAGGGCAAAGAACTCTCTCTAGTTCGTTACCTACCATGTTGGAAAGGCTAGGTATTTCAAACGATCTAGGCCAAGGACGTGAAGGAAGTTCGTTCTTTGCTAGGAATCCGAGCTGAAAAGAACATGTTGCAGATTCGGTCGTGAAACCAATGTTCTTGCTGAAGGCATGAACCTCACTGACTCTCTTAGCTGTTGCAAGGCAGACGAGAAAAAGAGTCTTGAGGGTAAGGTTCTTGAAGGAAGCTGACTGGAGAGGTTCGAACCTAGGTGACATAAGGAACCTTAAGACTACGTCTAGGTTCCAGCCTGGAGTGGATAGACGACGCTCTTTAGACGTCTCAAAAGACTTAAGGATGTCTTGAAGGTCCTTGTTGGAAGAAAGGTCCAAACCTCTGTGGCGGAGAACTGAAGCCAACATACTCCTATACCCTTTAATCGTAGGGGCTGAAAGGGATCTCTCATTCCTAAGATGTAGAAGGAAGTCAGCTATTTGGGTCACAGAGGTATTGGTAGAGGATACTGAATTGGCTCTACACCAGCTCCGGAAGACTTCCCACTTAGATTGGTAGACTCTACGAGTGGAAACCCTTCTTGCTCTGGCAATCGCACTGGCTGCCTCCTTCGAAAAGCCTCTAGCTCTAGCGAATCTTTCGACAGTCTGAAGGCAGTCAGCCGAAGAGCGTGGAGGTTTGGGTGCAACCTGTCTACGTGAGGTTGACGTAGAAGGTCCACTCTTAGAGGTAGAGTCCTGGGGATGTCGACTAGCCATTGAAGTACCTCTGTGAACCATTCTCTTGCAGGCCAAAGGGGAGCAACCAGCGTCAGCCGTGTCCCTTGCGATCTCGTATAGGCTCCTCGAATGGGTCCCTCCTTGCTTGGAGATGTAAGCCAAGGCTGTGGTGTTGTCTGAGTTCACCTCCACCACTTTGCCTAGCAGGAGGGACTTGAAGTTCAGCAGGGCTAAATGAACTGCTAGTAGCTCCTTGCAGTTGATGTGGAGCATTCCCTGTTCCTCGTTCCACGTTCCCGAGCATTCCCGTCCGTTCAAGGTCGCACCCCAGCCCGAGTCCGATGCATCTGAGAAGAGATGAAGATTGGGGGTCTGAATAGCCAACGATAGGCCCTCCCTGAGAAGGAGATTGTTCTTCCACCACAATCTTGGGTGATTGGGATAGAGACTGCTTCGAGAGTCGAACCCTTGTCCCAATGAGCTGCAAGATGGAATTGAAGAGGGCGGAGGTGGAGTCTCCCTAGTTCGACGAACAGGGCTAACAATGAAAGGGTCCCTGTGAGACTCATCCACTGTCTCACCGAGCAACTGCTCCTCTTCAGCATGCTCATGATGCACTCTAGGGCTTGGCTTATCCTGGGGGCCGATGGAAAAGCCCGAAAATCCTGACTCCGAATCTCCATTCCCAGGTACACAATGGATTGGGAGGGAATGAGCTGAGACTTTTCTATGTTGACTAACAGACCCAGCTCTCTGATTAAGTCCAAAGTCCAGTTGAGACTCTCCAGACAGCGACGACTCGTGGAGGCTCTCAACAGCCAGTCGTCTAAGTAGAGGGAGGCTCTGATGTCCGATAAGTGGAGGAATTTTGCTATATTCCTCATCAGATGAGTGAACACCATAGGAGCTGTGCTTAGGCCAAAACACAGGGCTTGGAATTGGTAGACAACCTTTCCAAAAACGAATCTCAGGAAAGGTTGGGAGTCTGGATGAATAGGAACGTGAAAGTAGGCATCTTTCAAGTCCAACAAGACCATCCAGTCCTCCTGCCTGACCGCTGCTAAGACCGACTTCGTCGTCTCCATCGTGAACGTCTGCTTGGTGACATACGCGTTGAGCGCGCTGACGTCCAGCACCGGTCTCCAACCTCCTGTCTTCTTGGCCACTAGAAAGAGACGGTTGTAGAAGCCCGGGGATTGATGGTCCCGGACTATGACCACTGCCTTCTTCTGCACAAGTAGCGACACCTCCTGGTGCAACGCTAGCCTCTTGTCCTCTTCTTTGTAGTTGGGAGAGAGGTTGATGGGAGATGTGGTCAGAGGTGGTTTGAGGCAGAATGGAATCCTGTAACCCTCCCTCAGCCAACTGACAGACTGGGCGTCTGCACCTCTCTTTTCCCAGGCTTGCCAGAAGCTCTTGAGTCTGGCTCCTACTGCTGTCTGGAGATGCGGAGAGTCAGTTTTTTCCTTTAGAGGCCTTGGAGCCTTTCCTAGACTTGCTCCTGGAAGAGTCTGGACGGGAGCTTCCTCGGCTGGGGGCTCTACCACGAAAGGGCGGTATGAACCTCGTAGCAGGGGTATCAGCCACTGGGGTGCGATAAGTCCTGGGGACTGAGGTAGCAACCTTAGACTTACGAGCCGATGAGGCTACAAGATCGTGTGTGTCCTTTTGTATCAGGGCAGCAGACAAGTCCTTAACCAGCTCTTCGGGGAAGAGGAACTTCGAGAGCGGAGCAAAAAGGAGTTGTGACCTTTGACAAGGTGTAATGCTGGAGGAAAGGAAGGTACACAGCTGTTCCCTTTTCTTCAGAACCCCTGATACAAACATCGACGCAAGCTCACCAGATCCATCCCTAATGGCCTTATCCATGCAGGACATTAATAGCATGGCAGAATCCTTGTCCGCAGGGGAGGTCTTCTTGCTGAGGGCCCCCAGGCACCAGTCTAGAAAGTTGAACATCTCAAATGCTCTAAATACTCCCTTCAGGAAGTGATCAAGGTCTGAGAAGGTCCAGCAAACCTTAGAGCGCCTCATTGCAGTTCTCCGAGGCGAGTCTACCAGACTTGAGAAGTCAGCCTGGGCAGAGGCAGGTACTCCCAAGCCTGGTGCCTCTCCTGTGGCATACCAAACGCTCGCTTTCGAAGTGAGCTTAGTCGGAGGAAACATGAAAGAAGTTTTGCCAAGGTGTTGCTTAGTCTGCAGCCACTCCCCTAAGATCCTTAACGCTCTCTTAGAGGACCTTGCTAGGACTAGCTTAGTATAGGTGGACTTAGCTTGTTGTATGCCCAGCGAAAACTCAGATGGAGGAGAGCGGGGAATAGCAGAGACAAAGTGGTCTGGGTAAACCTCCCTAAGCAGAGCCAAGACCTTACGAAAGTCAATAGACTGTGGAGAAGGCTTGGATTCATCCACGTCTGACGAGGGATCCAGGTGTGCCGCCTCATCATCAGACGCCTCATCACCAGAGTGTAGCGAAGAGATCGGACAAGTATGCTGAACAGCAGAGTCAGAACGAGTAGGAACAACAATATTAGTGGTTTCCTCTTCAAGTATCTGTTGAGGGAAAACCTGAGGCTCAGACTGCAAAGGCTGAACAAAAGACGAAGCAGAAGGAAGGCGCATGGGTGGAGGAGGCTGACTCCTGGCATGAGTGGCTGAACCCAAGGGTTGCGCTTGCTGAGCGGTTGGCGGAAGCGGAGTAGCAAGTTCCTGTTCCTGCGGTGTGAGCGGAGCGCGATGAGGTAGAGGCTGCGCAGAACGTGGTAAATGTCTCGCAAGCTGAGGCTCCTGAGGCGCAAGGCTAAGGTGTTGTGGTGCTTGCCTTGTGGAGGGTTCTTGCATGGACTGTAGTAGAGTCCACTTGGGGTCGGTAGAAACTACAGTAGGCTGAGGTAAAGCCTTAACAGTCGAGCTCTGTTGTGGCAGAACCTTACTCCTCTTGGGCGGAGTGCAGTCGACTGATGACTGCGGCGAGTCAGAGCTGAGCCAATGACTGCAGCCCGGCTGAGCACTCGCGGACTGGACTCTGCGTTTGAGTGGTCTAGAGACCTGAGTCCAGCGTTTCTTCCCTGACAATTGATCAGCGGACGAGAAAAAGACGGGCTCAATCGTCTGCAGGTGGGAGTGACGGTCTTTGGAAGACACGCCCGCAACCACCGAGGATACTTCAGTGCGCCGATCAAGGCCTGCCGAACCCTTTTGCCCTTCGACATTGCTTCTCCCCTGGGCTTGGGAGCTTGCAAGAGGTCCCGGACTGGGAGGACGACTGGCACGCACAGAAGTATCCTCACGCACCACACTGACACTGACACTAGCACTTGGCACTGCACTGACACTAGCACTCGTCACAGCACTGGCACTAATTCCACCCACTGCACTCTTGACCTTCAGTTCCTTGACCTCGGCCATAAGAGACTTGTGATCACTTACCACTGACTCTACTTTATCGCCTAAGGCCTGAATAGCACGCAAAACAACAGACATATCAGGCTGAGGGCAAATAGTAGGTTCGGGGGTAGCAACTACAGGGGTAGGAAAAGGTAGGGGATCATGAGGTGAGGAAAAAAGTGAAGAGTGAGAAGAACTCCTCCTAACTCTACCTCTCTCTAACTTAGTTGAATATTTCAAAAGACGGACAAATTCAAGTTCCGAAAGTCCGGCGCATTCCTCACATCGATTTTCTAACTGACAGGGCCTTTCCCTACAGTCAGAACAAGCGGTGTGAGGATCTACCGAGGCCTTCGGAATACGCCTATTACAAGACCTACATCGTCTATGGGTGGGGGCTTGCGAAATGTCAGACATCTTGAATCCAAAGAGTCAGCCAAGGGGGGTTCCAAAATCAAGCAAAAGATCGTTAACCGTTAATCAGGACTATATAAAAGCTATCTAAGCTAATATAAGAAGGTTTCCAGTAAAGCAACAGCCGAAATCTGAGAGAATACTTCACCAATTAGCCGTGAAAATACTCGAAGATCATAAGCGTATCCCAGAACGTCTTGCCGGAAGCACGACAGAGGAAAAATTGAGGAGGTGTCAACAAGAAGTACTATAGTACCTGGCCACAGGTGGCGCTGGTAAGTACACCCCCTTCTAGTATTGTGATAGCTGGCGTATCCCTCCATAGAATTCTGTCGGGCAACGGAGTTGACAGCTACATGATTATCGGGTAAGTTTAATATTGAAAAAACAGCGTATCAAGTAGGTCTTGCCGGTGGCACGACAGAGAGAAAATTGGTTCTTTGTTGACAAGAAGTACTGGAGTACCTACTCGACAGATGGCGCTGTTGTTGTACACCCCCACCTGTATAGCAATCGCTGGCGTATCCCACCCGTAGGTTTTTTCTGTCGGGCAGCAGAGCTGCAGCTACATGATCACTGGGTAAGATTAATATTGAAAAATTGTAGTTAATAAGACATAAACTAATATATCCTACGGTAATGGGGCCCAGCTAGTGGGAGCCGGGGTTTTAGGTGGGGACAATTTACTGGCAAATTGATAAAGGCAAAACTAACCTTTTCTTCCCAATACATTATCAGGGACACATAATAGATCCACAAAAAATTATGCAAAATATTGGCATCCTACTCTAATGAAATATTTATTTCACTATTCTGTTCACATTTTACCAACCACATGTTTGTTTGTAAATACCTTGTGACCTGGGTGGGGGGGTCTGGGGGCTTTACCCACTGGCTAGGACTGTGACCTAGGAGGGGAACCTCAGGGGGCTTGCCGCAAACTAGGTTTGTGATCTAGTCAAATCTGTGAATTTGGAACTACTAGGTTAGGTTAGGTGGGGTATGTTAGGTTCTGTGGCTTTTAACAAATATCAAAAGTGTTTAATAATCACGCTTTTTCTTGTTTTCCCCAAACCGAAGTTCCAGGTTCCTACCTGTGTCCATCGGGAAAGGGAGGATAATGGGAGAACGAGTTATTTGGGGTGGAAATAAAGGTAAAATTCCTTGAAAGCCCAATATTTATTGTAGGAAACTTTTTCATCTATCAGAAATGTAGTTCAGTATTGTTCTATAATTTTACCTTCTCTTTTCTCATACAACTGATAACACTAAGATGACAAAAAAAAAAATTCTCCACTCACAGGGTTATATCTACGTAATTGTTCTGTGCCTACTTTCAACTTGGTTAGGGTAGAAGAGAATACAGTATAATAATTTGTCTTACAAGCCTGTTGTCTACGGCAACTTCTATAGAGAAAGTGTTAGAATCTCAAGGAAAGAAAAGGGATATGCGTTAACCAATTTTACTTTACCGCAGCAAAATATCCGTAAACCAATCTTTACTAACAATTGAATATAACCCTACTAAAACACCAGTTTGAAACTCATTAACCTAATTCGGTAGTTAAGAATAACTTAGATATCCATTTTTGTAAAAATAAACTTTTTAATGATTTTGTTTGGAATGCCATAACAGAAGAATATGAGAATAGTTCATAAATTTACTGACAAGTTTTTCTCCCGTCCAAACATTGATTTCCAATATTCTGTATCTTTAGATTTTGAACCCATTTCTGTCATGTGACATTCCCTTGGACAATCTCCTACCGCCACAGTTTCTATACAAGCTCCATCCTTTTAATACAAGCACCTCCCCCAACTTCATCACACACTTGAAAGTCTTATGGGTGTGTGTACAGATATCTTGAACTGTTTTGATGTCATTAATTATTATCATTATTATTACTAGCCAAGCTACAACCCTAGTTGGAAAAGCAAAATGCTATAAGCCCAAGGCCTCCAACAGGGAAAAGATACCCAGTGAGGAAAGGAAATAAGGAAATAAATAAATAATGAGAATAAATTAAAAACATATCATTCTAAAAACAGTAACAGCGTAAAAACAGATATGTCCTATATAAACTATTAACAACGTCAAAAACAGATATGTCATATATAAACTGTAAAAAAAAATACGTGATTTGCAAGTTTTAAAAATTGGTTAAAATGTTATTTTTATTAGTAAAATAAATTTTTGAATATACTTACCCGATAATCATGTAGCTGTCAACTCCGTTGCCCGACAGAATTCTACGGGAGGGATACGCCAGCTATCACTATACTAGAAGGGGGTGTACTCACCAGCGCCACCTGTGGCCAGGTACTATAGTACTTCTTGTTGACACCTCCTCAATTTTTCCTCGGTCCACTGGTTCTCTATGGGGAGGAAGGGAGGGTCAATTAAATCATGATTATCGGGTAAGTATATTCAAAAATTTATTTTACTAATAAAAATAAAATTTTTCAATATTAAACTTACCCGATAATCATGTAGCTGATTCACACCCAGGGGGGTGGGTGAAAACCAGTGTACATGACTAAAGGATAGCTAAGTATCCCGTATTTCATATAATCAGTTATCTCAAAATAACAATGAAATAATAAGTACCTGGTAAGGAAGTCGACTTGAACCGTTACTCTGCCTTTATTAAGTTCGTCTTCCTTACTGAGCGCAGCGTTCCTCTTAGGAGGCTGAATCAACTCTAAGGTGCTAAAGTATATAGGGCTGCAACCCCTACTAAAGGACCTCTACACAACCTCTAACCCAGGCGCTTCTCAAGAATGAATTGACCACCCGCCAAATCAAAAGGATGCGGAAGGCTTCTTAGCCTACCGTAACAACCATAAAAACAACAATAAAAGCATTCAAGAGAAAGGTTAAAAAAGGTTATGGGATTAAGGGAATGTAGTGGCTGAGCCCTCACCTACTACTGCACTCGCTGCTACGAATGGTCCCAGGGTGTAGCAGTTCTCGTAAAGAGACTGGACATCTTTAAGATAAAATGATGCAAACACTGACTTGCTCCTCCAATAAGTTGCATCCATTATGCTCTGCAGAGAACGGTTTTTATTAAAGGCCATCGAAGTGGCTACGGCTCTCACTTCGTGGGTCCTTACCTTCAGCAAAGCAAGGTCTTCCTCCTTCAAGTGAGAATGGGCTTCTCTAATCAGAAGCCTTATATAATACGAAACCCCGTTTTTGGACATGGGCATCGAAGGTTTCTTGATTGCACACCATAAGGCTTCTGACTGTCCTCGAATAGGTTTAGACCTATTAAGATAATATTTCAGAGCTCTGACAGGGCAAAGAACTCTTTCTAGCTCGTTACCTACCATGTTGGAAAGGCTAGGAATTTCAAACGATCTAGGCCAAGGACGTGAAGGAAGTTCATTCTTAGCTAAGAATCCGAGCTGTAAAGAACATGTCGCAGATTCGGATGTGAACCCAATGTTCTTGCTGAAGGCATGAACCTCACTGACTCTTTTAGCTGTTGCAAGGCAGACGAGAAAAAGAGTCTTGAGGGTAAGGTCCTTGAAGGAAGCTGACTGGAGAGGTTCGAACCTAGGCGACATAAGGAACCTTAAGACTACGTCTAGATTCCAGCCTGGAGTGGGTAAACGACGTTCTTTAGAAGTCTCAAAAGACTTAAGGATGTCTTGAAGGTCCTTGTTGGAAGAAAGGTCCAAACCTCTGTGGCGGAGAACTGAAGCCAACATACTCCTGTACCCTTTAATCGTAGGAGCTGAAAGGGATCTCTCATTCCTTAGATGTAATAGGAAGTCAGCTATTTGGGTTACAGAGGTATTGGTAGAGGAAACTGCATTGGCTCTACACCAGCTCCGGAAGACTTCCCACTTGGATTGGTAGACTCTACGAGTGGATACCCTCCTTGCTCTGGCAATCGCACTGGCTGCCTCCTTCGAAAAGCCTCTAGCTCTGGCGAATCTTTCGACAGTCTGAAGGCAGTCAGCCGAAGAGCGTGGAGGTTTGGGTGCAACTTGTCTACGTGAGGTTGACGTAGAAGGTCCACTCTTAGAGGGAGAGTCCTGGGGACGTCGACCAGCCATTGTAGTACCTCTGTGAACCATTCTCTTGCAGGCCAAAGGGGAGCAACCAGCGTCAGCCGTGTCCCTTCGTGCGAGATGAACTTCTGAAGGACTTTGTTTATGATCTTGAACGGTGGGAATGCGTAAAGGTCGAGATGGGACCAATTCAGCAGAAAAGCATCCACATGAACTGCTGCTGGGTCTGGAACTGGGAACAGTACAAAGGAAGCCTCTTGGTCATGGAGGTGGCAAAAAGATCTATTATCGGCTGACCCCACAAGGTCCAAAGTCTGTTGCACACGCTCTTGTGAAGGGTCCATTCCGTGGGGATGACCTGATCTTTTCTGCTTAGGCGATCTGCTGAGACGTTCATGTTGCCCTGAATGAACCTCGTAACTAGGGTGAGGTTTAGACTTCTTGACCAAATGAGGAGGTCCCTTGCTATCTCGTACAGGCTCCTCGAATGGGTCCCTCCCTGCTTAGAGATGTAAGCCAAGGCTGTGGTGTTGTCGGAGTTCACCTCCACCACCTTGCCTAGCAGGAGGGACTTGAAGTTCAATAGGGCCAAATGAACTGCCAGTAGCTCCTTGCAGTTGATGTGGAGCGTTTCCTGTTCCTTGTTCCACGTTCCCGAGCACTCCTGTCCGTTCAAGGTCGCGCCCCAGCCCGAGTCTGATGCATCCGAGAAGAGATGAAGATTGGGGGTCTGAATCGCCAACGATAGGCCCTCCCTGAGAAGGAGATTGGTCTTCCACCACAAGAGAGTGGTCTTCATCTCTTTGGTGACCGGGATAGAGACTGCTTCGAGCGTCAAATCCTTGTCCCAATGAGCTGCTAGATGGAATTGGAGAGGGCGGAGGTGGAGTCTCCCTAGCTCGATGAACAGGGCTAACAATGAAAGGGTCCCTGTGAGAC
Source organism: Palaemon carinicauda (assembly GCF_036898095.1). NCBI lineage: Eukaryota > Metazoa > Arthropoda > Malacostraca > Decapoda > Palaemonidae > Palaemon > Palaemon carinicauda. The sequence continues at coordinate 35,205,245 of NC_090737.1, read as the reverse complement.
TCATCCACTGTCTCACCGAGCAACTGCTCCTCTTCAGCATGCTCAGGATGCAATCTAGGGCTTGGCTTATCCTTGGGGCCGATGGAAAAGCCCGAAAATCCTGACTCCGAATCTCCATTCCCAGGTAAACAATGGATTGGGAGGGAATGAGCTGGGACTTTTCTAAGTTGACTAACAGACCCAGTTCCTTGATCAAGTCCAAAGTCCAGTTGAGACTCTCCAGACAGCGACGACTCGTGGAGGCTCTCAACAGCCAGTCGTCTAAATAAAGGGAGGCTCTGATGTCCGATAAGTGGAGGAATTTTGCAATATTCCTCATCAGATGCGTAAACACCATAGGAGCTGTGCTTAGGCCAAAACACAGGGCTTGGAATTGGTACACAACCTTTCCAAAAACGAATCTCAGGAAAGGTTGGGAGTCTGGATGAATAGGAACGTGAAAGTAAGCATCTTTCAGATCCAACGAGACCATCCAGTCCTCCTGCCTGACCGCTGCTAGGACCGACTTCGTCGTCTCCATAGTGAACGTCTGCTTGGTGACATAAGCATTGAGCGCGCTGACGTCCAGCACCGGTCTCCAACCTCCTGTCTTCTTGGCCACCAGAAAGAGACGGTTGTAGAAGCCCGGGGATTGATGGTCCCGGATTATAACCACTGCCTTCTTCTGTAACAGGAGCGACACCTCCTGGTGCAACGCTAGCCTCTTGTCCTTTTCCTTGTAGTTGGGAGAGAGGTTGATGGGAGAAGTGGTCAGAGGGGGTTTGCGGCAGAATGGTATCCTGTAACCCTCCCTCAGCCACCTGACAGACTGGGCGTCTGCACCTCTCTTTTCCCAGGCTTGCCAGAAGATCTTGAGTCTGGCTCCTACTGCTGTCTGGAGAGGAGGAGAGTCAGTGTTTGCCTTTTGAAGTCTTGGAACCTTTCCTAGACTTGCTCCTGGAAGAGTCTGGACGGGAGCTTCCTCGGCTGGGGGCTCTACCACGAAAGGGCGGAATAAACCTCGTAGCAGGAGTATCAGCCACTGGGGTGCGATAAGTCCTGGGGACTGAGGGAGCAACCTTAGTCTTACGAGCAGAAGAGGCCACAAGATCATGAGTGTCCTTTTGAATCAGGGCCGCAGACAAGTCCTTGACAAGCTCTTCTGGAAACAAGAACTTAGAGAGCGGAGCGAAAAGGAGTTGAGACCTTTGACAAGGTGTGATGCTGGAAGAAAGGAAGGTACAAAGTTGCTCCCTTTTCTTAAGAACTCCTGACACAAACATTGAAGCAAGCTCGCCAGATCCATCCCTAATAGCTTTATCCATGCAGGACATTAAAAGCATGGCCGAGTCCTTGTCCGCAGGGGAGGTCTTCTTGCTAAGGGCCCCCAGGCACCAGTCAAGAAAATTGAACATCTCAAAGGCACGAAATACACCCTTTAGGAAGTGGTCTAGATCGGAGAAGGTCCAGCAAACCTTAGAGCGCCTCATTGCTGTTCTACGAGGAGAGTCGACCAAACTTGAGAAGTCAGCCTGGGCAGAGGCAGGTACTCCCAAGCCTGGTTCCTCTCCTGTGGCATACCATACGCCCGCTTTTGAAGTGAGCTTAGTCGGTGGGAACATAAAGGAAGTCTTCCCTAGTTGCTGCTTAGACTGCAACCACTCCCCTAAAATTCTTAAAGCTCTCTTAGAGGACCTTGCAAAGACGAGCTTAGTATATGTTGACTTGACAGGCTGCATGCCCAGCGAAAACTCAGATGGCGGAGAGCGGGGGGTAGCAGAGACAAAATGGTCCGGGTATACCTCTCTGAAAAGAGCCAGGACCTTACGAAAGTCAATAGGTGGAGGAGAAGACTTGGATTCTTCCACGTCTGATGAGGGATCCAGGTGCGCAGCTTCCTCATCAGAAACCTCATCACCAGAGTGTAGCGAAGTGAGAGGTAATGGAACAGTGGTATGCTGAACAGCAGAATCTGAACAAGCGGGTGCAAAAACGCTTGTGGTTTCATCCTCAAGTCTCTGTTGATGAGTTAAAACCTGAGGTTCAGGCTGCAAAGGCAGGAAGGTAGGCGCATGGGTTGAGGAGGCTGACTCCTGGCATGAGTGTCTTGACTCAAGAGTTGCGCTTGCTGTAAGGGTTGCAGATGCGCAGTAGCAGGTTCCTGAGGAACGAGTTGAGGTTCCTGAGGTGTGAGCTGCGAGAGTTGAGGTAGCGGCTGCGCAGAACGCAGTTCTTGTCTCGCGAGTTGAGGTTCCTGAGGCGCAAGGCTAAGGTGTTGAGGCTCTCGCCTTGAGGAGGGTTGAGGTCGCTGCAGCGAGAGCTGAGGTGTCTGCCTCATGGATGGAAGAGGTTGTCGTACCTCAAGAGAGTGTTGCCTCACTGGTGGAACCGCAAGCGGAAGCGGAGGAAGTAAGGCATAAGCTTCCTGTTCCCATTGCTGAGGTTGCCTTAAGGAAGGCGGAGGTTGCTGCACACCGCTGGAAACTGGCAACTCAGTACGCGGTAAGGTATCCTGAGGAGCCTCAACATCGTACGCCTGGCAGACTGGACTGCGGTTAGGCGGAGCGATCGCAGGAGGAGGTGTAACCTTCTCAGCCTGACACTCACGCATTAAGACCGCAAGCTGTGACTGCATGGACTGCAGTAAAGTCAACTTGGGGTCGGCAGACACTAAGGTCTGCTGAGGCAAAGCCTTAACAGAAGATGAGGTCTGTTGCGGCGGCACCTTACCCCTCTTAGGAGGTGTGCAGTCACCTGATGACTGCGGAGAGTCAGAGCTAATCCAATGACTGCAGCCAGGTTGTAGAGCTCTTGAGGTCTGGACTTTGCGTTTGAGAGGTCTTGAGACCTGAGTCCAGCGTTTTCTCCCTGACCATTCTTCAGCAGACGAGTAAAAGACGGGCTCAATCGTCTGCGGGTGGGAGTGACGGTCTCTGTAAGACACGCCCGCAACCACCGAGGATACTTCTGTGCGCCGATCAAGGCCTGCCGAACCCTTTTGCCCTTCGACATTGCTTCTCCCCTGGGCTTGGGAGCTTGCAAGAGGTCCCGGACTGGGAGGACGACTGGCACGCACAGAAGTACCCTCACGCACCACACTGACACTGACACTAGCACTTGGCACTGCACTGACACTAGCACTTGTCACAGCACTGGCACTATTACCTCCCACTGCACTTTTGACCTTAAGTTCCTTGACTTCGGCCATAAGAGACTTATGATCACTAACCACCAACTCCACTTTGTCACCTAAAGCCTGAATGGCACGCAAAACAACAGACATATCAGGTTGAGGGCAAATAGTAGGTTCGGGGGTAGCCACTACAGGGGGAGGAAAAGGTAGGGGATCATGAGGTGAGGAAAAAAGTGAAGAGCGAGAAGAACTCCTCCTAACTCTCTCTCTCTCTAACTTGGTTGAATATTTCAGGAATCGGACAAAATCAAGTTCCGAAAGTCCGGCGCATTCCTCACATCGATCTTCCAACTGACAGGGTCTTTCCCTACAGTCAGAACAAGCGGTGTGAGGATCTACCGAGGCCTTCGGAATGCGCCTATTACAAGACCTACATCGTCTATGGGGTGGGGCTTGTGAAATGTCAGACATCTTGAATCAAAGAGTTAGCCAAGGGTGATTCCAAATCAAGCAAAAAGATCGTTAACCATTAATCAGAACTAAATAAAAGCTATCTAAGCTAATATAGAAGTTTTCCAGTATAGCGACAGCCAAAATCTGAGAGAAATACTTCACCAAAAGCCGTGAACAATACTCCAAGATCATAAGCGTATCCCAGAACGTCTTGCCGGAAGCACGACAGAGGAAAAATTGAGGAGGTGTCAACAAGAAGTACTGTAGTACCTGGCCACAGGTGGCGCTGGTGAGTACACCCCCTTCTAGTATAGTGATAGCTGGCGTATCCCTCCCGTAGAATTCTGTCGGGCAACGGAGTTGACAGCTACATGATTATCGGGTAAGTTTAATATTGAAAACTAGGAGATACATCTGTAAATAAGGTTGCCGGTTTGGGAACAAAAACAGGGTAGGGATTTTAGGGTATGCTAAGGACACTACGGTCTATGGTGGGGTCGCACTGGGCATGGGCCACGCCCCCACGGTAGGTATGAAGATAAGGATAAGGCTCCTAGGTCGGGTTGAGCGTGGAACCTTAGGTTAGGTGGAGGTCTTGTGTTTGTATCCATTTTAAAATGTGGCTTTTCAGTCATAAGTTCTGGGGCTTCAAAACTGCTATAATTATACAAATACACGTTTCCCCCAATTATTTGCATCAGAACAAATACGCCACGAACACTTATTTTCATTAGGAATACTGACCTAAGGTAAATATTTACTTTTTAACCTACGGTACTTCCACCTAACCTGACCTAGTGTCCATATAATTACTTTAGTTAAACTTTGTTAGACTCCCACCCACCGCTTTTGTTGTAAATTATATTTTTCTCAGTTAAAACAACTGAAAAGAAAACTAAGCATTTTCAAGAAAAGTTGCATAGAATAACTTGAACCGTAAAAATTTGTAAATATAAATAAAATAAATTGGTGAAATTGTAATTGCGTATATATAAAAAAAGTATGGTAATTTTTTATTGTATTACAGGGTGAGATTTCGAACAGAAAATGTATGTTTTCCTATAGTAAATAACGTGATTCAACCGAATTTGCTGTTCATTTCAATCGGAAACAAACGGATCAACCAATTCGGTTAACTTTAAGTTGCATGGTGTCACTTCTCTTACGAATGTACTGCGAACGATAACATTAGCAACGTTACCAATAATACACAGTGTTACCAACGTTGACGTATGGTACACAGAGTTACCAACGGCACGCTGACATTACTAACGATAGTAATGATAGATATTTCCATATGAATTTTAAATAATTTCTCCATATGCGTTTTACCCAATATATAAAAAGTACAAAAAGGGCACAGAACCTAACAAACCCACCTAACCTAGCCTAGTAGTATGACAGGTCACAAAATAACATTTGATCTACATCGGACGTTGGCAGCACTGGTTACTGTATTTTTTCATGACACAATCTTTGCAACGGCGCCTCCAAAGTTTATTCAGATATACTGTTTTGTATTTTCCTCCGGTTATTATAATTTCAAGGAGGTAATGAATAGAGAAGAAAAGGCTTGTTTTACGTTTATATATCAATTCCCCAGTATGTTTTCCCCACCCAAAACCCCGAGTTCCCACTGGGGGTCCCCCATTATCGGAGAATATAGATGTATATATATTTCTGAAACTATTCATTTGCGATGGGAACGAGTGTCATTTTTAAAGAGAGCGTAATTTTTTCTATAAGAAAAAGTAGTTGTTTTCCTGGGTTACATCGCCCTGTAATACACTACAATGAAACCAAAAGTATTTTACTGTATTACAGGGCACTAAATTAAAGGTTTAAAATAGTTACGGACAGAAAAGGCTTGTTTACTAAAAATCAGGGGTTCCTAAAGAAAACCGTCTAATTTCTTTTAGACACATTTTCGCAGCAAATAAAAACTTAATAATCTAAGAAATAATAACGAATGGAGTTAGCATGCGCAGTTTAGCCTGTACCGCTTGCCAGTACAAAAGAGGTTGAGGCTTTTTTTTTCTGCGAGCGAAGCGAGTGCATGACGGCTTAAAACAATTATATTTCTAAAATATCCCCGTTCTTAGACGGTCAAACGGGTTTACAGTTTATTTGCTGTTGAGATGAAGGTCAAATTTTGTGAAAGCACATTATTTACTACAGGAATGATGATCTTTTCTGTTAAAAATGTTGTTCCGTCCGTAACTATAATAGTATACCATAGCCTAGGTTACAGTAAACTAAACGCCCCATTTTCATACCTGGGGCGATCACTGTCGCTCTCCTCTTGCGTGCAATGGGGTAGCTCGCCATAATCAGACCCAGGGGAGGATCTGGTTGAATAGGATTCATCATAGTCCTCTGGGCCAGTATACAATGGCTCTAAATCATCATCATCATCATCTTCGACATACAATTCATCACCAATCTGGGAATAGTCGGCTGTCAGTTCGTCATATGAGTCACTCCCACTTTGGGTCACTTCGCTGTCACTTGCGTGATTCGACACTTGGGCGACTTGACTCAATATATCCAAGTGATCTGATTCCGTTTCTATATCAGACACATTCTCGTCATCATCTGTTTCATCAATTTCATCAGCTATGTCGAGTATAACCTTGTGGTCTCGTCTGGGGTCTCTGCTGTCATCATCACTACGGTGGGCCGTCACATCGCTTAATAACACCACAAACAGCAGGAAAAGCAAAGCACAAACCAACTTTATCACGTAAAGTCGCCGTTGATCCATTGTTTCGACGAATTCATCACAAGGAGATTAATATATCGCATTGAATATGAATTTTTTCGACGAACAGGTCTTGACAACTACTAGACGACCTTGCGTCATAACTCTCACCACATTGAAACTCGTGTCGCTTACGCTCATTGGTCGAGAGGATTGATGACGTCACTGTTTAGTCCAATCAGATCCCAGAGGATTGATGACGTCATTGTTCAGTCGAATCAGATTCTATAGAAAGAGATCGAGAGAGATTCCGATTTTATACAAGAATGGTCTCTCACGAGGTTTGTTTACAGCTGACGTGTATGTTATTGAAAAGACGTTGGTAGTAATGGTGGTAAATATATTATATCACATAATCGGGATTATTATTGCTTAAAGCTATTAAAATTGAATTCAAAATTTTATATATTTCTACCAGATCTATTCTGAACGATAAAATTCTCGGAAAACAATCAAAATCGCTTCTTTAGAGATGTTTAAACTAGACACGTCTCCTAAGGTTCCTAGGTTCGAAGTAAATATATCAAGTCATAATGATCGAATTGCCAACTATTAAAGCTATTATAATTTAATATAAAATTTATCTATCGTTAAAAAATCTATTCTGGACAATAAAACTGTCCCAGAAAACAATCAAAATCGCTTCTTCTTCTTTAGATATTCTTAAACTGGACACGTCTCTTCAAGTTTGATGTTTGAGAATAGTTTCAATTATACAATAAAATAGGCTTTCTAACATGAAAATTAGGCTTTATGTGGACAGCCGTAATTCAATTGCTTTCCCAGTCAACACTCATTATATATAACATTTTTATTTTGTCATGATATGCCCATCATAACATGAGACTTTCCTGCAGAGGTTACCTGGCTGAGCTGGCTCTGAAAGTTCATATTGTGACGAGTAGCCAGAACAGGAGACATCTCAAGGTCATCTTGAGGTGCTGGACTGGTCTAGAACATTTGTTTGTTAAGAATGGAGACATTTCATAGCAATTTTCCTTTTAAATGTTGTCAATGTCTCTATTATTGCATTTCTCTAATACATCAACATTTTATTCTAGAATTTTATATATTTGCCTCATTTAGATTATGAGTATTGGGCTTCTTTTGAATTTTGTCTTTGAGAGCGAATTTTAGATATTTAATGTCTTCTCTTGGGTTTAAAATAGTTAAAAGCCTGCTTATCTAGTTCTTTTGCAAACACACAAAAACTTGGGTGCACTGAAAGTCCCTCCCCTACATTCACAGACACGTTTTTAGTTATCAAAATAGAATTACCGGTATGGATAACAATGAGATTTCTCTTTCTAATTGAAAGTCATTCTAAACAGGACACTAAGTACAATTAACAATAAATTCTGTTACCATAAGAAAGAAAAATTGGCCAATATGAAGATTAATTTCCTCTAAATAATAAAGAGAAGGTTTCTAGATATTTATATGTGTGTATTTCTTTCCGGTCACGCTCAGCAGCAAGATGTATAACTACATGGTCTCTCTCCACTCCTTGGGTAAGGGAGGAAGTAGTCCTACCCCGGTTAGAGGGGTTGTAGTTAGGAAAGAGGGAGGGGGTGGGAAGGATTGAATGTATTTGCTTATCTATAGAAATATGCGTCTATCGTTTTCGACGGGTCACGTACACTAGTGATTAATAAGACCAAATTAACATTTTTGTGTTCACTAAAATTTGAACCATTATTATGCGCAGGTCTATCTGAGATCATCATTTGGTGCCACTCTCTGTTTCTCCATCCAAAGCTTTGCAGCACGTCAAAATAATCCCATAATTGATATCTTGCTTTTTCTGTCTTAAGTTCATACATTTGACATAGTACGTACGTACGTTCTTTCATTTCATGATTACTAGCACAATTTCCACATTATTTACCATCATTTTTAAACACTGGTTTTCAATATTTATGACAGTAAAAGCTAAAGGAACTTCAGTCATTTAATCGTATACATTCCAATGCATTTTCTTCACCTACTTACACCATGTATGGCATGTATTCATTCTAAGAGACTTTTTTTAACTATGATTTTTTTTTTAAATTTACTGGTCACATTTCATAATATGGGCTGCAGGTTAACCCTATTGCAGTAGGACTAATGAGGTCAAAAGAAAATCTGCAATGGGCTTATGATTTTCCAGATTTATATTCCCACTTACATCATGGATTGACGTATATTTTTTTTTAAACTATTTAATTTATCATTGTAAACATCGCAGATAACATTTTTTGTTTTTTAGTGTACCATTATTCTTTGTCATTGTTCCTTCAACCATACGAATAAGCTTAGACGGTTTGTACCTATATAGGCCTACGAGTGCCCGCAAACTTCTTGTGTGTAGTGAGCTGAGCAATTAGGAACCAGAAATTATATGAATTCTAACGAATTCCATCATGGACTGCATTATCTCTATTGGTTCAATTTGCAAAAATTCCATTTCTATTGGATGTAGATCATGTATAAAAAATATCTTAATTTCTTCTCAATTATTTAACTGTAATCTTGTCTAATTTATGAGATTTGATGATAGGGTCATATGCAACATTAGTAATATAATTTTACTTTAATGTGGGTTTCCTTTATCTACTTGGGATTATATTTTTGTATTTCTTCTTAATCAATGACCTCCAGTTTATCTCTTCACTTAATTATGCTTTAGTTCACAATCCAATACTCCATTTCATTACTTCACCTTCCATTCTTTATCATAACATATTTAGTATTGTCTTCAAAATCAATTTTGATCTCGGGAGATATTTGAACTTTTTTAAATTCGATGTTATGACAATATATATATATATATATATATATATATATATATATATATATATATATATATATATATATATATATATATATATATATATATATATATATATATAAATGTATACATTTCAAGCAAAATTCTCTATATGCGCCAGAATCAAAATTTCCATTTATTTCCATATAGTAAAATGTCTTTATTTCATGAAAATCTGATAGTCTCTTTTATTAGGAAAAACCTAGAACTTGATAGACAATCCTATATGGGTCAGTATTTATTTCAGTAGGAATACTCCTGATAGATTAGACCCACTACAGTAGATGATAGTCACTTACATGTATTAACAATTAGACCCCATGAGAATGTTCCTTCCAACTGTTTATTGCTACTGAGGGCAAGTTATTATTATCATAATTATTACAAGCTACAACCCTAGTTGGAAAAGCAGGATGCTATAAGCCCAAGGGCTCCAACAGGAAAATATTGCAGTGGGGAAAGTATACTAGGAAATAAAGCTATAAGAGAAGTAACAAACAATCAATACAAAATATTTTAAGAACAGTAACAGCATAAATTAGATACATCATACGTGAAAAAAAGAAGAAGAAGAAGAAGAAGAAGAAGAGCATGCATAAGTGTACCCATAAGCAAGAGATCTTTAATCCAACTTCCAAGGCAGTGGGAGGCCAGGGTACAGTGGCTATGTCATTACCTAAAACTAGAAAACAATGTTTTGATTTTGGAGTGTCCTTCTCCTAGAAGAGCTGCTTGCTTTACCATAGTTAAAGTGTCTTTTTTACCCTTATCATGAGGAAAGTAGCCACTGAACAATTACATTGCAATAGTCAACCCCTTGAGCGAAGAATTGTTTGTTAATTTCAGTGTTGTCAGATTTATGAGGACAGAGGAGAATGTGGAAAGAATAAGCAAGACAATTCGGTGTATGTATGGGCAAAGACAAAATGGACCGTAACCAGAGAGGGTTCCAATGTAATAGTGTCTGGCCAGTCAAAAGACTCAATAACTCACTCGCGATAGTATCTCAATGGGCGGCTGGTGCCCTAGCCAACCTACTACCTACGAACATGACGCCTTTTGGGAATGCCTTTTTCCAGTAAATACGAAGAAGAGTGATCCTATGAAGTCATTGTTCTCAGCTCTGCATTAGTTTTTCACCCCACAAATGTCAATAAGCAGAACTGAAAATGGTTATCAACAGACAAAAATAATTTAAACGGTGGTGAGAATGTATATATAACTAGATGGTATATTCAAAATAGAGGAAAAACTCTCCCATTTTTCTTGTCATACAGTTGAATCAGTAGAAATTCAGAGGTTCAAACTTGCAGCAAAGGTTTTTATGTTGAACAGCCTGACATACGTCTTTTATATATTATATATGAAATATCTGTTGTAATAATTTTTAAAATATTTTAATTGTTCGTTTTCTTATATCGTTTATTTATTTCCTCATTTCCTTTCCTCACTGGGATATTTTTCCCTGTTGGAGTCATTGGGCTTATAGCATCTTGCTTTTCCAACTGGGGTTGTAGCTTAGCTAGCAATAATAATAATATAGCTGGGGCTCAAAGCATATAGCATTTGAATATAGGGGAAGTTTTATTGAAATAAAAAAATATTACCATATTTCCAATACTTTTTCTTCACAGGAATAAATAACAGACCCAATTTGAACAACTTTTTATTAGCACATGAGGAGCTCCATCTCTGGAAATGTGGCTGGGACTCCTTTTTTACTTTTATATATCAAACAAGTTCCTCAATCATCATTACTATATCAAAATTCTCAATTAGTGAGATACAAAACTATGAATTTATATTATTTAGCTTATGGAATATAGCATACATATATATATAAATCTTCGTCAACAAATATTTACATACATGACTGTCTTCCTGAATAGCGTGAAAGATGATTTCCATTCACTAAAAGATCCAATATAATCTAAACAGAAACTTTGTAATGTCATGGTACAGTACCAAAAATATGCTATCAAAATAAATTATGCAGCTTCCAAAGAAACAAGAAAATGCAGATCACACACTTGAATGTTTAAGCAATTGACGACTGAACATTAACCCATACTATGGTATATGCATCATCAGGTTACACACCACCCAAGTGTGACTCCATCCATTCATACACTGTGTACTTATCATTATTCTACATCCAGCCACCACTCAGCACAACCTCAAATACCATAAGACATACAAACTTCCAGAGCAGCTAATTTACATCTTAGGAATGACAAAAACTGCATTATTAAATTAAAAATCACAAGGAAGGTATACAGTACTAAGATTTATTATAAATATAGTAACAGTATATATTAAGAATTTCTTGTACATACTAAATAAAAACATTTTTTGAAAACCCAATTCTGTTTATTCATTACTCTCAATGAAATGGATGACATGAGAATGTTTTTGAGACATATAAAACAGCAAACAGCGACCTGGAAAAGTATCTCTTGAGAACTTTTACCAGGCAAGCTATTGTAAGTAAACTAACGACCTAGATGACCTTGTAAAAAACTAAATTACAAAAATGCTACATTGTAGAATAATCTAACTGTACATATAATTGTGTGACACCCACAGAACTGAGAATAGCACGGGACTGTTGCACGACATACCGGGGGTCCGCAGCCGCAGAAACTTCCAGTTTGATGTTTCCAATGTACTGTCCAGTACAAAGGGTCCAGAAGTGAGGCTCCTGGACACTAAAAACTCCTGGAAGAGCGCTAATCTTATAAAAGCATCCTGATAAAACATCATCCAGTTCTCTGGGCTGCCTCTGCATCAAGACTTCCACTGAATTTTTCAACAGACCTAAAACACTAACTAAAATAAGTACAGCAATAAATAAGGAGCAAATAGGATCGGCAATCATCCACCCAAACAAGTACATGAGAACCGAGGATATTATAACACCCACAGAGCCTAACGTGTCAGCCAGTATGTGCAAATAAACCCCTTGCATGATCTGCGAACCGCTGTTACCGCCAGAACTTCCACCGTGGGAATGGCCATGCTGAGCATGTCCGTTGTGTGAGTGACTGTGTGAATGGTCCCCGTGAGAGTGGCTATGGCCATGACCACCATGAGAATGGCCATGATCCCCTCCATGACTATGGCCATGTCCTCCTCCATGCTGGAACACAAATATACCAATGAGATTCACTACTAGTCCCAATACCGAAACCACGAACAGCCTTTCATGTTTAACCTCCGGAGGTTCTATCAACCGTTCGACAGACTCTGCAAAAATGAAGAATGATACAAACATCAGCAGTAAGCCATTCATAAAGCCGCCCAGAATTTCAGCTCTAACATATCCGTAGGTAAATTTATCGTTCGCTCTCCATTTGGTGATGATTTTTGCTGCCAAGCCAACAAGTAGGCCTGAACAATCAAAGAACATGTGAAAAGCATCAGATATTAGTCCCAAACTATTTGTCCAGATTCCATAAAAGAGTTCCACGAAGCCAAACGTTAAATTCACCAACAGGAAAAAGAAGAGATTGCGAGAGTCAGAATCTGACAGTACCAATCTTACTACATTGCTAATAGAATCTTTTAACCTTGCTTTGCTTACATGGGTAAGAGGTTTAGTTTCCTCAACATCTATCGTTATAGGTAACATTATGAATACCAGCTACAGTATATTGTTTTTTTGTGAAACACTTATCAAAATGAATCAACCGCTTAACATAATGGTCCGTAGCACCTCAACAGTTCACAGTGAATAAAACCCTGTTCTTATTACCATGTCTAAAATCACTTAAACACAAGAAAACCATTAATCAAAACACTTATCTAGGGACAAACAGCACTTATCTCCTTGCTTGTCAAAAAACTAATAGAATTGCACACTGGATCCTCTTGGATGAAAATTCAGCTTCGATCAGATGAGAGAAAGGAATCGGCAATCCTTGGATGAACACAGCATTCCTGAAAAGAAAAATACTCATTTAAATTGCACTGTACAAAGCCATAAAACCATATTGACTAAAGTGATAAGTTGCATTAATAGTAACTCTAGCTCTTTCATCTACAACATAAGTAGAGTAAGTCTAGTAAATCTTAAATCATCTACATCTAAATCCTGAGCCTTCATAATATACATCAAACTACACCAAAAAAGAATTAGTAAAAGGAAACATCATATTATTTATTTTCTTATCCTTATCAATGATATTTTTACTTTATCAAACTTGGACTTTATAATAACACAGGCCTTTTGCGGCACAATGTAGGAAGTATTAAAAGTTCTTTGCAAACACCATTCATTAACACATTTCACTTTCCATTTGCACCCTTGTGATTTATTTTTGAGCTTTATCCTGTTCCACTTCCAAGTAACAAAGTTGAGGAAAAACATCTGGTGCTCTGAATTGATGAGCTGGGTTTTCTTGAGGTACCCCAATGGCACCATCACAAGACAGAGAAGCAGGTAATTCCAATCACTAGTCACGTCTTGGAGAGAGAAGACAGAGAATGACTCAAAAATGGGATAGTGGACAGGAGGGTTTTGGGTCTTGAAAATATGGAATGAAGGTTAAAGAGACCTTCTTTCATCACTCGGAATGACTCACAGCAGAGGATATGCCGTGTATTATGCATACTTTTTTCGCTGAGGATAAGGCGAGGAGAGAGTTTTAAGTGCCAGATTCCTATCCAACATTCTCCTTAAGGGTTCGTAAGGCGAACGCTTAAGAGAGCTGAAAACTTTTGTAACATTCCAAGTAGGAGGTTTTAGTTCTCTGGGAACGAAAAACTATTTGAAGCTCGTCATGAGCATGGCTAATTCCACGAACATGAAAGGGCCAAGTCCTTCAGTCTGAAGACCGGGGTCAAGGCTGAGAGATAGCCTCTCCCCACAGTAACTGAGAGGTGCTTTTTCCAGCAAAGGTAGATGAAAAAATCAACAATCAGTTGCAGAAAGGCTACAACTGGAGAAGTGCAGTATCCAGTCTATGACACCAATCACAGAAGATAACTTACTTTCCCTGGTAGACAGCTGCACAAGATATACTGTATATAGATATCCAGGCATCTGTGCAGTGCCTCACAAAAATCCTCTCGCTCAGAGATGCTGGCTAGTCTCCACCCATTTGTTGTGGTACCTCTACAGATGTGGTTGACAGACAGGGTTGGCCCATTAGGGTAGTTTTACACATTTGTTGGGGTACCTCTACAGATGTGGTTGACAGACAGGGTTGGGCCATTAGAGTAGTTTTACAAGTACCTACATGAGAAGCAATAGCACATCTGGAAACCATTCGATTTATGGCCACTTGGAAGTCACCAGGATCAGCCTGACGTTTGAGGTCATTGATAGTCTGTCGATTACTCCACGTACCAGGCAGAGGGGAGGAAAGGCTTAAGCATCCATGTTGTCACAGGGATGTTGAAAGGCATCCTCCATTGCTACCGACAGATCAGGGACTGGAGAAAAGAACAGTGGCAATTTCTTGTTCAGCCAGGTGCCAAACAAGTCGATTGCCAGGGAACCCCTACGTGCAAGAAGCCTTTCCGCCATGCAGGGATGTAGGGACCAACTGTACATACTACCTGTCCCTGACAGTTGAGCTAGTCTCCTAGTACTGTACATTTCTTTTGCCTGGAATGCACCTTGCTAACAGCTCAAAATGCAAAGGGATCAAATCATGGTTCCTCCTTGCCTGTTGATGTGGCCATTACGGTCATATTTTCACTCATCAATCCTACCGAGTGCTCTGTTTGAAAGTCTGTAGTGCTAAGAACACTGCTCATAATTTAAACAGGTTGCTATGCAGGAGCCCGTCGTCTTCGAACCACAACCCCGAGGTGGTCTGGTTCCTCAGGCGTGGGCCCCACCTATCTTTGGATGTGTCTGTGCTATCGAGGGGAACTCCCGATGTGAGGTTCTTGTCTAGCCGCCAAAAGAGGTTGTTCTTCATTTCTTGTTCCTCCAGAACTAGGTGCGGGGGGATCTGCGGCTACTGACCAGTGTCGTTTCAGAAACCACTGAAGTAATCATTGGTGGAGGCACCCGTGAGACATGAGTTTCTCCAGCAGTAAGGGCCATCCTAGAAGACCTTGCCACTCCTGAGCTGGAAGTTGTTGAACAATCAGGAATGGTTGAGCTATCTCTATGAGTCTGTTGATGCGATTGTCTGATGGGAAGACTTGCTGCTGTTGTATCAATCAACACTACTAGGTACAGTACTCCAACAGTCTTTTAGGCACCAAACTTATTTTCTGCCAAGTGGTCACAACACACAGATCATGGAAAAAGGCAGAGTCCCTTATGATCCTGAAGGACAACAGGATCAGCCAATCATCAGGATATCGCAACAAGCGAATCTCGTTCGAGTGGGCCCAAGATGAAACCAGCACTAACACTCACGTGAACACTTGATGAGCAGTAGACAGTTCAAAGCACAAGGCTTTAAACTGATACATGAATCCCTCAAGGAGTAAGCAGAGTACTGTACAGAACTTTCTGTCGGACTGATGGATTGATATTAGGAAATACTGTACAGTACTGTACACATCTTTCAGATCGACAGAAAGCCCAAGTCACCCTTTCTGATGGCTGTACGTACCATGTTCTCCTTCATATTGAACGGAATTTGTTGAACAAACTTATTTAGATGAAAGAGATTGACGACTGGTCTCCACACACCGGTCGTTTTCTCCACCAAGAATAGTCAAATGGAGAAACCAGGAGACCTGTATTTGGACAATTTCTAGCACAAACTTCTCCAACATTGCTTCCGTGTTTTATGCGAAGATGACAGCTTTGGCAATTCCAGGGAAGGAACATCATTGGAGAGTGAGAGCGGGGAGGACGAGAGCCAATGAAAGGAAGGTGGTATCCGTTCCATAGAACTTCAACCACCCACCTTTTTGTATCATGTCACAGCCACGTTGCCTAATGGCTTGACTGGCAACCCACCACTAGTAGCATCTGGAATTCGGAGTGAAAGAGGGGACATAGTCACAGCCTTTTATCAAGAAGAAAGGTCATCTGGGCTTCACTGTCAGCTTCTTTGGCACCAACTTGCTAGGTTGGGATGAAGTAACTCTAGGGACAGTCAATTTGAAAGGAGAACAACTGTTGAAGGTCACTGTGCCCTAGATAAGGGAGTCATGACTCTCCTTTCTCCATTATGAAAGGTGTTCTCGATGTCCTTCTGCGGAAAGAGCGTTGTCGCGTCTTGGATTGGATCACTCCTGAGGGAGAGAGCTGCACCCTGTCCCACCTGATGACTGGAATACTGTGCTGAGACCGCATCTCTCCTCTTGAGAACTCATTTGTCCCACATTTGCAAAATTATTTGTCATGTAGGTTACTGCCTTCCCTCTCATGAGAACAAGGTTGGTGTAAATAATTTTTTTTTTCATCTCCAGATTAGCCAAATTCTTAGACAAGGCGAATTACAATAATGCTCAAGACCAACGGCTGATACAAATCGTAGTTTGCAAACTGGCCATGGCCACAGCTTTCATGGCAGAAGGCTCAGAGGCCGAGAATAGGGTAATGACACTGCTTCTTCTGGTACATGTAATCTTAGATGCTTAGAGGGGGCTACATGTAGGGACTTAGTGAAGTGGCTGTAACGCAGAGAATTCCTAGGCCTGGAAACATGACAAGTTCGTAGATAATTTGTATTTTTCTTTAACTAATACAAACTTGGAGTTATTTATTATGGATATTCTTTCAGCAAAGCTGAAAGGTAGCCAATTAAACTTTTGGTGCGAGGTGGCAATCCTACCCAGACACTGGGTAGGGGATGGCTAGGGGTACCCAGCCACCTACATATTTATTCACAGATCGATGATCTCGTCACTTTTTTCTTTTTTGGCTGGTATGGAGCGGTTGTCTCCTCTCTCTCCTCCTCAAGGTTTAGCCGATAGACATTGTCCCTTTGCGATTTCCCCTGACCAAGGCATTCCAAAGAAAGAGCCGACAATGGAATTCCAAGGACAGCCTTCAACCCTTAGGGGGCGCTAAAGTATTGATCATTCGACACCAACCCACTGTTGGTGGGTTCCGTGGGAGCCTCTCAGAGGTCATTAAACTCCTTAATTACAGACGATGAAGAAGAGCGATTCAGTCACAGGATTTTCGGCTTCCGCCAACAGCAGACTTGAATTGAGGGTTGAAGGGTTCCCCCGGCCCAAGACTTGACAGGAACAATTGAAAGTTCCTTCTTCCCTTTGAAGTACTGTACTGTATCCTAAAACCAGACCAAGAACGGTGCCGAGTCAATAATCTGCGGAAGTTCTTGCCTTCTGATACTAATGTGGCCCTAGAAGTGTGAGAGGGAGAATAAGACAATGAACAGATTGTTCTCTAAGTGTCTGTCTTTGAAGGAAAATGAGCTGTGGTGAGAACTACTTTCACAAGAAGATTATGCTCCAAAGAGCATTGAGAGCTAGCCCATAAAGACAGCCATTCCATTTCATGACTGCATTTATTAGTCTCTCAACTGGGGGTGCAGTCTTTACGCTTGGAGGGGTCTCTGGAGAATGATCGGTCTGGGCCCAAGAAGTCCTGTGACTCGGACTGGGCTTGGCATGTTAGACGACCTTGTTGGTCAGATCTGCAATGTGATGTGTACAGTTGGTGGAAAGGAATTGGTGACCAAGCCTCCGAAGAATCAAGATCTCAAAAAGTTGAAGGGTCAGGTTTCCTCTCATGATGAGGCTTCCAGGCAAGTGACTTGACACTGGGAGCCTTTCCATGGGACGAACAAGTACCTACTGATCTACAGTACCTTTTTAAGAATAATCACTCAGTGAAATTCTAAGGGGAACAGATGCATTTCACCTGGAAGTGTGATGGTATTGTAGGAGGAGTACGAGAATGTGGAGACTGAGTGCGAGTAGCCTTAGCCTTAGGAGATCGTGAACCAGATGATCTACTGTCTTCTAAATCTTCATGTGCAGGAAATCATGGTTGTTTAGTGCTTGGAGGTGATTGAGCGCATTGGGTGATCTATTATTACTATTATTACTAGCCAAGCTACAACCCTAGTTGGAAAAGCAAGATGCTATAAGCCCAAGGGCTCCAATAGGGAAAAATAGCCCAGTGAGGAAAGGAAATAAGGAAATAAATAAATGATAAGAATAAATGAAAAATAAATCATTCTAAAAACAGTAACAACGCCAAAACAGATATGTCCTATATAAACTATCAACAACGTCAAAACCAGATACGTCATATATAAACTATAAAAAGACTCATGTCAGCCTGTTCAACATAAAAACATTTGCTCCAACTTTGAACTTTTGAAGTTCTACTGATTCAACTACACGATTAGGAAGATCATTCCACAACTTGGTAACAGCAGGAATAAAACTTCTAGAGTACTGTGTAGTATTGAGCCTCATGATGGAGAAGGCCTGGCTATTAGAATTATCTGCCTGCCTAGTATTACGAACATGACAGAATTGTCCAGGGAGATCTGACTGTAACGGATGGTCAGAGTTATGAAAAATCTTATGTAACATGCATAATGAACTAATTGAACGACGGTGCCAGAGATTAATATCTAGATCAGGAATAAGAAATTTAATAGACCGCAAGTTTCTGTCCAACAAATTAAGATGAGAATCAGCAGCTGAACACCAGACAGAACAATACTCAAAACAAGGTAGAATGAAAGAACTAAAACACTTCTTCAGAATAGATTGATCACCGAAAATCTTAAAAGACTTTCTCAATAACCCAATTTTCTGGGTCGACCTGTGGCGGCCGGTGAAAAGAGTACCTAATGTGTTTCTCAAAAGTAAATTTGCTGTCGAGAATCACACATAAAATTTTAAAAGTCATACAAATTTAAAGAAACATTATCAATACTGAGATCAGGATGTTGAGGAGCCACCGTCCTTGACCTACTTACAATCATACTTTGAGTTTTGTTAGGATTCAACTTCATACCCCATAATTTGCACCATGCACTAATTTTAACTAAATCTCTATCAAGGGATTCACCAACCCCAGATCTACATTCAAGGGATGGAATTGATGAAAAGAGAGTAGCATCATCTGCATATGCAACAAGCTTGTTTTCTAGGCCAACCACATGTCATGTGTATATAGTATGAAAAGTAATGGGCCAAGAACACTACCCTGTGGAACACCGGATATCACATCCCTATACTCACTATGGTGCCCATCAACAACTCCTCTTTGAGATCTATTACTTAAAAAATCAATAATAATGCTAAGAAATGACCCTCCCACTCCCAACTGTTTGAGTTTGAAAACAAGGGCCTCATGATTAACACGGCAAAGACAGCACTAAAATCAAGGCCAATCATATGCGTGGAGGTGATCACGCACATGAAGATGCGCGTTGCAACAATTTTTTATATCAGACATGAGCATTGGGGTGAACGTGATCATGCGAGATATCTTGCATATTGTGGTCATCTGGACGACATGCTAGTGGTGTGTGCTCTCATGGAGATTGTTCTCTTGTACGCGTTGATCGCTAAACTTGTGCCTCTGGAGGATCATCTTGTGGAAAAGCAGGACAACAAGCAACCCTCTTCACACGTAAATGTGGGAAGGTGCTCGTTGCTCATAAACCCAAAAGAACTTCGCAATCCTCAGGAGAACTCGCCAGGGCAGCTTGTACTGGTCGAAAATTGGGAGTGCGTGGAGAGGGGATTACTAAGACGTCCTGGGAATGTCACTGGACAGGAGAGCAACTAGGGCAAGGACTGCTTCCTGGTCAACAGCCCTTATGCCAGATCTCAGGCAAGATGGCACTGGAGCCAGGGGTGTGACCCCTAAAACCTTATATCTCAACACCTTCAGACGTGAAGGGTTTTGGTATAGCCCTGCTCCTCCCACAAAACCATGAAGAGGTTCCTGGTGTCTCAAGAGACACCTCTATCAGTTGTCATGTGCCTCTGTGACTTCCTCTTCCTTGGGGTAGCAGGCAGCTCCTCCCAAGCAGTAGCAGGTGAGGAAGAAGGCACAGGAACAGACGAAGATGCAGGGGAAGATGAGCACAGGGGCTTCTCCATCACCAAAGTCTAGGAATTCTTGGCTGTAAGCAAACTCTCTCTGGCAGGGAAAGGAGGCTCCTCCACAGCAGCAGGTAAGGACACATTGGGGGCCACTACGACACAGCTTCCCTCTGCAGACAGAACAGCGGAAAGGGCATCAACAAGACAAGAACTCTTCTGGATATAATGAATGCTGGAACCTCAAGGAGTTTCACTGCTAGAAGAGCACTATCAATCAACAAGGGCAGGTCACAAAAAACGAAGGTCCAGATTCTTGCGGGATTCATCAACAGTGGGAGGGCTTTAAGAGAGAGGCAGAAGAATATTATCTTAACTAGTGGAAGGGAATACTCACTCAAAAGACTCCACGAGAGCAGGAGCAAGGGGATTCCCTTTCTCCCATAACTCAACAACAGAAGGAGAGAACACAGTAGGATTTTCACCAGAAGAAGGGATGAAGGAGCTTGGGTTTTTTCAGCATCAGCTTGAGCATTACCATGTCTAATGCTGATGTATCCCTCTTCAGCTTCTTCCAGAACTCCGCCCACTCTACAGGAGGAACCTCCATACACTCAGAAAATGGAGAATCCTGCGACCAATCATGCCCCCTACAGAAGCTACACAATTGATGAGGATCAAAGTTAGCTTTACTCATGTATCAGCCACATCTTAGGATGAGCTTGTCATGACATGGAGCATACATCATCAACAGGCAAGAAAACTAACAAAAAATGGAGTTTTTATGATAAAACAAAGTTTTATGAATACTTACCTGGCAGTTATATATATATAGCTGAGTCTCCGACTGCGGCAGAATTTAATCGAAAATCGCGGCAACCGCCTTGTGGTGGTTGTGTGGTTAGATGGTTAACAACCCTTACAGGATGATACTTGGAATCATTCCCATTTTCTGTTCCTCAGATTATCTTTGCCCGACCTGTCTCCGGAGGGGAGGTGGGTGGGCTTTAAAATATATATATATAACTGCCAGGTAGGTATTTATAAAACTTTGTTTTATCATAAAAACTCCATTTTTATGAATAGTACTTACCTGGCAGTTATATATATATAGCTGATTCACATATTTGGAGGAGGGAAACAGACAGAAAAACATAGTTGGGGAAACAACAAAAGAGTTGTAGGAGAACAAACACCTTGATTCCTTACCTGCTAAGGTAGCTGACTTCAAAGGTAACTGCCTCTAGAGTCGCTTTCCCTTAGGAGTGTTCAGCCAGGAGTAGACCTGCTACGCTGCAAACAACTCAATCGAGTCTGTCAAAGGGGTAGGACCAACAACTTGACTAGACTTCAGAAACTACCTTTCCATATAATAAAAACCTGCAACCTTACTAAAGCTAACCACCTAAACTTGCAGAAATAGATATAAACTATCTATCTGGACTGAGCGAACCGTACCACAAGACGAGGACCTCAGACAACCATAAAAAACACAAACCCATATACAAGTACTAAAAACTAAGGTTGAGTGGGGGTAGTAACTCCTTTGCCTAATACAGAAGCCGCAGCTACGTATGGGCCCAAGGTATAACACTTGTCATAGTCCACTCTTACCTCTCTGAGGTAATGAGAAGCGAAGACAGAGTTGTTCCTCCAGAACGTTGCGTCCATGATCTGCCTAACTGACATATTTTTCCGGTATGCCAGCGAAGCAGCAATGGCCCTTACTTCGTGAGCCCGTACTTTTAAAAGGGCGAAGTTTTCTTCCTCACAAAAGAGATGGGCTTCCCTAATAGTTTCCCTCAGGAAAAAGGACAAAGCGTTCTTTGACAGAGGCTTTTGAGGATCCTTCACCGAACACCATAAGGAGTTGGAAGCACCCCTCACGCTCTTAGTGTGGGCCAAATAAGCCTTGAGAGCCCTAACTGGGCAGATGAAGCTTTCCTGTTCCTGACCCACTAGATTCGTGAGGTTAGGGACTTCAAACGTCCTGGGCCAGGGTTTCGAAGGGTTCTCATTCTTGGCGAGAAAGTCGAACCTCAAGGCACAAACCGCTCCATTTAGGGTGAAGACTACACGCTTCTTGATTGCCTGGACCTCGCTGATCCTCCTGGTAGTCGCTAGAGTCAAAAGGAAGAGGGTTTTCTTAGTCACATCTCGCAGAGAAGCTTGCGAGATAGGCTTAAACTTCCTGGAGCACAAAAACTTAAGCACCACATCCAGGTTCCATGAAGGGGGTCTTAAGTGCACCTGCTTTGTTGTCTCAAAAGACCTAATGAGGTCCTGCGAAGTCCTTATTCTGAGATAACTCTAAGCCTCTATGCCTAAAGACGGTTGAGAGCATGCTCCTGTATCCTTTAATGGTAGATACAGCCAGCTTAGCATCCTGCCTGAGGTACAAAAGAAAGTCTGCAATCTGGCTTAGAGAGGTAGAGGACGAGGAAACCTTGCGCCTCCTGCACCAAGCTCTATAGGTCTCCCACTTTGACTGGTAGACTCTTTGTGAAGAGATCCTCCTTGCCCTGACAATAGCTTTCGCCGCTTGTGCCGAAAAGCCTCGAGATCTAATGAGCTTCTCGACAGTCTGAAGGCAGTCAGATTGAGAGCGAGGGGGTTTTGGTGAAATCTCTCGAAGTGGGGTTGTCTGAGAAGATCTGGACTTGCCGGGAGTCTTCTTGGAAAGTACATCAGCAACTCTACCACTTCGGTGAACCATTCCCTCGCAGGCCAGAATGGAGCCACTAGGATCATTCGTCCCGAATCGAGGAGAGCGAATTTCCTGACAACCACATTGATGATCTTGAACGGGGGAAAGGCATACATGTCCAGCCCCGTCCAATCCATCAAGAAGGCGTCCACTGCAACAGCTTCCTCGTCCGGGACTAGGGAGCAGTAGTTGGGGATCCTCTTGTTTAGACCGGACGCGAAAAGGTCTATTACAGGTCTGCCCCACAACTTCCAGAGGCTCCGACAGACATGCGGGTTGAGAGTCCACTCTGTGGGAAGGACTTGTCCCCTCCTGCTGAGCATGTCTGCCCTGATGTTTCTCTGCCCTTGAACAAACCTTGTCAACAGCTGGGTCTCGTTCTCGTTCGCCCAAAGGAGAAGCTCTCTCGCAGTTGATAACAGAGAGAGGGAGTGAGTTCCCCCTTGATTCCTTATGTACGCGAGAGCTGTGGTGTTGTCGGAATTGATCTCCAGAGTCTTTCCTGACACCGAGGTTTTGAAGGCCTTGAGCCCTAACAAAATGGCCATCAAATCCTTCCTGTTGATATGCCAACTGAACTGACTCCCTTCCCAAATACCTGAGACCTCTTTGTTCCCTAGTGTTGCTCCCCAGCCTGACTCGGACGCGTCTGAGAATAACACTAGGTCGGGGTTCTTCTTGAACAAGGAGATCCCTTTTCCCAACAGAGCTGGGTCCAGCCACCACATCAAAAGATCCTTGATCTTTGTCGGAATGGGAAAAGAAAAAGTGTCCTCCTGGATCTTTCTGTTCCAAACCTTTGCGAGGAAGTGTTGCAGAGGCCTTAGGTGTAGTCTCCCCAACGGGACAAACTGCTCCAGGGAGGATAGAGTTCCCAGCAGACTCATCCACTCCTTCGCTGAGCATTCCCGCTTCCTCAAAAAGTCTTTGACTTTGTCCAGGCACCTGGTCTGCCTCTCCTGGGAGGGAGAAGTCTGAAAAAGAACTGAATTCAGAACTATCCCCAAATAGAGAATAGTCTGATTTGGCTCGGTCTGAGACTTCCCCCAGTTGACGATGAGTCCCAGGTCCTGAGTCATCGTATAAGTCTTCATTAGGTCCTCCAGACATTTCTCTTTCGACTGTGACCGGATCAGCCAGTCGTCTAGATAGAAGGAGACCCTTATCCCCTCCTGGTGTAACCAACCTGCCACATTTGCCATTAGTCTGGTGAAAACTTGGGGAGCTGTGCTGAGACCGAAGCAAAGTGCCCTGAATTGGAAGCACTTGCCCTGGAACACAAACCTCAGATATCTCCTCGAAGACGGATGAATGGGGACGTGAAAATAAGCGTCCTGCAGGTCGAGAGAAACCATCCAGTCTCCTAGACAAACTGCAGCCAGCACTGACTGAGTCGTCTCCATGGAGAACTTTGTTTTCTCCACGAAGGCGTTCAGAGAGCTGACATCTAGGACTGGTCTCCATCCACCCAAGTTCTTGGGAACCAGAAACAGGCGATTGTAAAAACCTGGGGAGGCGAGGTCTTGAACCGGCTCTATTGCCCCCTTGACCAACATCTGGTCGACTAGCTCCAGAAGAGCCTCTCGTTTCCCCGCGTCGGTGTACTGAGCCACTAAGGCTAGGGGAGTGTCTGAGAGAGGTGGTTTCTTTAAAAAGGGGATCTTGTACCTTCCTTGACGACTGAGAGGGACCAGGTGTCCGCCCCTCTCCTTTTCCAAGACTGCCAAAAACGAGACAGTCTTGCCCCTACTGGTGTCCGGAGGACTTCCATCTCATTTTTTGGACCGGGGCCTAAACGCACCCCTGCTGGTCCTTGGCCCTGACTCTTTGTCTTCTCCCCCTAAAATCCGCTCTCGAGGAGATCCTGCCCCGAAAGGGCTGTTGAAACTTCTTCTCTTCCTTCTTCAGAGGAGCAGGAGCAACAGGTAAGGTCTTTCTAGCCGACCGAGACAAAAGGTCATGAGTAGCCTTCTGAGCCAGAGAAAGGGAGATATCTCTGACCAGAGCTTCAGGAAAAAGATGACGTGAAAAAGGGGCGTAAAGCAGCTCCGACTTCTGGGCAACAGTCACAGATCTAGAGGTGAAGGAGCACAAAAGGGCCCACTTCTTTAAGACCCCTGCTAAGAAAAGGGAAGCCAATTCATTAGCTCCATCCCTTAGAGCTTTGTCCATGCAGGACATGATACTCGTCAGGTCCTTCGTGTCCTCCAAAAGTTCAGACTTCCTGGCCAGAGTTCCGAGAGACCGTCCAGGAAGCTGAAAACCTCGAAAAACCTGAAAATTCCCTTGACGAGGTGATCAAGCTCCGACATGGACCACATCACCTTGGTAGAGTTTAAAGCATGCCTTCTTTCCGAGTCCACAAGAGCCGAGAAGTCACCTTGGGAGGAGGCAGGCACTCCTAACCCCAAAGGTTCCCCTGTCTCATACCACATACCGGTCTTGGAAGCGAGCCGAGACGGTGGAAAAGAAAAGGTGGTCTTGACAGCTTGTCTCCGCTCCTTCATCCAATCATCCACCTTAGCGAGAGCTTTTCTGGCCGAAATTGAAAGTTTCATTTAGATGAAGGCCGAAGACTTAGTAGCTTTCTTCCTGGTAAATTGAGACTGAGGAGAACGAGGGGCCGAAGGTTGAAATTCCTCCCCATAAAGTTCCAAAAGAGAGCGAGAAAGAACCTTATAATCACTAGAAGAGTCGGCAGGTTTTTCTTCCTCTTCTGAAATATCTTTGAGGTCCTGCTCAAGGATAACATCCTGAAGAGTAGGGCTGCCAGCAGTCTGGCACCGAGAGCTGTTTGAATCCTGGCGCCGAGCGCCGCTAACATCCAGTCAGCGAGAAGCGGTATCGTCACGATGATGAGAAGCGGTATCGTCACGATGACGAGAAGCAGTATCATCACGATGACGAGAAACGGAATCGTCCTAAAGATGCAGGCTGCCTTCGCCTTGAAAATGCAGATTGCATTTATCCTGCTTCCTAAGAAACGAGGCAGTAACGTCCTGGCGTTTCGAAAGAGAAACGGAATCGTCACGGCGCCGAGAACGAGAGGCAGTATCGTCCTGGCGCCGGGAGAGGGGGGAAGGAAATTCCTGGCAGCGTGCCGATGAAGAGGGTGTGCGTTGTCGTACGGCCGACGAAGTGCGCAGAGGCTTCTTGGGAGAGATACTAAGATCTCTCTTAGAAGGAGATCTCTTAACAGGCAAAGAGACGTCCTTACGTCTGACGGACTGAGAAGGTTGGCTGAAAGCTTGAACTAACGATGAAAATTGTTCCTGCATAACAACCATGAAAGCTTTAGCAACCTCCGCTGCCTCTCGCGGTGCCGAAGACGGCAGTTGTCGTACGGCTTGACTGGGAGCGCTGGCAGAAGAAGCAGGGAGTCTAGCAGGATTAACTGGGCTGAGGACTCTCTGTTTCGCCCTCTTAACAGGAACAACATCGAAATCGTCTTCCGAAGGATCAGGATCTCGGCTACTCGAACCGGGAGAGGGAGAGCGAGACTGCACATCCCGGTTCCACCCTCTCTTCATTGGTCTTGATTCGTAACGCCAATTACGTCTGGGAGAACGATCAGGCGAAGACACAAACGTATCCGACACGCCTTTCCTACGGCGGGTCAAGAGCAGCCTGGGAGATCGCAACAGGACTGTCTGAGGCGACGACTGACCGAGGATAAGCACCTCTCACCCCCCTTCGGCTTTCAACGTACCTTCTCCCTTGGTCCTGGGAGCTTGGTGGAGGTCTAGACCTAGGGGTATGACAGATTCGATCAGTCGCCACCTCCACTGCACTTTCACAAGCACTAATTTCACTAACACCCTTACCTTTAAAGGCCTCCAATTGTGCTTTAATGGCCTCTAATTCAGCAGCTAATTTAGCATACCCAGGGTCATCCGTAGGCACAGATCCTGTAGAAGGGGCAGGAGTTACAACATTCGGGGAAGGAATAACTTCCAAAGAGGTTACAAGCAAAGGGTCAATAGATAAATCTAAGCTAGGCTCACTAGCAGACTTTGACTTTGATTTAGCTCTTCTAACTCTCAATCTCAAGTTTGCGCACATAGCGCTTCATAGCTAACCAATTATCATCACTTAAAACCTCGCATTCCTTGCACCTATTATCTAAAGCACATTCAAACCCTCTGCAACCCGACACTTTCGGCAACCTCACCTTGCAAATATCATTCGCACAAACACGATAATGAATTTTTTCACTCATGATAAGAAAGGAAAAAAGACAAAAAACAAAAAAACAAACACGATTGCCAAATCCCAACACAGTGTACTTTACCAAAAACGAAGTCCAAAAAGGCGATGAAGGGAAAGCGATCCGAACACACTCTAAATGGCGGACCAACGATGTTGTCGATCCGGCCGGCAGAGATAATCTGAGGAACAGAAAACGGGAATGATTCCAAGTACCACCCTGTAAGGGTTGTTAACCATCTAACCACACAACCACCACAAGGCGGTTGCCGCGATTTTCGATTAAATTCTGCCGCAGTCGGAGACTCAGCTATATATATATATAAAACTGCCAGGTAAGTACTATTCATAAAAAGCATAAATTGAGCAAAAGCAGAATGCCGAGACAGTAGGCTACGTCAGTACACCACCGAGGCTGAAGTTAAAGGGAAGGTAACGCTAACTATTGCGTGGACGGGGCCCACAAGTTACTCGACAGCCAGCTGTGTATACCCCATTGACAAGCTCAATGCCGTTCCAGCTTCGCTGAAGTCTTTATCCTATTACAGATCAAAGGTTTGTATTATACATAGAAACAAATAGTGTCCTTGATAAAGGCTGAAAAAAAAGGTTCAGGTTCAAAGATTTTTGTTTTCCCGTATTTTTTTCTAAAAATCAATCAAAATTACAAAGCTGTGCTTCAAATTGGACCAACAAACAACAGCCGACTGTTACTTACTCAGATACCAACATATCATTTGTAATCTCCCAATGTACTCACTCATTGAACATACACACTACTGTATCTGTCAACAGCTATTCTTACAGCTACAAAACTAATTAGCATTGGGATGTAATAATTTAATATTAGCATAATTCTAATGCAGTGATAGCAACACACAGTTAATTTGAATCATCTTTCAAAACAAGACCCTTTGTGAATGTCGATCACTTTTACCCTTTTGTTGTGAAGGGGTTACACCTCCTCGTTTCCTAAAGCAAAGTTCCGCTTTTGCATGAACTAAACTGCTTGAGAGAATATTAAGACTTTTTTTTCTAAATGGATAACAAATTTTGCCTTTTTAAGAGACAACCAAAATATTTCACTAAATGGAGTTTCCAACCTTCTCCAAGTGAATGGTAAGGTGACCTGTTTTGATCCACAGACTCTAAATTAGTACTGTAACTTCCAAATATTTTACAAGTTCAGTATTACAATACAGTCCCTGTAATGCAGAGTAACCTACCAAATCCAAAAGATTCGGAGAAGAACGTGAGTACTGTACTGTCCTTGCTGAAACCAGGGAAAGACCCATCATACCCCAAAAGCTATTGATTAATATCCTTACTGTGTATCCTATACAAATTATACGAATGAATTATCTTAGCCCGCATCAAATCAACTGTCAAAGAACAATTGTTGACAGACCAGGCTGGCTTTATACCAGGTCGATTCTACACAGTCTGGTATTAAACTTGACGCAATACATCGAGGACGGCTTTGAGAAGAAGCCAATCACCGGTATTTGTCAACCTTATGGCAGCATATGACACTGTAAATAATAGAGCATTTCATCTGAAGGTGGCTCCTACTATAGCAGGTAAATATATGCAGACGACCTGTGCATTTCCACACAATCAGACTCCTCCACCACCATCGAAGAGAGACTGTCAAACGCCCTGACTACCCTCTCCACCTATTACGAAATGTGGCACCTCAATGCCAATCAAGGCAAAGCAAAACATAGGTGTGGGCCTTCTACATGAACAATCACCAGGTAAACAGAAAGCTAAAGATCAAAAGGGGTGACAAAGAACTGGAAAATCGCCTCTACCCAGTCTGCTTACAAGTCAGCCTTAACAGAATGCTCTCCTTTAAAGAGCACACAAAGAAAAGCAAGCAAAGTAGCTACTATGAACAACCTCCTCAGCAAACTCGCAGGTGAACAGATCCTGAGACTCTTGAGACAAACAGCCCAAGCACTTTGTTACTCTACTGCGGAGTACTGTGTACCAGTGTGGGAAAGATCATGCCATGCGCATAAGGTCGACCCAAGGCTAAATAAATCCTGTTGGATTATTACTGGTACCCTGAACACAACACCTGTACCATCTTTACATAAAATAGCTGGTATAAACCGTATCCCACCACCCAGGACACTTTCGCATAGCAGAGGCCAACTTCACGCACACCTGTAAAAGGAAAAGCAAAAAGCATTAAATGGCTGTTAGGAAGGCGAAGGTGAAAGCGGACACGAACCGACTACCACCCGAGCCGAGAGCAAAGTGAGCTCAAGCACAGGTGTGTGTGTGAGGGGCGGGGGTTGCAACCTACCCTCCCTACCCCCCGCTAACTAGCGGTGGGGTAGTAAACCCTCGTTAAAATTCTAATGGCTTGTCATTTCAGCTACGCCGAAAGTAATAACCCATACTGTATTAAATAGCGTGGTTTGTATGTCATTCACGGAACAAAAACAAATTAATAACTGTTGGCATCCGCTCTTCAATCATCAGGAGGCAAGGTGAAGACTGAAATCCCGCAAAAGCTTAGCAGCAGTGGATGGACTAGAACCAATCCAGGCAACTGCTTACAGACAAAAAAAGAGGCGAGACAGTAACCGATGGCCATCCAATGAAGAGCTGCCTGGCCCAAACAAAGGCCAGCCCAGCAGAACAACCTTCACCAGGAAGGACTGGGTAACCCTAAACAGAGGAAGGGTAAAATTGAGCAAGACTGGAGATAACTATCACAATTGGGGATTAGCCACCAACCCTGAATGCCCATGTAGGGCAACACCAAAAACAATAGAACACATCCTATGAGGGTCCCAACTGGGCCCTTATTGCTCCGATCGAGAGTTACAAGAGGTAAACGATGACGAGCTCCTGTGGGTTCGACATTGGTATGATGAGATATGATGAAGACCTATCAAACATTGTTATGTAGGTCAACAATTAATAACTTGACTCTGCACCATAAAACTACTAGCCAGTTAAAAAGTCTCCCACTCTTATCGGAGGTCAGATGAATAGTTGTTTTATGGGTCAATGCACACAATATAGGGTTATCAAACTCATACTATGAAAATATTGAGCTAAAAAACCATCCATATTCTGCAAAACCAGATAAATTGGACTGCAAATTTTCAACTTGATGTTTTTGGTTTAAAGAATATAAAACTTATCCCTTCTCATTAGGTATAGCCATCAAGCTTTCCCACTGAAGTAAATGGTTCATATGATCGATGTTATTAACTCGAGTATTTCTGCATAAACAGAGAGGTGGCAGTAAGGTCCAAGAAATCATGAAGAAGGGTGATGGATGGTGACCTAGCTTACATAGAGTTCAAGAAAACAAAGTAAAGAATAGAAAGGAAAAGACGCTTAATCTCAAACGTAACACGATACAGTAATGGTAAAATCAGACGTAAAAAGACTATGATGATGATAATTCTTCCCATTTACCAAAATACTGTACAGTAAGAACCTCTAACTACTGTACTGCCAAAGAAAAGGAAAACTGTAATGCACAATGCCACTTTAAAAAGGGGAAGAGAAATAAGATAGAATAGTGTGCCCGAGTGTACCCTCAAGCAAGAGAACTGTACCCCAAGAGACAGTGGAAGGCCATGGTACAGAGGCTATGGCACTCCCCAAGACTAAAGAACAAAGGTTTACTTTTGGAGTGTCCTTCACTTAGAAAAGCTGCTCACCATAGCTAAAGAGTCTCTTCTACCCTTACCATGAGTAAAGTAGCCACTGAACAATTACAGTGTTGTACAGTAGTTAACCCCTTGGGTGAAGAAGAATTGTTTGTACTTTGCATGTTTTACTGCCAAGACATATTGGTAATTATATACTGTAGCACAATATTGCTAATATAGAAAATAAGTGTTCCTAGCATATTCATATTCATTGGTACCTGTACTTCGAACTGTTCTGATAAAAAATATTGAGGAAAATCCAAATTTTTCAAATTAGCATAAAGACGTTTTAAAATATCATGTTACGATTAAAAAAATACATTCTAAATGAAAAACAAACACAAACACCACCTTACTCATGGCTTCCCACCTAACCTTATATATTTTTTTCTCTAATTTTTTATTTGTAGTGAAAATAAGTGTTACTTTTTGAAGAAAGGGGGCATTTTTCCATAAGTAATGCCCATTTTTAAGTAGAAAATGTGATCCCGTCCGTATATATAATATAACCGGAGTGGTATCCTTACCTACTTGACTACCTGGGGCTTACGGCCCCTTCGACCACCCTTAGACTTTGTTACCTTACCTTACCCTAAGAATAAGTCTCAACCCTGTGTTTGGTTCCTAACCAGCTTCACTACTGACAAGGTAAAATTAAATAATTTTGTAAATCATAAAAAGAGCCATTTAAAAGTTTTGGCACGTCCAAGTATCTACATGCACCCCTACGTAAATCATTTTTTATTATAGTTCCGGTCACGAAAACATTTTCAAATAAGAATAGGATAGCGACCACCCGTATGTATTATTATGGCTTACTTAAAATACGGCAGTGTAAGGGGGTCGCAGGGGGGCGTTAGCCCCCCCAATTACATATGTAGGTAAGGACACGGCTTAAAGGTTTAGGCTAGGGGGGAAATTCTAGGTCCATTTCTAATCAATGCATGAGGAACTGGCCGCTGATATACAAAGGCTCCAAGGATCTCCTTTCCTGGGTGTCTGTAGTTTTTGGGGACAGGGTGATATCTTTCTTATTACTAGCCAAATCGTTTTTCATTATGGGGAAGATGTTCTTTACAATGATCCAACATACCATATTATGAAGTTATTTTATCATATTTTATCATTTTGAATATCATAATTTACCTTTACCACGGCAATATTTTCTAAGTTCAGCACGGTCCGAACGCAAATCACGGGTAGCTCCTGCTTAGTTTCCAATTTTCCCGATAGATAGAGCCCGTGTCATCCCAGTCTAAGAAACTTCATTTATAGTGATATTTGATACTGCTATGATAATTATCATGAATTGTTAGGTTAGGGAAAGGTCGTTACAGTGCGTCGTCCGCTGAAGCCACGGCCAACTTACTCTATCGTAAAATTTCCCGCAAGCATTGTTTCCTGCCTGACTATAATAACACCCGTTTGGCGGCGCTCGGTTCGTCTATCAGCTGGTGGCGCAAGCTTGAACAGTTATCGATGTTCGGACTTACGTTTTTGCTAATTCTAACAATCTTCATTTTTAACCTCTTGTTAAGATTGTTATTTCGTTGGGACACGTCCTGAAATTATGCCAAATACTAATTTGTTTTATATACAACCAAAGTTTAGGCTAGCCAACATCTAGTTAAAGATATTTAGGTAGATAAAGTCAGTGTCAAACAAAGCAACCAAACTAAACCTTCCATTGGCCGTGTGATTTAAAATTTTTAATCCCCCCCAACATGACCTGAGATTGACCTGGAGTCGACCCTTTCCAACTCTAACCGCCGTAATGGATAGACATGTTTCGTACAGTTACTCTTTGAGAGATATTGTTGAGTTTATCACTCATATTGATCAAAATGATTCGATTAAGACTCTAAGGTATATACACTTACGTGATTTTACTCGAGTTACCCCCAAATTCTTTCATTATTTATTTCGAGAAGGCCTCTTAGGGGATTTTAGGGGTCCATTTGAGAAGTGTACAATTGGTGATGTTGCGACATCGAATATTAAGGTAAGCCTGAGTAACTTTTTTATTATGACAATGTGGTTAAGATATAATTTTGAGCGCTGCCCATACCTTTTACTAGGTTCGGTTAGGTTGGGTTTGTATGTTAGCAACAGTGTTTGGAGGGTCACGGGGGGGGGGGGGGGAGGGGGGGGGGGAGGGGTGTTAGCCCCCCCGGTTAGTTCATGAGGAAGGTAAGGACACGGCTTGTAGGTCAGGTTAGGAGGGGAATTTTGGGTTAGTTGTCCATTTATCTCGCACGTCTCCGACATCCATGACCAGAGTGGTCCTAGTCTGTAGATTGTTGGGACAAGCATTTACAAAACTAGTGAATTTAATATTTCATTCCGTGATCATTCCCACGAAAAAGAGCATATTTCGGACTTTTTTTACTCGATTTTCAGCCGGTCAAAGGCCTGTCCCCATAAACTACAAAGGCTCCCTTTTTCCAATGGGGAAACTCCAGTTTTCTTCAAAAATAAACTCCAATTTTACCCATAAATCTTCCATCAATGGCAAATGAAATATTTCAGTATATATATGAAAGATCTAATAGAGTGTATGTATGAAAGCGGCCACGTGTATATATTATTATGTCTAACTTAGAATGCAGCAGTGTAAGGGGACAGTGTCGATGTCCATTTTTAATGAACGCGTGAGAAACTGGCCGCTGATATACGAAGGCCCCAATCTAATTTAAGGTGGTTACTGTTCTTAAAATATTTAATTTTGTTTGTTTATTACTTATTTGGTAGTTTGTTTATTTCATTTCCTTTCCTCACTGGGTTTTTTCCCTATTGGAGCCCTTGGGCAAATAGCATCTTGCTTTTCCAACTAGGGTTATAACTTAGTTTGTAATAATAATAATAATAATAATTATAAAACCAAGTTTAATAACAAAAATAATAATAAATAATAATAATAATTATCATTATTATTATAATTAGAATAACGAAAGTTTAAAGGGCACAGACACAGGTGACTTGTTAAGGATGTCAAGACATCCTGTACCATGACCAATATCCTAGCTCTCTCCTATGAATAACTGGATAACCTATGCTTATAATATACTATAAATACAATAAATAATATTTATACATCATTAGAAAGTATAATAGGAAAGACGTACCGGAAAAGTACATTTCCAAATAACGGGATTTCCAAAGAACTCAAAGGAAACCAGTTATTTCAATACATGCTCCATTAATATACAATCCAACGTAATGTTTAAATCTTTTCATTACCAAAAGGAGTTCCATGGTCCTTTCATGGTATTAAGTACATTAATTAACCCAATTTTATAGTGACGTTTACGCTATCCAGATGGAAAAGGAAAAGCATCAAAGAATGTCAAAGCCACCTCTCGCCTTCATCGTGTTTTCTTCCTATGTAAATCGCCTTTTATGGCTATTATTTCACCATCAAACTCTTTTAATACATATTTTCAATTGAAATACACACTAGATAGGTACACATAACCTTAATTTACCTTCCATATATGGAGAATTAGTAACACGGCATGAACAATAGGAAGAGACTTTTGACGTTCAGCCAGCGGCCGCCAGACTGATGATGTACACAAACTAAGATAGGGTCAAGTTCTGTCTATACTATCTTTCTATTAAATATGTAGTTAAATGTTATTTTTCAAACAGATTTATTCATACGTAATTTTATTAGAAATACATATATCATGGTAATTCTGAGCAAGATTAATTTATTGAAATAAGGAAGTAAAGGTTCTAATTTGATGAGACAGCGGGCAATTTAATATGTAGTTAAATATGATTTTTTTCAAATAGATTTATTCATATATAATTTCATTAGAAATATATATAATATGGTAATTCTGCGCAAGATGAATTTATTGAGTTGAGGAAGTAAAGGTTCTAACTTGATGAGACCGCGGGCAATTTAACCTTAACCCTTTACCAGAGTTAATTTAAGCCAATTGGGTTTTAACACGACATCTTACAACATACTTATATTTAGGTCATTACATTTAGAATTATTTAATGAGCTAATATAATTATTTGCGTAAATTTATCTCTTCTGTTATCTACAAGCATGCTATATACCAATGATTAAAATATTCCTTGCCTTACAACGGCACCTGACATGCATTGTGCTTTGGTTCAAACAAACCAAAAATTATTATCTATCCTCTTTTATTAGCTGACTATATTTTAAAATTACAACGTTTTTTCCCTCTTTCTTAGAGATATCCATGAAGGAAAATAAAAGAGGAAAATACGAAAAAAGTAGGTTCAATTGAATTATAGATCTAGAGGTAGAAATCACATACAGTACATGCTTAACTATGTTTCTATAGCCTTAAAACGTCAAGATCATTACGGGTATTTACTATTTTAATATCAAAAGTATTTACTGCTTATTTTATGGTATATAACACATGGCAAATTAAATAGGCTACAGTTTTTAAGTAGGCTACTGTTATCTCAATTCCCTGTCATACTTTCCCACGTATTGTAAGTCGGCCAATCGTGAAATACTTTCAAATCTACAAAAAAGAAAAAAAAAAAGGAAAAAGAAAAAAATAACGCTCATATTTACAACAAACTTGTAAATTCACCGTTTTATTAAAAGAACAAACCACATATTACATTTCTATTTGCTGTAATAATTGTGTAACTTTTCAACAAAATTTGTTAAAAACCTAATCTAATATTGGTTGTGTAATATGATGTGACAATTATCAAACAGTGGAAAATGTAAAAAGACATTTTACTTCATTTGCTTCTTATACTGACTATCAAAGTAAACGAGTTATGATGACATTTGATTAATTAATTATACTCAATCTTTACCGTACATGAATTACAAATCCGATATCTAGTTATAAAACAGCTGTTTAGCCTTTTTTTTCAATCGCGTTGAACAGAAAATTTGTTAAGAGATATAACTAAACCTAATTCGTTATACACGTAAGCCTACTTATTCTTTTAGAATATTAACTTATACTTTCTTCCTTATTTACTAGATTTAGTATTTCTTGAAATTTCTATCGTTATCCTAATCTCTCTCTCTCTCTCTCTCTCTCTCTCTCTCTCTCTCTCTCTCTCTCTCTCTCTCTCTCTCTCTCTCTCTCTCTCTCTCTCTCTCACGAAATTAGTCAGGACTTAATCTTGTATATCCTATTTTCATTTCCCCTGTGGTTCTTTTGTATTTGATCATCACGTTTTCCTGTGATTTTTACGCGCACACACACACACGCATATATATATATATATATATATATATATATATATATATATATATATATATATATATATATATATATATATATATATAAATATACACTAAAACACACACACACACACACATATATATATATATATATATATATATATATATATATATATATATATATATATATATATATATATATATATATATATATATATATATATATATATATGTGTGTGTGTGTGTGTGTGTGTGTGTGTGTGTGTGTGTGTGTGTGTGTGTGTGTGTGTGTGTAAAAATCTCAGGAACACATAATCCTTTGAGGCAATAAATCCCAGGGAAAACTGTTAATACTAAATGAATCCTGATCAGTTTGATCCTTGAGACATCTACAGGACCGAAATATTGATAGCAATTTATACAATATAACATGATGCAATGAGAGCACGAACGTACATACGAACCTTTGTAAAAACAAAACAAAAACATCAGAAAAACATGTCACCTGTATTTGTGGTAAAAGATCTGTGCCTTCGTGAGCACCTATCATGTCCCAATAATAATAATAATAATAATAATAATAATAATAATAATAATAATAATAATAATAATAATAATAATAACTAGCCGAGGTGAGAATACTTTTTACAGAAAGGTCAGAGGTGTTTCTTAATGCTGATAAGAATTTATATTTAATAATTTTGCATAGTCATGTATATGCAAATGCAAATGCATACATAAATACATACACACATATTCATAGATCCATATATGAAAATGTGATCATGAATGATTGGCTGGCCAGGGTGTGTAAGGTATGTGTACATAAGGGAAAGGTCCTAGTGGATTGAAAAGGTAGAATAATTGTTTTTTTGCTTATGGTTTAAAAAAAAAAAAGAAGAAGTTTGTTTATGATACAATGTTGACTTGGATAAGTCCAGAAACAGTAAATACCAATGAATGAGTTTAAAAATTATTTATTCGTACAGTATATAGGAAATAAATAGCTTACAATGATGGGTGGGAGAATTAGCAAGTATGTATGATAATAGGTTAGGGATGGAAGGTTTTAGATGGAAAAGAAAAATGTCTGGGAAAAAAGTCTCATTGCAGAACTATGAGTATGCATTATATATATATATATATATATATATATATATATATATATATATATATATATATATATATATATATATATATATATATATATATATATATATATATATATATATATATGGTGTGTGTGCGTGTGTGTGAAACTTTCCACATTAACTGACGTTCAAATCATGTTTGAACCATCAAATTACTCTCTATATATTGCTGAGTGTTTTAATTGAAAAAACCATTATCATAACATGTTCTCACGAAGAGAAAGTGCTTCACTACAAGATGTGACCGACAGAAATTTAATTAAACTGTAGATTGTTGGAGATTATGCAAGACTAGGGATCATACACTTAGACTACGGCCTACGTCAGAAGTTAGGGATCATTTATGTCATTTTTAAATTTTCATGATTTCGTATTAGATAGAATTTTCATACTTTTAATGTCTTTTCTATCTTTACTTGAATAATTTTGTTAAAATGGGTGTGAAAAAAAGATCTTGCCTATTCTACGGACATTTAGAAGCATTATTAAATTCCAAAAGCGACGAAGATATGAATTTCAATAACCAATGATGGAGGAATATAAATTTGAACATATTATTTCTGGGCAATCATAATTTGCTATTTAGAAAAGTAACCAATGAAGTTTTAAACTTTGAGAATTAACTTTCTTTTATTTTTGCTGCTACACCTCTCTCTCTCTCTCTCTCTCTCTCTCTCTCTCTCTCTCTCTCTCTCTCTCTCTCTCTCTCTCTTTCTTTCTTTTATCTTCCAGACTGATTGAGTATCTTTCTCTCATCCTGGGTTACTTCCTGTCAATTTGAAATATTATTCTCGTCCTGTTGAGTACCCAGAAACACAAACATTTTATAAATATATATATATATATATATATATATATATATATATATATATATATATATATATATATATATATATATATATATATATATATATATATATATATATATATATATATATATATATATAACTTCTGAAATAACTGACTACATTTCATTAGCTTTTCACGGAGAGAACAGAGCATTTGTTTATAGTTTTGAGACTAGAAAACCGTAATGTTTAAACGAACTCTTTCTTTACCAGAACCTTACTCATCTGCATGATACTCTTAACATCACGTATTCATAGACTCCCACATTCTTCCCATTGATTTATTGAACGTAACTGACTTAGCCTCTTATAAACTCTTTACTTAAAGGTTGAACTCCTCCATGTGTGCATTTTACTCCACCATTGTTGACGAGGGATTATTTTTCTACGGGGACAGTTCCTCAGTGAAACATGTCTTTCTCTTCATTTAATTTCTCAGAGAATCCTGCGCATAAAGACGCTATTCGTAGGATATCTGCGTTTATATCCTTACAGTATGAGGATAATGAGATTCCTTTCATCATCGTCATCAGCCGTTACTAGCCCACTGCAGGACAAAGGCCTTAGACATGTCCTTCCACTCGCGTCTGTTTATGGTCTCGAAGCCAGTCTATAATTATTATTACTATTAGCTAAACTACAACCGTAGTTGCAAAAGAAGGATACTATAAGCCCAAGGGCTCCAACAGGGAAAAATACCCCAGTGGGGGAAAGAAATAAGGAAATAAATAAGCAATATGAAAAGTAATAAATTAAAATATTTTAAGAACAGTAACATTAAAACAGATCTTCATACTTAAACTATAAAAAGACATGTCTGCCTGTTCAACATAAAAACATTTGCTGCAAGTATGAACGTTTGAAGTTCTACCAGTTCAAATGGTTCTTACCTCGTCAATCCATCGTCTTCTCTTCCTTCTCCTGCATCTTTTGCAACCTCTTGGGACCCATTCTGTTGTTCTTGATGTCCAACTATTATGTCATTCTCATATGTCATGCCCATGTCCATTTCTTTTTCTTACATGTTAGAATATTCTCTACTATATCTGCGTTTATATTCATATTGTATGAGGAAAATGGTTTCTGTAGCCTACAGTGCATTACTGTATATGCCAAGCTATTGGTATGCCTATATATGTCTCTCGAATGTTGAGTTTTCTGGCAAGTAGGAATACACACACCCACAGTGAAAATAATTATAATCATAATACTTATACATCATCATAGCTGATATTGGTGGGTTACCTTCATCAACACTTATCAAAACTTATAATAGAAACTTTACTCTTTATAACAAACTAATATAAGCCTCTGTACCATGGTCTTCCACTGTCTTGGGTTAGAGTTATCTTGCTTGAGAGTACACCCAGCCACACTATTCTCTCATTCCACTTCCTCTTGTTTGTTTGAAATTTTAATAGTTTATATATGAAAGATCTATTTTAATGTTACTGTTTTCAAAATATTTTATTTCAATTGTCCATTTCTTTTATTAGTTTACTTATTTCCTTATTCCCTTGCCTCACTGGTCTATTTTTCCCTGTTGGAGCCCTTGGGCTTATAGCATCCTTCTTTTCCAACTACGGCTGTAGCTTCGACGACGATGACAATAATAATAATAATAAAAATAATAAGAAATTATTCTTAGTATAATTTTAGCAGGTAACATATTCGTATTACGAGTAATGGCAGAATATAGAGAATCAATATAATAATCCTTCCAGTTGGCCTTCATCGTTCCATAAACAGGTGGCCGAAAACCGGACTAAACTAGTTTCTGAATGCCATGCGGGAGTCGGGACTCGCGTTTATTGCGAAATAAAATTATCCACATAAAAACACTTTTTTTTTTTTATGACGGAATTGAGTTTGTGAAAGTACATAATTCTGGGTCATAATTTACATATTTAAACCATATATTGAAGGCTACAATTTTCATTTCGGCGTTACAGTAAGTAGGCATTGTACAAAAATGACGAATTTGCACAGGTAGAAAAGTAATAGAATTAATGTTTATTTTATTCTGTATACCCTCCACGTCTCTAGTTCGTGTGTATATATATATATATATATATATATATATATATATATATATATATATATATATATATATATATATATATATATATATATATATATATATATATATATATATATATATTTCTGAGTGGGGATACCATAGTGGTGAAAGGATTTATGTATCACCTTGATCAGCAAAGTTGTATTAGTAAGGGCCATCCATACTAGGTTGGTTTGCTGCAAGTGATCAGACAAAAAAATTCTCCCACCGTCACCACTCCACACATGAAAACCAGCCAAACCCAAGATATGAATAAGCACGTCTGAGGGCTTTGACCTACAGTGGACTTGAAATGGCTGTATTTTATATATATATATATATATATATATATATATATATAGTATATAATATATATATATATATATATATATATATATACTTAATAAAAGTTTTACGCTAATCATGTAGGTATGAGATTTTTATAAATTGATAGCAAGTTGTATGTACTTTTCATATTTATTACTGTTTAAGGACCAAATCTCGAACTATCGACCTATCCTCGACAGGACTCCTCGCTGGTGAATGGCACAACACAGGGACGTACACTATGCTACTGGGGTCTAAGCGATGTCAGGCAGGAAAGCCGATTGGTACTATCAGGGTTAAAAGAATATCCTGGGTACTATGGTCTACCGACTCAACCCAAAAGCCAAAGCAACGTCTTTCATAAGAAGGCAACAGTGCTTAGCAGCCCCATACAAAATGGGAAACAAGCACAATCATATAAGTAGAGGGAGCATACAAGTCTGTTTATATGTTAAAAAATCCTATCTACGTCCAATACCGTTTTATGTTGGGTTCCATGAAATAAAGTAAAATATTAAGACAAAGTATTACTTACTATAGAGAGCCTTCTGCCCCATTATTATTATTATTACTATCCAAGCTACAACCCTAGTTGGAAAAGCTAGATGCTATAAGCCCAGGGGCTCCAACAGGGAAAAATAGCCCAGTGAGGAAAGGAAATAAGGAAATAAATAAATGAAGAGAAATTAACAATAAACCACTGTAAAAGAAGCTTGATGAGAGGGAAAATGTATGAACCCATTATCATTATTATTTGCTAAGCTACAACCTTACTTAGAAAAGCAGAATGCTCTAGGCCCAGGGAATGAAACTGAAAATACCTCAGTTAGGAAAGGAAACAAGAAAATTTCTAAGAACACTAAAAATAAATATTTCCTAAATAAACTATAAAAAAAACTTTAACAAAACATGGAGAAATTAGATGGAATAGTGTGCCCAAGCGTACCCTCAAGCATGAGAACTCCTAGTACAGTAAAGCTTAAAGCTTTCGCCCGTCGTCGGATCCAATTTCACCACTATGTATAGGTCATGGTTTAATGCTTATAGGTGCTGGTGGAAGCAAGTTCACAGAACGCCTTTCTAATTCCACATCCCAAGTCTTGGGGTCTGTTTCAACATTCTCCCTATTGCTATAACTTATAACTGCAAGAATCAAGTCCTTATAAGTAACTTTTTCTGCTCATCTACATTCTCTTGTCCTTTTGTGTTCACTAACAGTAGCTCCTATTTACTATTGCAAGGGAGAGATTCAGCAGTAAAGCAATTGGTTGATTGATTGGTTCAAAGTTTTCAGGCATCCTGACATCTAAGGTCATTGACGCCGGCAATTGGTAGAAGTCATCTACTTTTCATATGGACTTGATTGGAATTTTGATTATGGGGAATATAGCCCTGTAAAGCCTCTTAAAACCATGGTACATCTGGGGAAATATGTCCTGTTTAGCCCTATATTACAGAAGTACATGTGGAGAAGTAAAACTTAATTATGATACTTGGCTAATGTTGCAAGAAGGAAAAAAACTTAGCAGGAAGGAGGCAAGTAATCTAATTACCAATGCTATAAAGTAAATGATCAAGTATCATCTATAGACACACCTGACTACAGAAGTGGAGTTCCATTTAATACTCATGTAATTAACTATATTTTCATTAACCATAGGTGTATTCTATATTTCTTCTAGGGTCATTATACATTGCTGGCAGCAATGAGAAAAAAAATGTTTCAAAACATTGTGACAACAGTTTTATACAGCCTGCAACATTGAATAGTTATGACATTTAGTGAAAAAACCCAACAATATAAACCAAGAAATCATCAAGAGCTGTAGCTAGCTGTCTAATAAAAGCTACCAAGGTCCTTCAATAATGCCACTAGTCCCGAGTGTGGAGGACATAATGCTGTTTACTCTTTCAATATTTCTTGAAATACTGCAAGGCAAAT
Organism: Palaemon carinicauda; assembly: GCF_036898095.1. Lineage (NCBI taxonomy): Eukaryota > Metazoa > Arthropoda > Malacostraca > Decapoda > Palaemonidae > Palaemon > Palaemon carinicauda. The sequence goes on along the minus strand of NC_090737.1, from coordinate 35,163,022 downwards.
TTAGTTTTAAAATTTAAACTTATTCCATCTAGCTGGTAATTTTTCATTAAAAAATTTCCTTATCGTCTATAACATCAGCACATTTTGTTGAAGTTGTCCCCAATTAAAGTCGCCCCTTGTTAAAAGAAAAAAAAAAAAAAAGTTCTCACATTTAGAGTAAAAGAACCTTGCAATCTTTGGTTTCACACATGATAACTTTGGTTTTGACAGTTTGTCCAACTTTAACAGCCTGAAATTAATTCTTTAGACCATGAAAGATTACAAGTACCTGTGTATCAGTAAACTAACATCCTTCAGCCCGACGAGAGGCGAGAGACACTATTGTAGCATTACTCTTTAGTTATCAATGGGACAAGATATTTGACTAAGTATAGGGATTTCTTACCAGATACAAACAACCTCATATCTATATCACTAGACTCCAGCCAAGTAATCCGACAACGGTGTTCTGGTCATGTCAGCTCCAGATATTGCACAGCCCTTTGAAGAAAAGATTACATGTTCTTTAAAAATGTTTAATGCCATAAGAACACTTATTATAAATTATCAAGCAACCTTTACCTTTTTAACTAAAAGTTGACTGTTAAGACTTTTCTAACTGGCTTAAGACCACAAAAAACTTTTCACCACCGAGGTTATGGTCCCTGCTAACATATGCAAGACAACTAAAAATTTCTTGGAAATTGGGCCATACACAAGCAATGAGGGGTGGCATACACTTGACTGACAAAAACCTGCAGTTGCACCACAACTCTTTGAGAGATTAAACAACTAGAGGGAAGAAATAAGTGTAAGCAGATCTAGCGTCTAAAGACACTGCCAAAGTCCTGAGTAAAAGCTGTGTCTCATTAAATGTTCCTTTTTATTCCCTTGAAATATATATGCATAGCAGACCATGTTAAAGGGCACTTCAAGACTTTTCCATTCCATTATTTAGCCTCGAGTTAATTTAATAAGTGAGAATTTCTTGACAATACCAAGTGTCCAGAGGATATATCTGGGTTTAACAAAAAGTATATGTAAGAACTAAGTCAATAGTGTACACTGCATATATAAAATTATTAAATTTTATATTGAAATTCCTCTCATCATGGAGGCTTTAAAACACCACACCATAGGAAAGGTTTTCTTGCTACAATATCAGCACATAATGATTTTTAAAACATGGTTTCTTATTAACATTTATCGTCAATACACAACTTTGTAAGTTTTTTTCAATTTCCTACCAACTCTACATTCCATCTTATGCCCGAAATTTAGTAAAAGTATTTTTAGCCCTTGGAAACTTCCAAGTATATTTATGCAAAAACGAAAAAAAAAATATCTCTCTCATGGACAGCACTCGTGGGTTAGACAAGTTACTAGTTAAAACAGAAGTATCAATTATACAACACAAAGTTGATAATTTGCTAGTTTAATTTTTTTTTTTTTTTACCAATTAATGGCAGATATACTTCACAAAACCTTTTGGTATCAAAGGCAGTATTACTTTTTCCCCTTTTATAAAGCACATATTTGAACGTAAAACTTTTGACTAGTTCCAAACAATTTTGCGTTAAAAACCCTTCAGCATTTTCTTGAAAACTAGTCTACTTTTAAAGATTATCTCATATCCAGCACACTTCTTTAGACAGAAACACCTTCAAAACCATGTATGCCTTTCAATGTACAAGAACAAATGGCAGGAAAAATACAACAGTAGATCTAGGACCATTTATTAAAAGTTAATACGTGGTGGTACATTACACAGCATCCATGACTGGCACTTATGTCCAATTAAATTCAGGAGATCTCTACTGAAAACATCTAATTAAACTTAAAGGATGATAATGACACTGGCTTTCCTACATGATAAACATTTGTCTTTGCTGCTATACTACAAAAAAGAATTTAAGGGTCCTAATTTTTTGGCTAGATTTGCATTTAAAAAAAAAAAAAAATCTTAAAAAATATGGAATTTATCAAATCCAAAGCCTCGTCATGACAGGTACTTCCATAGCTTTGAATAAAAAATTTAATGTATTGTACTCAATACACCTTGCAACGGAAAACAATTCTAAATGCACAAAAACATGGAAGTATAAATTTCAGTGGATAAATGCCAATGAGCTTGACAAATTCAATATAAATATTTATTAACAAGACTATAAATTTTGATTGAAATTTTAAAACTTTGAAATTTTAAAAACACATCAGCTACGGTGACAATCTCTCCAAAGAAACCACCTCCTGTTTGGATCGGCTTGTCCTCTGAAAATTAAAGATACACTGTTGAAAAGTTCATAATGCAGTTTTTTATGTGAGAGAGAGAGAGAGAGAGAGGAGAGAGAGAGAGAGAGAGAGAGAGGAGAGAGGAGAGAGAGAGAGAGAGAAAGAGAGAGAAAGAGAAAGAGAGAGAAAGAGAAGAGAGAAGAGGAAGAGAAGAGAAGAGAGAAAGAGAGAGAGAAAGAGAGAGAGAGAAAGAGAAAGAGAAAAAGAAAGAGAGAGAGAAGAGAGAGAGAAAGAGAGAGAAGGAGAGAGAAGAGAGAGAGAGAAGAGAGAGAAAGAGAGAAAGAGAGAGAAAGAGAAAGAAAGAAAGAAAGAGAAAGAGAAAAAGAAAGAGAAAAAGAGAGAAAAAGAGAAAGAAAGAGAGAAAGAAAGACAGAAAGAGAGAAAGAGAGAAAGAAAGAGAAGAGAGAAAGAAAGAGAAAGAAAGAGAAAGAAAGAAAGAAAGAAAGAGAAGAAGAAGAAAGAAGAAAGAAAGAAAGAGAAAGAAAGAAAGAGAAAGAAGAAAGGAAAGAAGAAAGAGGAAAGAAAGAAGAGAAAGAAAGAAGAGAGAGAAAGAAAGAAAAAGAAAGAGAGAGAAAGAAAGAGAGAGGAGAGGAAAGAAAGAAAGAGAGAGAGAGAAAGAAAGAGAGAGAAAGAAAGAGAGAGAGAGAAAGAAAGAGAAGAGAGAGAAAGAAAGAAGAGAGAGAGAAAGAAGAGAAAGAAGGAGGAAAGAAGAGAAAGAAAGAGAAGAAAGAAAGAGGGAAAGAAAGAAAGAGAGAAAGAGAGAAAGAAAGAGAGAGAAAGAGAGAAAGAAAAGAAGAGAGAAAGAGAGAAAGAAAGAGAGAGAAAGAGAGAAAGAAGAGAGAAAGAGAGAAAGAAAGAGAGAGAAAGAGAGAAAAGAAAGAGAGAGAAAGAGAGAAAGAAAGAGAAAGAAAGAAGAGAAAGAAGAGAAGAAGAAAGAGAGAGAGAGAAAGAGAGAGAAAGAGAGGAAGAAAGAAGAGAGAGAAAGAGAGAAAGAAAGAGAAAGAGAAAGAAAGAAAGAAAGAGAGAGAGAAAGAGAGGAAGAGGAGGAAAGAGAGAGAGAAAGAAAGAGAGAGAGAGAGAGAGAGAGAGAGAGAGAGAGAGAGATTCTATCAAACCGTCAGATATATTTCAGGGTAAAGCACGTGAATACCTTCCTTCAAAATGCAAATAAGAATATTGTTTAATCAAAATATAAAGAATGTCTTACCTTCACTGTACATAGTAACTGGTACGGCCCCTGAAAGAACAAAAGAAATTATCAGTCAATTTCTTGATATTTAAAGGAAATACTTAATGAAAATGCTAGTAGCAAACTACAGAAAGACCTAAAATTTATTGTGAAGGAAAAACCCTCGAGTTCAATTTCTTAAAACCCACACAATTTCTGCTTTTTACACTTCCAAACAAGAACAACTTTTCACTTTTTTTTTTTTTTTTTTTTACTGTAGATTTACCTTTGATTAAGGTAACCAAAATACATTTTGAAGATACCCTGCACTTGATAAACCATATGTAGATACTATGCAATGTTAATCTATTTAGACTTAGTAAATGTTTAATTAATAAAATTCTTCAATACCCAAAACATTACATTTTTCAACTTACAATTCCTGCCAAGCTTTGATGAAAATATCCTAACAAAACAGTACATGGGTAAAGAAAGACATTCAATAAACAAAATCTATCTTTATCCATGGCATTATACCTTCTGTTTCAATTATTATCTGCTACCAAATGTCCCCTACCTATAAACACTTCAGAAATTATTTCCAGAACTTTGGTACTCACCTAGCATTCCTCAAAAACAGACCTTGCAGGAGCTGAAGACACCACCTGTGTTTTCTTTCTGACAACCATAACCTTCATAGGTTGTCCATTCCAACTGTCTGTTGTTGAATAATTCAACTGACCTGGTTCAAATATAAGCCAATTACATTAGTTTGAATTCATACAAAGTAAAACCACTTCATCCTCTAATTTCATTTATTCCAAATAAAAGTTTCATTTAATCCAAAGTGAAAATTAACATTTAAATGTTACATAGGATCACAAGCACATGCAAGAATTTTACATACCTGTATGCATCATCTTGGCTTACAAAGAAAGCCTCTGCTACTCCCTGTCTAACCATTCTGACACTGAACACAGACCCAACTGTACCAAGTAACTCTTCCATATCTTCCACACTTACACAAGGATGCAAGTTTGACACCACAACCTGCAGAAAAGAAAAAAAGTAAAAAAATTATAAAACTTTTCTAAATATTTTTTCTTGGGTTTGTAATGTAACAAAAATCCAACAAAAACAGAAGGGCTGCACCAACCCACTAGGCATGACCACGATGCAAGATCTGTCAAGGAACAACCTTAGGCCCACCCAGGCAGGAATGGGACAAGGTGAACTGCCAATGTCTAATCACCATTGCTCATGCTCCGACTTACACAAGTACACGGTAGTAGAAC
>NC_090737.1:35111775-35157788 GCF_036898095.1 Palaemon carinicauda | reverse complement strand
AGAGAAAAAGATAGAAAAGAGAGAGAGAAAGAGAGAAAGAGAAAGAGAGAAAGAGAGAAAGAAAGAGAGAGAAAGAGAGAAAGAAGAGAGAGAGAAAGAGAGAAAGAAAGAGAAAGAAAGAGAGAGAAAGAGAGAAAGAAAGAGAGAGAAAGAGAGAGAAAGAGAGAAAGAAAGAGAGAGAAAGAGAGAAAGAAAGAGAAAGAGAAAGAAAGAAAAGAGAGAGGAAGAGAGAAGAGAGAAAGAGAGAGAGAAAAGAGAAGAGAGGAGAGAGAGAGGAAGAGAGAGAGAGAGAGAGAGAGATTCTATCAAACCGTCAGATTATATTTCAGGGTAAAGCACGTGAATACCTTCCTTCAAAATGCAAATAAGAATATTGTTTAATCAAAATATAAAGAATGTCTTACCTTCACTGTACATAGTAACTGGTACGGCCCCTGAAAGAACAATAAGAAATTATCAGTCAATTTCTTGATATTTAAAGGAATACTTAATGAATAATGCTAGTAGCAAACTACAGAAAGACCTAAAATTTATTGTGAAGGAAAAACCCTCGAGTTCAATTTCTTAAAACCCACACAATTTCTGCTTTTTACACTTCCAAACAAGAACAACTTTTCACTTTTTTTTTTTTTTTTTTTACTGTAGATTTACCTTTGATTAAGGTAACCAAAATACATTTTGAAGATACCCTGCACTTGATAAACCATATGTAGATACTATGCAATGTTAATCTATTTAGACTTAGTAAATGTTTAATTAATAAAATTCTTCAATACCCAAAACATTACATTTTCAACTTACAAATTCCTGCCAAGCTTTGATGAAAATATCCTAACAAAACAGTACATGGGTAAAGGAAAGACATTCAATAAACAAAATCTATCTTTATCCATGGCATTATACCTTCTGTTTCAATTATTATCTGCTACCAAATGTCCCCCTACCTATAAACACTTCAGAAATTATTTCCAGAACTTTGGTACTCACCTAGCATTCCTCAAAACAGACCTTGCAGGAGCTGAAGACACCACCTGTGTTTTCTTTCTGACAACCATAACCTATCATAGGTTGTCCATCCAACTGTCTGTTGTTGAATAATTCAACTGACCTGGTTCAAATATAAGCCAATTACATTAGTTTGAATTCATACAAAGTAAAACCACTTCATCCTCTAATTTCATTTATTCCAAATAAAAGTTTCATTTAATCCAAAGTGAAAATTAACATTTAAATGTTACATAGGATCACAAGCACATGCAAGAATTTTACATACCTGTATGCATCATCTTGGCTTACAAAGAAATGCCTCTGCTACTACCCTGTCTAACCATTCTGACACTGAACACAGACCCAACTGTACCAAGTAACTCTTCCATATCTTCCACACTTACACAAGGATGCAAGTTTGACACCACAACCTGCAGAAAAGAAAAAAAAGTAAAAAAATTTATAAAACTTTTCTAAATATTTTTTTCTTGGGTTTGTATTGTAACAAAAATCCAACAAAAAACAGAAGGGCTGCACCAACCCACTAGGCATGACCACGATGCAAGATCTGTCAAGGAACAACCTTAGGCCCACCCAGGCAGGAATGGGACAAGGTGAACTGCCCAATGTCTAATCACCATTGCTCATGCTCCGACTTACACAAGTACACGGTAGTAGAACGAGCTACCAAATCTCATGCCGAAAACCCCTCCTAAGTTATATTTTGGTACAGAACAGCTCCTCCCAAGTAAACCATGGAGAGGAACCTATACCAGTCTTGAGATTGATCTCTAGCTAGAGTGGTTCAACACATTCTCTTGGGTGGTATGACTGCTGAGAAGCCACAGGTAATAAGTGAAGTACCCTGCCCATGCAATTAAAAGAGGCAACTACCTGAAGTTATCCTAGTGGTAAACAACCTTCATTGTTTGCACATTGTAGAATCACCATAATGGTTGATTATAGTGGAGAACAAGCGTGAAGCAACTTTCCTATGGGCACAAGGTAACCTTGCCAATATTATAATCATGTCTTAACACAGAGCACCGAGAACTCTTTCCTTCCACCATACAGTATTGTGAAACTGACGAGGAGGAAGGAAACTTGGTTAAAATAGCTATCTGACAAACTGCACAACATTTCTTCAGCATTATTATCCCTTGGGCATAATGAACTACCAACATTTACCTAAAAGAAAAAACTAAAAAGATTAAAATGGCCAGTTGACGGTGACGGAAGTAATGTACATTAAGTTATTTTTTGGCAGTTGAAAGTAGCCTACCCAACCACCAATTAGATACTCTGTTGTAATTTTGACAGGCTACCCTACCCTACCACCCAATTAGACAGTTGAAATTTTTAACAGGCTGCTTCCAGGTACGCTGAAAACGCAATATAAGGACTGGTTTATTTGTATTAGTGTATGAACAGAGTAAAACAGTAGTGTACTATATCCATTAATAAGGAAGGCTTGTCTAGAGAAACCCAATTACTTCAAGCTAAGCCTATCAACTGTAGCAAAATCCAAATGAATAGTTAAAACATGCAAGGGTAACAGTGTACAAACCTTTGTTCCAGGATCTGCCTGAACCACTGGGGCTTGAACAGTTGCCATCTTCTTAGGGTAAACTTGTTGGTAATCGACAGCATCATAATAATCTCTGAAAAAGACAATATTTCATATTTCAGCAGCAGTTAATAAGGTCCGAATAGCTAATACAGAGCCATTATTTATCAAGAGCTGTTTAGATTAAGTGAATAAGACTTACGCGGCTATACATAATTGGATATTATTAAATTACTTGTCTAAGGAAATTTTTACTTTTATTAAAGATATTTTTAAATTAGTTTCAACATACATCTAAACATTTTTTCTTTCCAATGATACATTAAATACTTGATAAAAGTTTGTTTTGCAAGTATTATTATTATTATTATAAAAAAAAAAAAGCGCTAAACTAAATATAGAAACAGGTCTATGGCACTAAAAGGAGTAGAAATATTACACATTAAATAAGTTCCTCGGTCTATAAGTCAAGTATGAACAATATCCCATTAAAAAAGGAATTGTAATCTGAAATTTCCCTTCCTTACATGGCTTATCTTAGGAGATGATCAATGATTTTATTTACGCTACACGTACCATATATTAGTCAATCCTAATAGAAATGTACAAGTATCATTACAGCCAATTTATGGAAATTTATATTAGCATGTATTACAGTAAATTACTAACAGAAATGAAGTGTAATTCTAAAAGAGAAGATTTAAAGTTTTAGCTGCAAGGAAGGTACTTAGAATGAAAAAAGAGAAATTCTTACAATTCAAGACAGACCAAGCTTTATTGGAAAAGCAAGATGCTACAAGCGCCAACCCCCCCCCACAGAGAGAGAGAGAGAGAGAGAGAGAGAGAGAGAGAGAGAGAAGAGAGAGAGAGAGAGAGAGAGAGAGAGAGAGAGAGAGAGAGAGAGACTGCAGTTCAGGGTAAAAAGGATGTTTGAAATAATCTCAATTAAAATTTAACGTATACTCAAACTATACATTAAAAATAAATTTTCCAAAACAAACCGTTTTCTTCCCTCCCATGATGATTCTTGCCACTGATCTGCATACTGCTGTTGACCACCGACCTGAAACATAAGAATTAGAAGACCGACTTACGTAATTATCTTTTTTATACCCCCAGTAAAGTTTCCTGCAAGGGTTTCTTCTCAAATTTTAAATTACTCAAAACCGAATTTAATTTTCTGCTAGTGACAAAATTTAATACAAAAACTAATAACAAATTCTAGTAGTATTTTCAAAGATTTAATTTATTGCTAGTGCCAACAAAATCTAACACAAAAACTAAAACTTCTAGTAGTATTTTCCAGCATAGATTACTAGCATCACAAAATATGCTTGTTTGGAACTATAATTTCAAAGTCCAGTTTTATAAATATCAGTTTTGCTCCAAAACACCTAGATTTTAAAAAGCTAAAACATTCCCTCACCCTGTAATTTGAATTGGCAGTTGTAATTCGAAGTCTGGATGGCCTCACTTCTGGTTCGTATTCTCTGGCATAGACTACTTGTTCTGCTGGACGAGCCCTAATAATAGTTTCGGGTCCTACCAACATGGTATCCATTCCTGTTGGTACGCCCATGCCCGTCGCAAATGACTGTCCCCGTGGGGCAAGCTGTACTTCAGGCCTGTAACTATAAAAAAAAAAAAAAAAAAAACCACATTAATATAGCATACCAATCTGCATACTTTCACAATGCTGATAAAACGCTATCTAAAAATGCATTTTAGTGAAATATCTAGAAATATTTCCTACTGGCAACTAGAGTTTAAAGTAAAATCCAAACTTCTAATATTGTATTATGTACAACCATACATATACCAAGGCACTTCCCCCATTTTGGGGGGTAATCAACATCAACAAATGAAACAAAACAAAAAGGGGACCTCTACTCTCTACGTAAATAAAATAATTAAAATACAAAGCAGCCAATGTTTATACGAATCAACAAATCATTTAATTATACTATAATGGACTTTAGACTAATCTCAAAATCTTCTACAGCAAAGCTAACTTATGCAAAAACCCAATAGAGTAACAATTCTTTATTAAAAAAAAAAAATGTTAAAGTCCTACATCAATTACGGTATTTTACATATGAAGTAGCGAATACCTCATTCTAATTTAAATGTAATTTCTACTTCATAGTGACAATGATAAATTGAGATACCTAGCTAATCATGCCTTCCCAATGATAAAATTTGTGCTTTAAACATGTTAAGATGAGCACAGCTTTTAATGCGAATGAACTTTAGCTATTAACTTAACCATGACCACAAAACTTGAATGAACTTATATATCCTAAGATATTGGGGTTACAGCCATACAGCTTTTACGAAATTAGAGGATGTGGAATACCATCTTTGTTTCCTTTGGTATTCTATAAAAAGTCAAACACAATTTCCACCCATGTCTATTTTTGTAGACTGATTAAAAAAAAAAAAAAAAGAAAGAAAAAGAGAGAGAGAGAGAGAGAGAGAGAGAGAGAGAGAGAGAGAGAGAGAGAGAGAGAGAGAGAGAGAGAGAGAGAGAGAGAGAGAGAGAGAGAGAAACTTACTTGACAACTTCATAGGTATCATATGGGCGCATATTGTTGTTCTTGATGGTGAAAACACCAGCGTTGTTCGACATTGTCTGCATACGTCCACCGGGTCTGTTTCCTTTGGTGACAACAGCGGCTCTCCTAACTACACCAGGCTTCCCTCTGATGATCTTCTTATTGGCACCTGCCACAGTGCGGATAACAGCAGCACCCTTCATGCGGGTTTGCCCCACATTCACTAAAATAAAGTCAATTGTTATAAGGAAAAGAAATACATTTATTAATAGGGAAACTAACAAACTAAATGTAAATTTAGAACTGGAATAGTATCTAAATTACTATGGAATAATTTATATTTGGGGAAGAACAATCATTGATTTAGCTACTGATTTTCAAGTGACAATTGAAAGAAACTAACCCGGACACAATAGGTTAAACCTGGAAAACCACAGCCATTAAGACTTGCGGTAGCCGATATACACAGCAGAGAATCTCTGGTTAAGTTTCGAGAGCAACTACAACCTAAAAAGAAACGGAGGACCCGTTTTCAAAGTGATGAGTGCATAAACACCAGAAATATACAAGGCTTGACATGCATCCATTAAGATAAAAAAGAAACTGAACATATTCCTATTTGCAATAGATCCTGGGGTCCTCCTTTCAGTTCTTTGACAAGCTTATCAAAGATATTTATAGGAAATAGAATCACTACCAAGAGCCAGAGGGAAAAAAATTTATGTGGATTTATGTAGTTGACAGAAACTGTACACTGAATGGACAGCATTATAAGAACCAAGTGGTAATGATGTAATTTTTGGGGAAGCTAAAGAATGTAGCAAGGGATCAGTCATGACAAGATTAAGCTAGGGGCCAAAATGAACACTGCAAACATCACGTAATGCCAACGGCACAAAGCGAGTCAACACTGAGGGCAGTAGCCCTCTAATTTTAACCTTTTCTAAGTTTTATAAAGTAAAAATTGTCAAAAGTCAAACTTCAACAACTTGTTCGGAATGCAAAATGCAACTGGTTTCCAAATCACATATCCTGAATGAAGGCACATTAACTTCCTGAGGATTAGTTGAGTAATGCTCAACCAAATGGGATTCTCGAGTACTATTTGAGCAATGCTTTGTGATAGTGGAATCCCTTGCCTTTCCTGACAAAGTATTTTACCAACTGCTACACTTCCAATTGAAACGGCACAAAACACGGCAGTTAATATTCTAACAGGGTTAATGGCAGTTTGCTGACTAAGCAAGTGTACGTTTAATAACCCTCTACCCTAAGATATAACCCACTTAAATGATCTTCAATAATTTCCTATTAAAACAGAAAACTCCCCCATCCAAAACAGCTCTTAAATACTGTAAGAAAACTTAAAACTGAACTGCATGGGAAGTTACAGAAATTCTTAGGACTAGAAATAGCCTTAAACAAGCCTTAGTAACCTAATGAAATAAACCATCTGATAAAAACCCTTCACGTCTAGAAGGCTCAAGAGAGATCTACAATATTACCAAAGGACAAGAGTTTTCCAAGATATTCCTTAACCCTTTTACCCCCAATGGACGTACTGGTACGTTTCACAAAACTCATCCCTTTACCCCCATGGATGTACTGATACGTACTTGCAAAAATACTACAATTTACATTTTTCTTTTTGCACATTTTTGATAACTTTATGAGAAACTTCAGGCATTTTCCAAAAGAATGAGACCAACCTGACCTCTCTCTGATGAAAATTAAGGCTGTTAGAGCAATTTAAAAAATATATATGACAAAATTTGCTCTAAAAAAAAAAAAAGCCTGGGGGTTAAGGGTTGGAAAGTTCCAAATAGCCTGGGGGTAAAAGGGTTAAATTTACATTATACTCAAATGTGGTATTCAACTCACAATGCAGTATCATAAGACTACCCTTCCTAAATAACAGTTGGAATGCAAAGACCCCCCCCCCAAAAAAAAGTTATAATATAATGTGCATTAATGTGCTATCAGCAGAAAACCTTTAATACCTATGTAATAGCAATATACTACCAGTTCTAGATATTCATGAATTAACATGAGCATTAGTTACTTTTCATGCAGTATCCAGATGGATAAAAATAAGGTTTCGATTGAATACCTTTACAGTATTACGAATAACAGGAAGATCAAGGCCAATGGAAACTACGTAAGATCACAAGAGAAAGATTAAATTACACACTGGCTAATTCAAGCAAAAAAATGCTTACAAGTAACTGACTTCCTCTATGTAGTACAAACAGAAAGATTTCTTGTATATAAGAAATTTTTAAATATATTCCAATTAATCTAGAATTAGTTATTAGACTTCTAGAAAAAGCCAGTTGCTAACGCAGAGGGCCACAATGTGCAAGAGAAAATGTTACCTTATAAAACCTTAACATGTCTCAACCACTTTCACTTTCTTCTGCAGTGTAAAAAAAAAAAAAAAAGAGAGAGCCAGTTTCTAACGCAAAAGGCCACAATGTTCAAGGGAAAGAAGTTGCCTTATAAAACCTTAACATGTATCAACCACTTTCCTCTGAGGTGTAAAAAAGGCAAAAAACCATGAATGAGAAACTCAAGAAATTCATGGAAAATGGAAAGGCCATTTGGAACTAGCATTACTGTATCTATCAAATACCAGCAACTACAGACGTTCACTCCCAACTTGGTGTGTTGACCATTTTAAATCTTTAACTAGAAGCACGACTTACTAGCAACTAGTTCACAACTACTTCTAATAAAAAATAAAATGATTAACACTTAATAGGTTAAGTGTGACTGACCATTTTTGTTCCAGTATGTAAAACCATAGGTTATGCATTTGTTTGTAAACAGCTTAAAAGTACGGTGACTAAAACTGACAAAATAATTTTAAACATACTTTCATTGCACAAACCAGAGCCCAACCCTGAGCCACAGAAATTCAATTCTGTATAACAAACCCACATTAAGTATTTTTCTTGACTAAACATTTAGGTAAAGCTCTAACAGTTAAAAGTTTTGGAATACTTTTCCCAGGTGTTACAACTTCACATTTTTTTTTATACAAAAAACCCTTTCAGGGGATATTGCAAAAAGCATCTCTTACCAATCACTCAACCAACTTCCACTCTCAAAAAGAAATAGTATTAAAATACCCTTCCTGTTCTCCACCAAATGTGAATAGTAATCTTACGGCAGGTACCCACACGATGTCAACTCACTTGAACCCCGTAGTACAACCCTTTAAAACCTCCTATAGAATACTTTACATCAATCTCCTCCGATCATCATCACTGCCCAAATCAAGATTATTAACATCACCATGAAAACCATACTCTGTGCTCTTTTGGTCGACTTTCTCTCATAGAATTTTCTTTTTGGCAAAATCAAATTTCACCTGTAATAATAATGAAAGCCAGTGTCAGATTAGGTAATCTTCATAACAGGAGTAATTGCATTACCATTACAATTGCCTTAATTTTCTAGCCAGCAAATTTAGTGTTTATTGAAAATTGACAAGTTTCAGATACAGTACTTCAATTACACAACCCTCTTAAAGCAACATTCAGCATACTATACTTTCAAATGACCATTTGGGGACAAGAATGAAAAAGTCATTTCATACTGGAAGGACAAACATAATTTTTCATCTTTCATATAAAAAATCTTTTCTTCGAGTACAAAGCCGCTTCGCAAGTGTACTGGCATCTGCGGAACAATGCTACGATGGAAAAGTAATGGTTTTTATTACACAATTACCCATGGAAAGAGAAAATAAGTTGCCCTAACTGCTGGCACCATCTAAACAGGGGTAGGTTAAGATTCCCATGCAGTTTATTCATTATTTTCTCTATGATCTTAGTCAATATCAAAGATCATTACTCTCATATTACCACAGGTGTAAGTAATCCCAGTGCACCTTGAGATTCTCGGATATTAGGAGCGTCTAAAATCCTTCTGCTCTTTTGACGGCGATTATCAACACGGCATCTTCACTCAAGTTATAGTATGTGTACCAGCGTAAAATTGGTGCTGCATTAGTATAAAGGCTCTATTCAAGATTTTTATAAGTACCCCTTTCAAAAATCATTATTCAGGCGAACCAATCCTGCCAAAATACATGCCTAAGCGATCTAGTCTACTAGGCTTGAATATTACTTATTTTTTGGGGGTTAAATGTTCCTTGACACTGATTTATGGATCACAATGGCAAGTTTTCTTTTTTCCCCAGGCAAATATGGCTAGTCTATTGTTATAATGACTATAGATTAAATGAGGATCATAACATAACATTGTCCAATTTGCTCCTTCCTTTGCAGCCATCATGGTAATGCGATTGGATGAATAATTAATATAGTTCTGCTGAATAAAGTTTTTATGCTTGGCTTTACTGACTATCATCATCGTAATCTTCACTTGCTATCAAAGTTTTCATCTTTCAAGGTTATTCCTCTTCTTGCCTAAAATTCTGTTCACAATTCAAAGGTTTTCCAAATACCACTAGGTATGTAAAGCACACTGCACTAGTTCCTTGTAACAGCTTTTAAACACACTATGAGCAAAATCCCCCTGGTTGCTCTACACTCTTCCTAGACTTCGGTCGATTCAATTCTAAAGATACTACACCGATTGTTCAGTGGCTACTTTCAGTTTGGCAAGGGTAGAAGAATCTTAAGCTGTGGTAAGCAGTTCTTCTAGGACACTCCAAAATCAAATAATTGTTCTCTACTCTTTGGCAGTGCCATTAGCCTCTGTACCATGGTTTTCCACAGTCTTTGGGTAGGGTTCTCTTGCTTGAAGGTACACTTGGGCACTTTCCCATCATGTTTCTCATCCTCTTGTAATTTAAAAAGTTTTTAGTTTATACTTGAAAGATCTATTTTGATGTTATTACTGTTCTTAAAACATTTTATATTGTTCATACTCCTCTTGTAGTTTGCTTATTTCCTCTCCTCATTGCAATATTTTTCTCTGCTGGAGCCCTTGAGCTTTATAGCGTCCTGCTTTTCAAAACTAGGGTTGTGGATTAGCTAGTAATAATAATTTATACCAAAGGGGCAACAATTTCCAATATGATATTCTACTGGCCCTGGTATCAAGTAATTTCTCTCAAGGCATCATAATATTCAGAGGCAAGTTTAATTGGGAACAGGCAAGAATTATAATTTTACAAATAGGCTGCAAACTGCAATTTAAAGTTTTCACAGAAAAATTCTTCTGCACTCAAGGGTTTACTGCAATGCAATTGTAAATTAGAGGCTACTTTCCACTTGGCAAGGGTAGAAATAACTATAGCAATGGCAAACATCTTGTCTAGAATACTCCAATATTTTTCTAGTCCTTGGTGGAGCCATTGTCTCTGTCCCACTGTCTTCTAATGTCTTGGGTTAGAGTTCTCTTGCTTGAGGGTGCACTCCGGCACGCCTTCTTTTCTTATTATCTTTCCTTAATGGGCTATCATCTCTGTTGGAGGCCATTGGTGTTAAAATATCCTGCTTTTCTAACCAAGGTAGTAGCTTTCCTAGTAGTCATAAAGTATCCTAAATAACCTAGACCCAATTTATGGATTCTGGCTGTAAATCAAGGAACCAAAACCCAGTTCTTTCAGCAATGTCTATCGGAAAGGGGGTAGCAACCTCTCAAATTTTTCAGTTAGCAGCCAGGACGGGGCCCTTACATAGGCATTCTTAGAATATGTTCTTTAGGAAATTTTGTAGTTGCTATTCATCTTAACCTTAACTTGAACTAACAAGTCTACTATCAACATCAGATCAATAATTTCTAAATTTTCAACTATTTTGTAGAACTGTACTGTATATAAGACTGATTTGGGCTTCAATTAGTACACGAACCAGAACTGGAAGTGTCTAGTACTTAATTTTCACATTGTTCAAAATTTTTCCTCAAGTTTTCATATCTTCCAATATCAGATGATGGTAAGAAATCTCAAATTTCAGCACCAATATCATTTACTGTTAAGAAACCTCCATAAAGTGAAAATTTGCAAGGAAGCCAAAGCAAAATTTTCTGCAGCCAAACACCCATAAAATGTTTAATACTTCTTCCACTTCAACATAACTGACAAGCTGCCAGCCTTTGGAATTAACCTTCTTATTCAAGGAGAATCTAGAAGCCTTAATAGTGAATATCACTAATACAGTATTGTAGTCTGCCACCATATTTATTTATATTTCTTTCTAGACAAGTTAATGACTTGCAAATAGCAGAGGCCAGGGACATGTCAAATGTCCTGGAACCCAACGATGTATACTGTACTTACAATCGGCAGCCAAGCTAGGACCAGGCAATGGCTGCCAAGAACTCAGCAGGCAAGCCTTTAGTCTCCACCACTCTCAATCTCTAGCTTCAAAGGGTGACAAGGTTGCAGTGTACTAAAAAATAACTAGACGGGCTCAAACTCTCATCCAACATATTGCAAGAAGTTTCCGACAGGCTACTACAACCATTAAAAGACAAGCAGGGTAATATGTTTACTCAGTTTTATAGACTAGTTTTTCTCAGTGGATCAGGTCTTCTTAAGTACAGTACTTTTTTTCTTTATTCTTTGCCATTCAATTTCATATAAAGCTACTTTGAAGATACTCCCTCCAGACTACTACTGATCATTTTAACCTCCTGCTACTGTCTGAAGCATAATCATCAAATAATTTTTGCAGCCCTCAAAAATAGGTTCATATAGATGATTTGTTTGCTAGAGGGCAGTTTTAATTCAACTGAAGGATAGTTTCTAATTTAGTAGAGAGTTCCAAATCCCTTCATTACAAAATGGCAAGGTTAGTATAACTATGTCATATTCACCTGTTCCATTAGAGAGAATCTTCAATGTCTCCCTTCCTAAGAGCACAAGAGTATGATCAATGGCTACAAAAAAAGTAAAAAAGGAGACTAGTTCCGATATGATCAACTAAAAAACTAACCATCGATAAGCCCATAACAGGACCATCACGGGAGAATCACTAGTGTACTTAACGTTCCGGGGAATTTAGAACCTTTCGCCTCGAGCAGAAGCGGGAGCGAAGGTTCGCCACCACTTCCAGGTGGGACCTACATCCCGAACTAATCAAGCCAATGGCATCTATCACACTTCAGTTGCTGGATTTTCCACTTGCATGCACTCACAATAGAACTAATGATCTTTAATGAACTTACATGTCTGTCTGGGTATATTAACAATTTTCTTCTTCACGACTGTCTTCTTCTGTTGAGGAATGACCTAGATACAAAAAAATGTACAGTAGGTTGCGTTAATTAGAAGTCCGAGCTAGTTATCCGTGGCATAACTTAAACTATGATTTTTCAGTTGAGATGTATAACACAAAGGACTATTAAAAAGTTCTGAATATGTAATAAGTAAATTAAAGTCTCCAATGGGTACAAATGCACTTACAAAAGACACCAAAGAATATAACTATTAGAGGCTTTCCTCATTTTGAGTGCGCATTACTTGCAAGTTCAAGCCAAACTAATATTTGCCAAAATACCACCGAGAATGGTAAAATCCATTGATCTAGCAGCACAATTTTAACTTCCATCATTACTACAGGTCAACACAATGTGAAGACCTGCACATCGATCCAGGGCAAGTTAATTTCATGGCCTTTAAAATTTAAACTGGAATTATTACAAGATGGATCTTGTCAGGAAAGAGTTTGACAACTTTAGAAATCCCCTGTACTAAAATACCGAAGAAAGAATTGCCTGCAAGACGTAGCAGCTGGCAAATACTACACGCCAACTAAATGTGGACATCTGACCATTTTTCTTTTTTTATATAACTGTGAGGAACGTAGAGTAGAGGTCCCTTTTTTTGTTTTTGTTTCTTTTGTTGATGTCGGTTACCCACAAAATTGGGGGAAGTGCCTTGGTATATGTATGTATGTATAACTACACCACATATGGACCTTTGAAAATTTCTAAAGTTTCAAGAAATTTACCACCCCAGATTATGGACACTACAATTCAACGATTAAATATGTACTTTGAAAAAAAAAAAAAAAAAAAAAAAAAAAAATGGTAGTAAGGGGTTACCGATCCTTTGATATTTATGCAACAATTCAAATTTGCAATAGCATATGGTCAACATTTAACACAATCTTTTGAACAAGATTAATTATCTTGAAACTTATTTCTTGAGTATATTAAAGGTGGAAGATGCAAGAAAATTTTATCTCCAACCATCTGTGGTCCTTTGTTAAAAGATTTTCTGAATAGATCTTGGTTAAAGTCCTGACTGTCTTTCACTTGTGCACATTTAGGTAAGGCTTTTGTTGCACGAAATGTCATAAGATGAACTAGAATTGGTCAAAATATAATCAACACACTGCCAGAGTTGCTAATCAAAACTTTGAGGCACCAAAAGAATTTTGTTGACAAATCACACAAGCTAAATATGCATCCAAAGCTTCTGTAACTGTTATAAGCCATGTGATTGGACTTTTATATCCATGAATGGAAACTGCAGAGCAAGAAAGATTGAAAATCTATACCAAGCAATAAATAGGCAGTTCAAAGTATTGAAGTTTTATGATCTAATACCCTTAGAAGGTGGTTAATCATTTGATGATACACCACCTAAGGGTCAGAATGTAGGGCAAACAAAAATTATTTGCCAGGCATGATCTGAATATGACTAAAGCAGCAGTCTAGTTTTGCTGGAAATGAGCACATAATAGATTACAACCAAAATATTTGGCATTCCTCAGGGTAGCATTCTTATTCCATCAGTTTTCTTGTAATATAAGCATGTGTGCTTCGGCCTTTATAACAGGTTGTCACTGATGCTAAATATGCACCAATTCCATCTCTTGAAAGTAGTATATAGTTGCCGAATCACACGCGATAGCTTCAAGTTGCCGAATCACACGCAGTAGTTTATAGTTGCCGAATCACACGTGGTAGCTTATCGTTGCCAAATCACACGTGGTAGCTTATCGTTGCCGAATCACACGTGGTAGCTTATCGTTGCCGAATCACACGTGGTAGCTTATCGTTGCCGAATCACACGTGGTAGCTTATCGTTGCCGAATCACACGTGGTAGCTTATCGTTGCCGAATCACACGTGGTAGCTTATCGTTGCCGAATCACACGTGGTAGCTTATCGTTGCCGAATCACACGTGGTAGCTTATCGTTGCCGAATCACACGTGGTAGCTTATCGTTGCCGAATCACACGTGGTAGCTTATCGTTGCCGAATCACACGTGGTAGCTTATCGTTGCCGAATCACACGTGGTAGCTTATCGTTGCCAAATCACACGTGTTAGCTTATCGTTGCCAAATCACACGTGGTAGCTTATCGTTGCCAAATCACTTTAATTGAATATAGGATTTAGGCATTAAGCCAAGCACTGGGTCATCAAAGGCCATTCAGCGCTATACTGAGAGATTAGCAAATATTTGGACATGGTGCAAAATCCTATGGGAAGTTGAACCATAAAATGTGTAAATTTAGACATGGTGCAAATTCTGGGGGGAAGTTGAACTCTGAAAAGCATGGATCAACTTCCTTTGGTGTTATTTAATACTAACTATTAAAACTATTCAATCATCTAGGCAATTATTGCAAATATAATCAAGAAAGCCAGTTTCTCCCTTCACCTCCACATAGTATCAGCATGTGGAATAATTAATGATTTCTTTCAAAAAAAAATCTATTGAGGAAGTAGTTTTACTTCCATCATTTTGCAGTTTTAAATAAGTCTTGCAACATTAGATTGGTCTTTATTGTAATTTGTCAAGACAATTCTTAGTCTTTAATTTCTTATCATTAACCTGGATATTAATCTTGTGCATCTTTCTTTAGGTCTTTGCATGTTGGAAAAGAATTTTATTAGTTCTGACCACATCATGACAGACCGTACCATTCAGTACATTGTAATAGGCATGTAGTTGTTTATAACAATGTACAATACTACCCTTTCCCATTATAACATCAGTGTACACATTCTAGATCTATTTCCATTGTGGAATGATCTTCCTAGTGTGATAATCTAATTATATGAACACCAAGCAGTTGCTCTATAAAACATTTTGCTATTGCACAGGTTAACTAGACTTTCAGTTTATACATTAAATGTATTTCAACATTAATAATCATCTTCATATTTTTGTTTCATCTTCTCATAGTTGCTTTGTCCATTTTCCCTCCCACATAGATCGTATTTCCCATTTGAAGCCTTTGGCCTTTAGCAGTTCCCTTTTCCAACTAGGGTAGTATATTTGCTTGTCCCAATTACAAACTAGCAGAGTATAAGTGCACTAGCAGGATAGCTGCCAAAGACCAGCTGGAAAACTAAACGGCACTGGGACATTATTCTGCCAGAACTAAATGACAATGGGCAAATATTCTGCATTGTCTAAATGGCAGTGGGCATATATTAAGCCAGGACATCCAAAATGTTGACCACACTCATCTGGAACCAGACATCCTCCTAAATCTTTTAACGATTCTGTATAACAAAGTTTTAGGTACGGATGATCCGACAAGAGCTGGATCAAATATAAAACCTCTACTATACCAAGATCTCTAATATACTAAGCTTCCAGATAGGAGTCTCTCAACATGAAGTGTGTGCCATTGCACAAAGTTCTCAGAGTGCAGGAAGTGCAAAACTCTCATTGATAAAAAAAAAGATGGAGAAACTCACATAAAGGGTATGAAAACTGCAAAACCCTGTCAAGCTTTCATACCCATTCAAGTTTACTTAATCCATTTTACTTGTTCAAAGCCATCGACGTCTTTTTGAATTTACAGACGACAACTTGTGTAAAGTAAATGCACCAGACACCAAAGGAGACTTTGTTCCCTACATTTACATAAAACAGAACTATTAGCAGCCCAATGATATAGCTTTCTTTAGTTATGCAACCTTTGCAATTCAATAAGTTTTTGGCAGATTCTTTTCCTCTTTTAAAAAAGGGGATGCTTGAATATACCAATATATGAAAGCAAGATATTTAAAAGTATAGCTAGTATTCTTTACATATTTCTCATGAACCTTTAAACAATAAGAATTAAACTACAAAATTCACCCACTTGTAACCACCCGGCCCAAACAAATTCATAATACCATCCATGCCCGTTTTCTTTATATTGTTTTACCAGATGTTGAACTAAGAAAATTACTTGCACCCCCTCATAACACACTGTACCCACATACAATTGCACGCCTTTCACATCATCTTCCGCTACGCGCAGCATTGCTATGCAGACTTACCTTATCGCCAGGCTTGCCTTTGCGAATTTGATTAAGCTTATCCCTGGCATCTCCTTGCTTGGCTATCTGTGCCAAACGGTCTCTGGCATCCCTAAACTTTGTTCTTTGCTTTTGGATGATCCTGTTCCTTGCATCGGTGTTTATGGACAGATTCTTCTAAAATAAAATTACAATGTATACAGACCACACTTTGAAAATTGTTTATCTTTTATAGAACTGAAATGAACTAGAGTATATGACAAGTTTTCACAAATGCAAGACTGAATATACAAGCGTAAATACTTACGTTTGTCTTAATTCCCAAGTCCTTCTGCACATCTTTGAACAACCTGCCTCCTTTGTTCAAACCTCCTTTCTTTTGATTCTGATTCATGCTGTAAAGAAAAATCCCAAGTTATAGAACAGTATCTACAATATAATATAAGAACAATTTATAAAAACTGTTTATCTAATATTAAGATTATAAATCTTACATTGAGATTCATGTTTGATCGACGTTTAAGTTGCAAATAGATAATCTGGGATTCGTAATTTTCATATTAAAATACCTCCTTTACAATAAAAAGTCGAACGGTAAACACATGCTCAAAGGACCTACAAATTCAAGCCAAGTGAATTACCTATTACATTCTTAAGGCACAATCAATAAGGTTAGCTATCAAAAATAAAATTCGCGCACGAATGTCAAAAATTAAAGTTCCAAATTGAATTATATGAAATTTGTTTTTTTCCCGCAGTACTCTACAGGTGTTATATCGTCATTATTGTACTGTAAGTGTCACAGTTAGCTAGAAAGAAATGACGAGACGAAACCACGAAGCACTTTCAGTTCATCATATCCGAGTGATTACAAATAGTCTTGTGGACGACTAGTGCTATTTTTTTTCTTTTTGTAGCTCGACCGCCCATCTTAGTTTTACACCTGATCCTGATACGGTAATTAAAAATATAAAAAAAAAAGGTCTTGCAAACTACATCACAGCCTAAACTAGTCACTGCAGACAAAGTCTCAGCAACACCCTGTTAGGTCAGGATCAGCTTCTAAGCTAGGTTAGGTTAACTGGTGTTCTCAAGTTTGTTTCCCTTTTAAAATCGGACAATATTAACAATAGGAAGTTTGCGTTTGGTGGAATACGGACGTCGGAAGACAATCGATACTAGCCAACTGCAGCAGGTAGTCCCTAAGTGGTGTTTTAGTATGATTTTACACGAAACATTTTTTTCTATTATTTTTGTTGTATTGAATTCTGCAGTTAGTTTCTGTAATTTATTTTAGCACTCCCCCCCCAAAAAGTAAAAAACTAATTCCCACTGGGGTACCCTCATTACTTTAAGGGATTACGTTGGGGGTGGTAATCTGAAAGGATACTTTAGAAATAGCAACACCAAAATGCAATAAAAAAGAAAGAAAACCAACTAAAAAAATGACTTGAAAGTCGATTTGGTAAACTTATATTTCTAGCCAAATACAAGAACTATGTTTTTCCTACTCACTGTGTTTTATGCATTACTGACCATTATTACTATTGGGGCAAAGCACCTGTTTAAGAGTCTCTGGACCCCCCTACATAAAGATTATAGGGGACCCAGTGGAGAACAGTCGTTTTTGGGTGGGTTGATGGCCAAAAAGTGTGATTTACCACAATAATAGTTAAGAAATGCAAAATGAACATAAGATAAACAGGTGGAAAACTATAATTCACCAAGTGTCTGGAAATTCAAGTACAACTATCCAATTTACTTCACGTCCTAATGGATTTCCGCTTTGCCGTGGGTCACTATGCTGGCAAAATTAACATAACAGTACCTCAATGCTCCTCAGTTCTGGAAAGCAGTACATGGAAGAGCTGCGCACGCAAGACAATATTTCAGGAACTTTTTTTCATTACCAAAATAGATGAAAATACAGTAAACTAAATTTCAAAATACGATTGTACTTCCCACTTTTTGAGATTACATTGATTACTGTCATTCATGCTGGAACTGAAGGGGAGATTAAAAAAGGCTGTTACAGACCACCCGAGAACTTTTGCATAAATATTTGGAAGCACGTAGTTGCTTAAAACAGCCGGGTAATAATCATACAAAAAAGAAAACTGGCAAAAACGAATGCCAACTATGCACGTGAAGTAAATTCTGAATCATTCTCCCAAAAGTAAACAATGGTGAAACTTAAAAGTTAGACATCTGAATTGACTGATATGCAAGTTACTATGGCCCAGTCTTCGTTTAACAGAAAAATGACTAACTAGCCAGCACTATCACGTCTTATAGCGAATCATGGTTTCGCTTTTAACTAAAATATAGTAACTGGGAATGTTACCAATCATACTTTATTTCAGTCAGCAAAAGATAAAAAAAAAAAAAATTAGTACGAAAAATTACATGTTTGTTCGTGTACTTTGCTGTAAATTAAAGTCTAACTGTATAATTACAAGTTTCAGTTATAACTTTTGGAATTTTTAAAGTCTAAAATTGGCTTCCTTATACAAGTGTATTATAAGGTAGGATCTTTTAATAATCTTTGCAAATATTCTTATTATCTTTAAGACCATATACTATTGGCGGAAATCTCTTGCAACCTAGTAGCAGATGTGAATATATGAGAACGGTCCCCTGTATGTAAATTATGACGACAGCCGCCTAAGAATACAGCAGTGTATGAAAGGGGAAGAAAGACCGAGGAAAGTAGAGAATATGGCAACTGCTGCAACGGAACTAGCCTTAGCATCTGCTGGAATGGGAATGAGATTTCCATCATGACTGCTAACTGGCGGGCATTAGCCCCTGTCTAGTAGGGAAGGATATGGCTTGTAAGTTAGGTTAGACGGGGAAGTTTAGGTTAGGTGGTGTTCTTGTGTAGAGGTTTTGCAGAAAAATGGACAGCTTTTGTAGTACACAGGCCACTTCTACCAAAAGACTACAAAATGGGAAGAAAAGTACCATTCTCCATGCATGCACGCACGAGGAATTGCCCGCCGATATACAAAGGCTCCAAGATTAAAAAAATGTTTTGCTCCATTTTGTCATCCGAACAAAGTGCGCAAACGGCAGAACAAAGGCCAATAAATCACTAGCTCAAATATGGGGATACTTGTACAGGGGTACGATGAACACCATGTATGACTAATGAAAAGTTGAGAACAACAACGACTGGGTTCCTCCTGATTGCATGGAATATGGCAACTTGGAACCTTTGTAACCTAAACTTCCCACCCTACTCTGCAAGCCATGTCCTTACCTACTTATCCAACTGGGTGTGTGTGTGTGTGTGTGTGTGTGTGTGTATGTGTTACCGGACCCTGCAACCCCCTTACACTGCCGTATTCCAAGGTGGCCGTTATACATACAACGCGAAAATTTTCTTCCATTACTAGTCGTTTGTAAGTTATCTGCCAAATTTCTATCCAACAATACCACCTACACTCTAAACCAAAGACTATATACTGAAGGAAGATAGGAAGGCTCAAAATAGAATGTTAATACGCTAGTTGGCAACTCCAAAATGAACACAATAGTTGGTTGCTCCGATTTCAGATGGCGTTGTAGGTATACATCGTTTGTCGTCTGTTTATATTCAGAATTTGATAGTTGACTCAAACGAAAAAATGGCGCCGACAGTAAAGAAGTCACACAGGTGTGTTGTGTGCCATAAACAAAAAGAAACCGATCCTCATTTGGTATTTCACAGGTTCCCTAAGGACAAAGAACGGTGAGTCCACAGTTTAATCCATGCAGTATGTGCTGCTAATGAGTAAGCCGAACTGATATTGGATGTAAGATTAAGGCAAGGCATCCACAGTAAATCTCTTTTTGTTGGCTTGTATGCTACCTTATTTCTATTTCCAACCCGTTTGATTATTTTTGTGTGTGATACAATTTTGCGTTATTTTGATCCTTCTGATTGTACATTTATACATTTATTAGTTTATAATACTAAACTATACATGAGTGCACCATGCTTTTCCATTTCAATAAAAAATAAAATACAATTGTGTTTTTATACAACTAATATATCTCCATCTTACAGTGGCCTACATACTGCAATTAAATTTGTGCCTACACATAAGCATTTGTGACTAAGTTTAACAAATCAGATATACAGTATGTTTTAATTTATTTGAATGTGGTATTGTATAGAACATTTAAAAATGGTTTTAATATACCGTACAATACTTAAATTTGCAAGAAAATTAACTAAATCATAAGAGATATAGCTATTGACTTTCTGAAAAATAGACTGAGAAACATAATTTGCAATTTAGTTACCTAAAATTTAAGAATATCACGAATATATGAGTAAGATATACTGACATAGTAATGCAAATTATGAACAAATACGTCGCAAAATTTACAATCTAATTCCATCATATATACCAGTAAGCATTACCGCTCTGAATGTTTGGTTGCTCGCTCAACAGATGGAGCCATTCGTTTCGCATGGGAGTATTTGGCATCTTTTCATAGCACACTCATTTGCGTGTTAAAAGCCAGAGCCTTCCTATTTTCCTTCAGTATATAGTCTTTGCTCTGAACAGTTTCCTCACCTAAAGGCTTCCTGCAAACCCCTCTACACAGCCATAATCATACATATATCCCAAAGGTTAATTAAAAAATACAATTAAACTAGTACACCCAATCATCTGCTTCAGAACAGCTCAAACTACCTATAAATAAAGCACACTTGCTTCATAAGGAATTATATGCTAAAAGTAAATATTTACCCACACTATCTACAATTGGAGCAGTTCTTCAAGATGTGGATTTGTATTTCTGAAACTATTCATTTGTGATGGGTACGAGTATCATTTTCGATGAGCGGAATTTTTTCTATAGAAAAAAAAGGTAGTTTTTTTTCCTAGGTTACATTGCCCTGTAATACAGTACAATAAAACCCAAATGTTTTCCTGTAGAAAATAAAGTGCTTTAGGGGCGTATGTATGATAGCGGCCACCTGCATGCATGACGAGCGCAGACTAAGAATACGGCAGTGTAGCGTGTCCCAAAGGGAATCAGCCCCCAGTTAGGATAGATAAGGACAAGTCTTGTAGGTTAGGTTAAGGATGGAAGTTTAGGTTATTCGGTATATTTTTTATGCACGCTGGAGAAACTGGCCGCTGAAATACAAAGGCTCAGCTGTTTTACAGTATGAAAGCTTTTTTCCCCATTCGTAACTATACAGTAATAAAACATTTCAACGGCAAACATACAACAACCAGTTTGACTACTACCTTCCCCTATACACATTCAGGTTCAGGTTCTGGGGTGAGGCATAGCCTTTACAACGGCGCCTCTGTGTCTTTTAGTTTTGTGTGTTCCTTATTTTCACTAGTTTTTCTCTTTTCATCCACATTTGTTGTAGTATACTTTTCTTATTTTCAATATTCTCTTCACAAAAAAGGAATTTTCCAACTGTTTGTGCACTATCTTCTTCGTATGGTTGTTGAAGCTCGATTGCTTTTATTCTTATATCACTAAACTGTGGACAATATAATATAAAGTGGTTAGCATTTTCTTCTACATCACAGAATACACAGTTTATATTTCCATCTTGGTGTCTGTTTCTTATATTCAAGCCCAATGAGTTTGTCCTTGCTCTAAATAATAAAATTGACAAAAATGTATTGTCATACACTTCCTCCTCCTTGATTTCACTTTTCCAGTTTTTATACAAAATTAAACTCTCCTTACACTCCATTTCACTCTTCCATTTGCTTGTGTCCCATTCTCTTGTTCTCTTCTTTATGTCCTCTTTCGTACATCTCTTGACTTCTCTCATCGCCATCCCACATTCTTCAGCATACTTCTTCACATGCATCCACCACTTCCTCTCTTTTTCTTCCATATCATTGACTATTGCTGTAAGTAGGTCCTTTTCTCCCTTAAAAATGCTATTAAGGTACCTCAGCTTACCATCCATTACCCTTGTTTTCATAGCTGATGCTCCTACATCCCCTCTCAAGGCTACAATTGCTGTATTCTTTACAGCCCCTAACATCCTTCTATACACTCCATTCTCTATTCTCTGCAACTTTTCTATTTCCGTTTCTGTTAAGTTAATCACATTTGTTCCATATAATATAGAGGGTAGTGCTACACTTTTCCAGTATGTTTTTCCTATCAGTATCTTATTACAGCTTTTTTCTATGATCGAATATGTAAGATTGGCTAGCTTTTGCGCCTTAACTATCATTTCACTTTTCTGTGTTTTGAACATATTCCTACCATCATCTACCTTGATACCTAGGTATTTAATATTGCTTACTACTCTTATTCCCTCTATATTATCTGGTTTCTCCTTCATATTATATATAAGTACGCTACTTTTGTCTCTATTTATGTCTAAACCACACTGCTTTCCTATATCTATCACTTTCCTTATGTTTAATTCAGCATCCTCTATATTCTCAGCAAGCACTAGGACATCATCAGCAAAAAATAATACTACTAGCTTTATAATATCATTTTTAAAACCATTACCTTCCCTTTCTACTTGTTTTATAATCTGATAAGTAATTAATTTGAATAATGTTGTAGAGGCAGTACAGCCTTGCTTTATTCCACTACTTACGCTCAATTTTTGTTCTACTCTTTCCCCTATGTCTAACGTAGTCGAGTCTCCCACATACACTACAGCTATAGAGTTAATTATACTAGTATGTACTTTGTATTGCTTTAATGTTTCTATCAGTGCTTCCCTTTTTATGGAATCGAAAGCTTTTTTGAAATCTAAAGAGGCCACTATGAGTTTTTTCTTATTTTTGAAAGTTTCTTCGACCATGTATTGTAAGATGAATATATTATCCTCAATCCTTCCTCCTTCTGTAAATCCCGCTTGACTATCCTCTATGGCATTATTACTTTTTAAATGCCTTTCTATTTCATCCTTGATAAAAGCCATGTATATTTTATATGATACATTTGTGAGAGCTATAGGTCTTAATTCCTTTGCTGTTGGCTTGTTTTTCTTTTTTAACATTTTTGTTCTGGATTCTTTCCAGCTTTTGGGTTTTTCTTTGCTGGCTAGTTCCTCTTTGTAGCAGTTCACTAGTGTATTCTTGCATATATCACTCATCATCATTGCTTTGTAGTAGTCTGGCTTTAGTCCATCTGGCCCTGCTGCTTTACCTTTCTTCAGACGTTTTAAGCATTTTTCTAATTTACCTTTACTCATTTCAGCGGCGGGCATGGGTTTAATTATTCCTTCGACATTAAGTACAGCATCGTAATGCTCCCTTAGATGTTCAGGTATACTATATTCATTTACAGTTATAATGTCGTTTTCTCTTCTCAAATTATCCAGGTATTCACTCTCCTCCTCCTCATTCCAGATCTCAGTTATTCTATTTTCATGTGTGTTGTAGACTGTTTTCCAAAATTTTACTAATTCTTCTTTAGCCTCTTCATTTGATAATTTATTTCCTCTCTCTCCATATAATTGTATTGCCTCGCTTTTTATTTCTTTGCTATTTCTTAATTTGTTTATGTTTTCCCATAGTTTATTGTTTTTATCATCTCTTATCTCCCTGGTCTTCTTTTTCTCATATAACGTTATGCTCTCTTTCACCAGTATTTGTACTTCTTTCTTCTTATGATTGTATTTTTCTTCTAATTCTCTTTTTATCCTAATATCTTTTTCATTTCTCTTTTTTCTATTAAGTTCCTTTCTTTCCTTAATCTTTCTTCTTATTTCCTCGGTTACCCAAGGTTGTTCTTTGTTCTTCCCTTCATTTGTTACCCTTCTCCTATATGTTTTAGCCAAATGCTCTTGTTTCATTTCTGCCATTATTATGTTAAGCTCATCAATATTTTTTACATCCTTGCTGACAAGTTTTCTCTCTATAGATTTCACATATTCGTCTATATCTCTTGCGTCACTGCTATAATATGTAATTTCTTCCCACTTCCCTTTATTGTAATTATTTTCACTATTTGTTTTTGCTTCCAATTCTACTGTTATTAAGTTGTGATCTGATATATCTAATACTGTTTTATCTTCATCTATTTCCATACATTTAAATTTTTTATATAGCATATTATTTGCAAGTACAAAATCAATAGCACTATGCTGATCTTGTCTATTCCACGTGTATAGTCCTGAGCACCTTTCATCTCCATTTAATAGTGTTAGGTTGTGGTTACCCATCCAATCTAGCACCATTTCCCCATTTCTGTCTACTTGTTGGTGCCCAAGAAAACCCACGTGGCCGTTAAAATCCCCCATAACTAGCAAAGGTGTTGTTTCTCCTGCTTTTTGTATTAAATTTTCACATTCCACTTTCAATTCTTGATCTCTTTTTCTATCTTCTTCTGTATTTCCTGCTGCGAAATATACCAGTATTATCAGGAATACTAAGCTGTGGATTTTGCACTGTACCATTATTATATCGCTATGTTTGGTTTCTATTTCCTCTACTTCAGTGATGTTATTGTTTTTAAAAATTAACATTAACCCTCCACCCTTTTTGTCTTTAAAATCCCTTCTTTTTTCTAACTTTAACAGACCTTTACTCAGCTGTATTTTATCTATTTTTTGGTGCGTTTCTGTCAAACAAAATATATGAACTTTATTTGTGTTCATCTCGTTTTCTATTTCTATTAATTTCTGCTTGGTTAGTGCTTGGATATTTAAAAGGCATATTCTTATACATTGGTTAACTTTTTTGTCTAAATTTATACCTTTCCTAATTCGCTCTGCTTGCGTTTGCTTCTTGACGAAAATTGTCGTTTCTTACTAGTTCTCCTCTCTTTATGTACCACCCCTGTTCTCCATTTTCTTTTTTCTCTCTTAATTCCTCTAGCAGCTTCCTTTCTTTTTCCCTTTCCCTGAAAGTGAGGTCAGGTGCAATGAAAACTTGTCTCAACTCCTCTTTTGTTGATTTCTTGAGGTGTTTCCCCCTTGCAATTACTCCCCATTTTTCCTTGGTGCTTTTAAGCTTAACTAGCAGGGGCCTTGGTTTTTGTCTTTGTCCTTGTTCCTCTCTCTCTTCCCTTGGTTTGCCTAACCTACCCACTTCTTCAATTTCCACATCATTCATTCCTAACTCGACATTAATCAAATTCCCACATTTATCAAAATCATCTCTCAGCTTTTCATTATTATCAACTTTTGTACTTTCTTTTATATTGAAAATTACTATATTGTTTTTCTTTTTCTCCTTTTCCCTTATTTCTATCATCTCTGCCCTGACTTCCTCCCTAACTTCTTCTCTTGTCAGCTGACCCGTTCCTATCATATTTTTATCCACCAATGACCTAATCTCCTTTTTTAGCTCATCTACCGTATCCTGCAGCCCTATGAAATTATCCCTGAGCTCATCATACTGTTTCTTAAGTTTCTTGTTTTCTGCCTTCAAGTTTTTGAAATCCCCCCTGCACCTACCACAGAACCATCGGGCATGTTTAGATTCACTGATTTTCTTATATTCACTCCTTTCTAATTGACCACAGCCTATGTGAAACCATATATCACACAAATCACATTGTATCGCTTCTTGGTTCGATCTTACCCCTTTTTTGCACCATCCGCAGTCGTTTGGACCAGCCATCCTTTCTTCATGGTCAGAGTCACTTGAATATTCTTCCTCTCCTTTTCCCCCTTTCACTTCCTTCCTTCTCACACTCACACCCACTGCACCTTTCACTGATTCTCTCTTAGGCACCATGTTTAATATATTTTGAGCTTTGTTATGTTATGTTATTTTAGCGGCTTTATAATTATCAGAACACACGTGTTTACACCTTTGTTCCTTTCCAGATGTATGTGTATATATATATATATATATATATATATATATATATATATATATATATATATATATATGTATATATATATATATATATATATATATATATATATGTATATATATATATATATATATATATATATATATATGTATATATATATATATATATATATATATATATATATATATATATATGCCTTAAAATTAAATAAAATGACGGAAGATAAACAATGAAAAAGACTCTAGGATCTACAGAAACTAGGGTTCCCCTGCAGTATAGGACCAGAAAATGCAACCCTTATAGTAAATTACATTACTATACATCAATGTATACACTGTACAAGACTGAGGCAAGTAACGGTCGGCCATTAATCAAATAAGTTTAAAAGAACTCGACCTTGAGAATGGTTATTCCGTTTATAAATGAAATATAAAAGCGCATAGACCGGTAAGCAACGCTTACAGTTCGCCGCGAGAGGTATATCGATTGCAATAACACGCTACTGGACATTGATAACGAGACAAAGCGAATTTTTTAAATTTTCAAAAGCCGTTCAAGGAGTTGGTATGAGATTTATATTGAAGCAAATAAATATACAGGGTTATATTCTATTATATAAATAACCAGGTTATTTTGATCAATATCAACGTCATTTCATACTGGGTAACTACGCAAGGCGGCAAATAGAATATAGCTTACCTAAGCATTGCCATAAAACCAACGCCGACTGCATAAATCTTACATTTAAAGAGACAATAAAGCAAACTTTAAATTTATCTATTAAACAACTTGATGAACTTTTACTATAACCAACAATAACAAACACATGAGCTCGAGAATACGAAATATAAACCGATAAGCGGAAAAATGGCTTCACGCCGCCGGGAGAAAAAACCCGCCTCTTCAGAAACTTGAAATTTATAACCGACATACGTAAAACAAGGCAAAAAAATTTATATTAATAACATCTTGCAAGTCTTACCGATTCACTGGTGCTTTCTTATTCAGATTGAAGCGCTTCATCCTCTTCTGCTTGATAATATCGTCGAGAGAAGCGTCCGCCATGATGCTGTTTGAGATGGTGTAGCGTTGTGTGGGGAAGTCAATTGCTCAACTGACGTCATCACCACTTTTCTTATTTTAAGCTAATTTCGAATTAAAAATGTATGTTTTTTAACAAAATTATTTATTTATAATATTAATCTTTTATTTATAGTAGCATTTGGTCAGTAGATCCATTTAAAGGGAATATATTAAAATTGCTCAACTGACGTCATCAGAACTGAAGCACTGATGATGCAAGACGTTCTTTTCTTATTTTTAGCCAATTTCGAATTAAAAATGTATGTTTTACAACAAAATAAATTATCTATAATATTAATCTTTTATTTATAACGGTATTTTAGCCAGTAGATCTATTTAAAACTAATATTTTAATCATTATAGTGAAGCGCTTCTTCAAGCTCTGAAACAAAAGCTATCGATACAGATAACGCCATAACTTTTGTAATTCCACGAAATTTCTTATTGGTTAAATTTAGCTTTTATTTATGGTGTTATTTTGGCCAGTAGATTTATTTAAATATGATATATTAGTTGTTTTAGTGAAGCGCTTCCCAAGCTCTGAAACAAAAGCTACCGATACAAAAACCGCAAAAATTCTGGTTTAGGTATAAATTCAAAATACATAACATACAATAAAAAATAGCGATTATCAATTTGAAGAAGAGACTAAATCAGGAAATATATCTTATATAACTTCATCATAATATTTTTCGTTTCTAAAGAAATACACGCCTATTCTGATTCAAATGTCATGGCCCACAATGCTCTCCAAAACCCAAATATTGCTAGATAAATCTGTTTTATTTACGTTGTTTCAACTGAGAGGAATTGTGTATCAATAACGAAGCTAGAATGAATGATACGGTATGCTAAATTGAATTATCTTTAAGTCAGTTTGAATTACATCGGTCATTGTTTGTAGATTTTCGAGTTGCAAATTGCAAGAGTCCATCAGTATCGTGAAAGCGTGTCATCACAACTGAAGTTTGAGCCTAGCACTTATATAATGATATTTGTGTCTTGCCACAAAGCAAAATTTATTCACATAAAACAAACACTAAAAGTAGATATTTGTAGAAGAAGTGCGTTGATAAAGGTCGATATAAAATGGAATATGATATATTCTTTAAAGTACTGCAGCTTATTCTTCTTTTTTTTTCTTTTATTTCATGCTTTTCAATTGTGAAACTTTCGATCATTATTTATTTCACTTTAACTGTTTTTTTCCTAGTCCTGTCACACATGGAAACTAAGAATCTAACTAAACTAATCTCCATTTCAAGAAAATACGGAAATCTCCAACTTTTCTTTCACAAAATGTATTGTCACTGCTTTATTTTATTTTAAAACAATACGCTAAATATCCAAATCGATCCATGCCTTAAAGTGCATTTCTATTTTAACCTCTCGAGCGTTCGGGATCTTCATTTTGTGATGTAGGTCTAGCATTCGTGGTTTGTTTCTAAGATAAAATTTTGCTCTTTTGTGAATGATACCGGTAAATGTATTGGCTCATCGGGTCCTGCATTTGTCGTTATTGATATCCTTATCAATAACAACAAATGCACCGTTTCAGGTCTATTACAGGACAAAGGCCTCAGACATGTATGGGGTTTGGCCCATACATGCAGATTAGTGATGGTGACTTTTGTCAGATATCCCACAGTAAACCAATCTAGTATGGGTGGCCCAGACTAGTACAGCTTTTCGGATCATATGGTGATACACGTTAAGGTAATCCCACTTAGGCAAGCTTCACACATTTGGTTTGAAACCGTGCGGCAGATTCCCGCATGTCAAAGAGCATGTCTTCCCACGAGCGGTTATTTTCCGTGCGGTTCGTTTGCACCAGGTTACAAAATGCTAGCTGTGTTTGTTCAAGATGGAGCGTCAAAGAAGAAAGTGGTCTTTGAGTTTATAATAAACAGGGTGCTAAAAAGAAGCAACTTCGTAAATGGTGGACCCACTCAATAGTAATAATAATAATAATAATAATAATAATAATAATAATAATAATAATAATAATAATAATACTATTACTGCGACTACTAATACTACAACTACTACTACTACCACTACTACTACTACTACTACTACTAATAATAATAATAATAATAATGATAATAATAATAATAATAATGATAATAATGATAATAATAATCATCATGATAATGATATTTCAGCAACAATCATCCTCATTTCTTTTAACATGACGAAATCATCGCAAAACCACACAGTTGCAACGGCACAAGCCATAAACGTCGACCAACCGAGGTCACGCCAAGGCAAGCCTCTCCTACAATGCCAAGGGGCTTGTTGCGCGCCATGATACAAGCACAGACGTTAATTACAGACCAGCAGTGTGCCATCCATTCCCTTCAGGATGACCTTCCCGGTTCTGCATTGCATGGCTGCAAAGTCCTCGTCTCTGTTCATGTCCATAGCGTAGTTCAGGGCATGGAGAACTTCATCGACATGTTGGATTCACCTTTTCAAGTTTCTGCTTCAGTACTCAGATGCCAAATAGAATGTTCTTAACCATATACGTGGTCTCAATGCCATCGGAAACATTGTATTATGGCCATCAAATCAGGCAGCGTTAATGTAAAACCAGTCGTAACGGTGTCGTGAGGTATTTCAAATGTGGAGCATTCTGGGAGCTGTGTGGAACATCATTCCCTTGGTCAAGCATTGTGTCCAGCAAAAGGTAGGACATACCGTGGGTTCCAAAAGGTAGGACACTTCCAGGAATGTTGCAGGAGCATGAAGGAGGCACCCCACATGTCTGGAGTGTGGTATTCATTACAGAGACACACCTTTCCCCCATTATACATTCTAATAATTTACTTTCTGCTATTTTCCTTTGTACATAATCAATGTACATTAAAGATTCATCTATTTATTTATCAACCATTTTTTCTATCTAATTACAATTTGTTTTTAGCCCCAGTTCTTTGGTTTCTTAACTTTATGACGATATAAAAGATGAAGTGTAAATTCCAATTGGAAATGATTCCGTGACAATCATTTCGCTTTTGATCAAAAGTTTTAAATATTAGATGTCTCAATCCAGAGTCTGCATTGACTCTGTAACAATCAACATGCGAGAAAAGTTCGCAGCTCATGATATTTATAGTTTATTCTGGCCAACGCCTGTATCTTGTTTGATTTCGATATGAAATCTTACTGGTGTTACACTGTTACTTACACATGCAAATAACAAGTGTCTTTAATTATCTACAGCCAATATCATTGACGGTACTAACTTGCTTTTGATTGGTCAATGCATTTGAATGGTAACGTTTGATTGGTGGAGACTGGAGAGAAAGATAAGTTCCAGCCAATCACAATTAGTTTAAGAAAATATCGGCTGTGGATATTTACCGTCTGCTCCAAATAAACGAACATTCAGTTGTGGAGTTTATAAGATGGTTGCACGAAATTTTATAACTAAATTTTCTTATATTTGTGGACCACAGTATTTATGATTTTTATATACTATTTTATTCAAAATTATCCTAAATATAGACATAATTTAAGCCTGTTAAATGATTAACTTATCCTAAGTTAAATAATAATTCCTTTCATCTGGTCAATACTGTAATTTGCATAGAAAACTGGAGAATGAAAAATAGTTAATATATTCACTTTCAGTGTCAGACTCATTTAACTTTGCATACTTTTAATGAATGATGTTAATTGATATATTAATAAGTACTCTTAATTAGTATATTAAAGTATTAATACCAAGAGGCGTGCGATAAGGTAGAAGTTGTTATATAGAGTTAATGTTAATTTAACAGCTGCGAATATAAATGTCATAAAATTCTAGAGAATTTATAAGTTGTAGATTTCTATGAGCTGATTGAAGAGTAAGACCATATACAGTGTATTTCAAATGGTTGATCTTTATCTTTTAATGAAATAATAATCGTAATAATGATAATAATAATGAAAATATTAATAATAATAATAACAATAATAATAATGATAATAATAATAATAATAATGATAATAATGACAACGACAACAACAACAACACCAACAACTACAACAACAATAAAAATAATAATAATAATAATAATAATAACAATGATAATAATAATAATAATAATAATAATATAAATGATACTACTACTACTACTACTACTACTACTACTACTACTACTACTACTACTACTAATAATAATAATAATAATAATAATAATGATTATGATAACAATAATAATAATAACAGATACATGATTAGCCTATGCTTATAAACCTATATCGAGTCATTCTTAAATGGCTGCTTTTTAAAGTTATATTCTTAAATAATGATAAAAATAGGCCTATAATATGTTGAAATAAAATGTTACTAACCACAGATTAGAGCGTGGCTAGCCGTTTGCCCATGGCTAAATCAGGGTTGAGTAATATACATACATACATATACCAAAGGCACTTCCCCCAATTTTGGGGGGTAGCCGACATCAACAAATGAAACAAAACAAAAAAGGGGACCTCTACTCTCTACGTTCCTCCAGCCTAACAAGGTACTCAACCGAGTTCAGCTGGTACTGCTAGGGTGCTACAGCCCAACCTCCCACATTATCCACCACAGATGAAGCTTCATAATGCTGAATCCCCTACTGCTGCTATCTCCGCGGTCATCTAAGGCACCGGAGGAAGCAGCAGGGCCTACTGGAACTGCATCACAATCGCTCGCCATTCATTCCTATTTCTAGCATGCTCTCTTGCCTCTCTCACATCTATCCTCCTATCACCCAAAGCTTTCTTCACACCGTCCAACCACCCAAACCTTGGCCTTCCTCTTGTACTTCTCCCATCAACTCTTGCATCATCACCTTCTTTAGCAGACAGCCATTTTCCATTCTCTCAACATGGCCAAAACCACCTCAACACAATCATATCCTCTCTAGCCGCTAACTCATTTCTTACACCCGTTCTCACTCTCACCACTTCGTTCCTAACCCTATCTACTCGAGATACCCCAGCCATACTCCTTAGACACTTCATCTCAAACACATTCAATTTCTGTCTCTCCATCACTTTCATTCCCCACAACTCCGATCCATACATCACAGTTGGTACAATCACTTTCTCATATAGAACTCTCTTTACATTCATGCCCAACCCTCTATTTTTTACTACTCCCTTAACTGCCCCCAACACTTTGCAACCTTCATTCACTCTCTGACGTACATCTGCTTCCACTCCACCATTTGCTGCAACAACAGACCCCAAGTACTTAAACTGATCCACCTCCTCAAGTAACTCTCCATTCAACATGACATCCAACCTTGCACCACCTTCCCTTCTCGTACATCTCATAACCTTACTCTTACCCACATTAACTCTCAACTTCCTTCTCTCACACACCCTTCCAAATTCTGTCACTAGTCGGTCAAACTTCTCTTCTGTGTCTTCTACCAGTACAGTATCATCCGCAAACAACAACTGATTTACCTCCCATTCATGGTCATTCTCGCCTACCAGTTTTAATCCTCGTCTAAGCACTCGAGCATTCACCTCTCTCACCACTCCATCAACATACAAGTTAAACAACCACGGCGACATCACACATCCCTGTCTCAGCCCCACTCTCACCGGAAACCAATCACTCACTTCATTTCCTATTCTAACACATGCTTTACTACCTTTGTAGAAACTTTTCACTGCTTGCAACAACCTTCCACCAACTCCATATAACCTCATCACATTCCACATTGCTTCTCTGTCAACTCTATCATATGCTTTCTCCAGATCCATAAACGCAACATACACCTCCTTACCTTTTGCTAAATATTTCTCGCATATCTGCCTAACTATAAAAATCTGATTCATACAACCCCTACCTCTTCTAAAACCACCCTGTACTTCCAAGATTTCATTCTCTGTTTTATCCTTAATTCTATTAATCATTACTCTACCATACACTTTTCCAACTACACTCAACAAACTAATACCTCTTGAATTACAACACTCATGCACATCTCCCTTACCCTTATATAGTGGTACAATACATGCACAAACCCAATCTACTGGTACCATTGTCAACACAAAACACATATTAAACAATCTCACCAACCATTCAAGTAGTCACACCCCCTTCCTTCAACATCTCAGCTTTCACACCATCCATACCAGATGCTTTTCCTACTCTCGTTTCATCTAGTGCTCTCCTCACTTCCTCTATTGTAATCTCTCTCTCATTCTCATCTCCCATCACTAGCACCTCAACACCTGGAACAGCAATTATATCTGCCTCCCTATTATCCTCAACATTCAGCAAACTTTCAAAATATTCCGCCCATCTTTTCTTTGCCTCCTCTCCTTTTAACAATCTTCCATTTCCATCTTTCACTGTCTCTTCAATTCTGGAGCCAGCCTTCCTTACTCTCTTCACTTCTTTCCAAAACTTCTTCTTATTCTCTTCATATGACTGACCCAATCCCTGACCCCACCTCAGGTCAGCTGCCCTCTTTGCCTCACGTACCTTGCGCTTTACTTCCACCTTTTTCTCTCTATATTTTTCATACTTCATACTATTACTCTGCAGCCATTCTTCAAAAGCCCTCTTTTTCTCTCCCACTTTTACCTTCACTCCTTCATTCCACCATTCACTTCCCTTCCTCATGCTGCCTCCAACAACCTTCTTGCCACACACATCACTTGCAATCCCAACAAAATTTTCTTTTACTAACTTCCACTCCTCCTCTAAATTACCAATTTCTCTTACTCTCACCTCGTCATATGCCATTTTCAACCTTTCCTGATATTTACTTTTTACCCCCGGTTTTATTAGCTCTTCAACCCTTACTAGCTCCCTTTTACATCCACCTACTCTATTCCCCCACTCTTTTGCTACAACTAATTTTCCTTCCACCAAAAAATTATCAGACATACAGTTAGCCATACCCTTAAACACGTGCACGTCTTTCAATCTTCCAAACATTCTTTTAGTTATCAACACATAATCCATTAATGCCCTTTCTACTACTCTTCCATTTGCCACTCTTACCCATGTATACTTATTTTTATCTTTCTTTTTAAAAAAGCTAGCACTTATTACCATCTCTTGTTCAACACACATGTCTACCAATCTCTCACCACTCTCATTTTCACCTGGTACGTCCTACTTCCCAATGACACCTTCTACCTCTCCAGCGCCCACTCTAGCATTTAAGTCACCCACGACAACTACATAATTCCTTCTACCCAGTCCTTCTACACACCTAGTTAATTCATTCCAGAACTCATTCCGCTCTTCTTCACTTTTCTCACTACCTGGCCCATACGCACTGACAAACGCCCAACATTCCCTACCCAACCTAACCCTTACCCACATTAACCTAGATGATATCTCCTTCCATTCCACTACTTTACCTGTCATCCATTCACTCAGAAATAAAGCCACACCCTCTCTCGCTCTTCCTCTTTCAATCCCAGACACTCTACCAGACATTTCACCAAACACTACTTCACCCTTTCCTTTCATCTTTGTCTCACACAAGGCCAATACATCCATCCTTCTACTTCTAAACATACTTCCAATCTCACATCTTTTACTCTCTATCGTACTACATCCACGCACATTCAAACACCCCAAAACTAGAGTGCGGGGAGCAGTCACTCTCCCCCCAGCTCCATCTCTTTGAGTAATATACAATGAGACTATGGTTTTTGTTTATATTTTTTTGCAAAAATTATTGTATTATTTCCTTTTCTGGTGGGCCTATTTTGAAATAGAGACGTATTTGTGTCAGTAAGGTATTCTATATAATGTATCCGGTATATTGTATTATGTATACTGTATCCTGTAGATTGTATCCTGTATACTGTATACAGTTTGAGTGAAGGAATATCATATGAATAAGTATGCTGGTTGATAATTATTAATGGAGGACTTGTGTGTACATTTATTTATATAGTGAGTGCATGTAGAAAGTCTCAAATAGGTTATATATATATATATATATATATATATATATATATATATATATATATATATATATATATATATATATATATATATATATAAATGTATATATATATACATATATATATATATATATATATATATATATATATATATATATATATATATATACATATATATATATATATATATATATATATATGTATATATATATATATATATATATATATATATATATATATATATATTCTTTATTTTTTTCATTACATCTTATATCGTTTACTTATTTCGTTATTTCCTTTCCTCATTGGGCTATTTTTCTCTGTTGATGCCCTTTGGCTTATAGCACTCGCTTTTCCAACTAGGGTTGTAGCTTAGGTAATAATAATAATAATAATAATAGTAATAATAATAATAACAATAATAATATATATATAAGTATATAATGATATATATACTTATATATATAATGATATATATACTTATATATATATATATATATATATATATATATATATATATAATGATATTTATACTTATATATATATATATATATATATATATATATATATATATATATATATATATATATATATATATATATATATATATTAAAAACTTAGCTACAACCCTAAATGCAAGACGCTATAAGCCCAAGTGCTTCAACAGGGACAAATAGCCCAGTGATGAAAGGAAACAAGGAAATAAATGAACTACAAGGTAAGTAATAAACAATTAAAATACAATATTTTAAGAACATATATTATATAATATATAGTATATAATCTTACACTATTTTTTCACGTTGTTATACAAAAAACAAAATTATAAGTATAAAATCTATTGAGAAATCATATCAAAACTTTAATTAAAATTGCGTGCTTGTCTCACTCATGGAAGAAACTCCCGAGAAATGAGACGTGTCTTACTCAGTCATATTTAAAAACGGAATTATACCGAGCCAATGGGATCACACTTCGCTCCTGGCTCCTAACACGATTCAATGGATAGATGGGGGCCAATTGGTCTATCCCCGAGGAAGGATAGATTGATTTACAATATTTAATTAGGGAGAGAAATTAGAAGATGGTTTCCTCACGGGAGAATTAAGATTAAGTGATATAGCGAGGTGCAGTTTCTGGTTTGCTGTTAGTCCGTGCTTAGCGTTACATGGTGTCGCTTCAGTGATAAGTACGGTTGATCATTTATTTTTTAAGCCTCTTTTTTTAATATTGAAGTAGATCATATATATATATATATATATATATATATATATATATATATATATATATATATATATATATACAGTATATACAGTGTATTACGGATAATTTCGGATTAAAATAATTATTTTTTTTTTCAACAGAGTACAAATATATTTCAGCCAACTGAGTTTCTTGCAATAAAAAAGGACGCATTTCAGCTGTATTAGTTTACCAAAAGGATATTTTATTCATTTTAATGAAAAGTAACAGCTATTATTATTATTATTATTATTATTATTATTATTATTATTATTATTATTATTATTATTATTATTATTATTATTATTATTATTATTAGCCAATCTACAACCCTAGTTGGAAAAGCAAAATGCTATTTTACTGAAATACGGCTGAGAACAGTAAATTATTACGGAGAGTTTCCGATTAAAATCAAGCATTTCTTAAGTGTTGCCATTAAAAGTTTCTCTATTTTCACAGACGATGGAGGAATCCACAAAGACAGTGATAATATTGTTACACTTAGCAATGTTGTCCAACGCTCTCCTTAACTTGCGTAAGTATTGCCAGGGGCGTAGCTAGCGATTTGGGGGGTCCTGGTAGCTGAGTTTACAAGGAGTTACAAGGATTTTGGATGTCTCAAAGACTTTTTAGTCCATCCGGGGAGTCTCCATTTGCTCTATTCCATATGTTAACCTTTCTTTCCATCAATGATTTTTATTCTATAATATGTTTCAAGTCATTATATCCTAATTTCCCCATTGCTTTTCAATGTTCATTTACACATTTTATCAAAATATCTAAGCTATTATCTATCTATCTATCTATCTATCTATCTATATATATATATATATATATATATATATATATATATATATATATATATATATATATATATATATATACGCATAT
Source organism: Palaemon carinicauda (assembly GCF_036898095.1). Classification (NCBI taxonomy): domain Eukaryota; kingdom Metazoa; phylum Arthropoda; class Malacostraca; order Decapoda; family Palaemonidae; genus Palaemon; species Palaemon carinicauda. The sequence goes on along the minus strand of NC_090737.1, from coordinate 35,120,578 downwards.
CTATCTATCTATCTATCTATCTATCTATCTATCTATCTATCTATCTATCTATCTATCTATATATATATATATATATATATATATATATATATATATATATATATATATATATATATATGCAGAAGAACCACAGGGAAAATGAAAATACTTAATTGTATATTTCGAATTTCATTTTCTCTGTGGTTCTTCTGCATCTGAGCATCACGTTTTCCTGTGATTTTTACGCGTATATATATATATATATATATATATATATATATATATATATATATATATATATATATATATGTATATATATATATATATATATATATATATATATATATATATATATATATATATATATATATATATATATAAAGAAGTCCCATCAAATTAATTTACAGTGAACAGCTGAGCACTCCATGGGAATGTTGTTGTCACCTATGTTGTTTATCCTCCTCATGGATTTAGTAATATGTAGAACAGTAGGAGATGGTGGAGAAGGATTGGACTGGATTGGTGATAGGAATTTAGCAGCCCTAGAGTATGCTGATGATGCTGTCCTTCTTAGCAGAACACCACAGGATTTGCAATGCTTGCTTACCAGAATGCATGAAATATCACACAAGGTTGGGCTCAAGATAAATAGAAGAAAGACAGAAAGACAGAGATGATGAGAACGGAGTATGCAATGAAAGATGAAATATCATTGGAAGGAGAAAGGATTAATGATGTAGAATCATTCATGTATTTAAGAACTGTGATCTTCAATACAGGGTCTTTAGAATTAGAGTTTAGTGAAAGATTGAAAAAAAGCAAACCAGACAATGACTAGGTTGAGTAAAATTTGGAAATCAAATCGCCTGAAATTACATATATAAATAAGACTATACTGTATATCAGTTTAGTGAGATATGTGTTACTATATGGACATGAGTCATGGCATGACAATGAAACAATCTCCAATAGAATTAGTAGATTTGAGAACAAAGCCCTCAGAAGGATATTGGGAGTTAAATGGTAGGACAGGATTAGAAATGAAACTATAAGAGAGATTACTCGTGTGCCATATGGGGATGAGATCATGATGAAGGGTAGATGGAGATGGTTTGGGCATGCTCTTCGCACTCCCCAAGAGGGATTAGTAGGCCTACATCAAACTTTCATATAGGCTCCAAAAGGCACTAGAAGAGTTGGAAGACCCAGGCCTACATGGCTGAGGACTACGAAGTGTGAAGTAGGAGATGCTGAATGGAGAAGTGTTGAATTAAAAGCTCAAGATAGAGACGATCGGTGAAATCTAACCGAGGCCCTTTGCGTCAACAGGCGTAGGAGGAGATGGTATATATATATATATATATATATATATATATATATATATATATATATATATATATATATATATATATATATATATATATATATATAACTTCTCGCGATTTTCTTTTGTTTTGTGAGTGGGATGAATGAGAAAAATGGAAGTAGGGAAATTAAAGAAAGATAAAATATAGCATTTGCTTTTATTGTTACTATTGTATATATATATATATATATATATATATATATATATATATATATATATATATATATATATATATATATATATATATATATACATACATATATATATATATATATATATATATATATATATATATATATATATATATATATATATATATATATATATATATACACACACACACCATGTATATTGTAGTGTTTACCCTCAGAAGACATAAATTGAAGTCTCTTACGCTCTATTGCATAGTTTTTAAATAGCTCTGCCATCTGAGAAACGTTCCCAGACATTTTAAACATTGTGTGGTTAGAATAAGTAATCAAACAAGTCATTAAAGTTACTAATATTCTTCAATGCTTCTCTGTAAATAGCCATTAAAGATACCAGCCGATACCAACCCTTCCCGCATGCCAGTGACGTCATCAGGGCCGTCCTGTTCGCCTCCCCTCAACACCATTCCTCGGTGATTTGCATCACGGATGGTGGTGTCAAGTTGCCCTATCCATCCATGTTCAAGGTGAATTATCATTACGTAATTAAGGATATTCTTCATTTTTCTCTAGTTATTCATTTATTTTATTTATTTATCTATTCATACGATCTATTGGTAGATGTAGAACTAGTGAAATATTTGCTGGAATGGACCATTTTGAACATTATTTTTCAATTTTCTCTTTGTCGTATCTCAATGCCTTGATAAAAGTCTGCTAAACTATATGTTGAACCTCTTTCTTATAATAATAATAATAATAATAATAATAATAATAATAATAATAATAATAATAATAATAATAATAATAATGAATATTATTATCATCATATACCAATTAATAAAGAAGCCTTAGAACCATTTACACACACACACACACACACACACACACACACATATATATATATATATATATATATATATATATATATATATATATATATATATATATAGGAAAAGAAAAATAAGGAGAAATAAATCTAGACATAAAATTGTATCCATTATAAACATTTTCAATTAGGCAATGAGCTTATACCAGAGTTAAATATATAGAAATTTCTAATTTGATTCAACACACGATAGTAATAAGAGACGCTATTAATAGACTGGGCGGACGAATGCAAATTTTAATGCAAAATTTTCTGTTATGTTTCCAGTTTTTAAATACCGAAGGCGCTGACTGGGGAACTGGTGTTTTTGAATTTGATACAGATGGCGTCGGCGAGAACAGTACCCAGGTCACAATGACAAAAGTTTTGACCGAAGCTAGACAGGTAATTGTGTGTGTATATATATATATATATATATATATATATATATATATATATATATATATATATATATATATATATATATATATATATATATATATATACATATCATCATCATCATCATTAGTCGTTACTAGTCCACTGCAGAACAAAGACCTCAGACATTTCCTTCCACTTGCTTCTGTTTATGGTCTTTCTGTGTCAGTACACGCCAGCAAACTTCCTTAGTTCGTCGAACCATCGTCTTTTCTTCCTTCTTCTGCTTCTTTTACAATTTCCAAGGGCCCTTTTCTAATATATTACGTGTGGGTGTATGTGAGTCTTTTTTGCTGTAATTAATCTAATGAAATTGAAGACACACACATATTAATCGCTAATATTTTTATTTGCTTCCACAAAGGATTCCGAACTAGGACTATGGAAATGACAGTTCCAATAACAACCGTTTTACTAACAGACCCGATAAAAGTTTACATAAAATCATATGAAAATATGTCCCTTAAGAATACTCATTTCATTAAAGTCTAAATATGAACTTGATTGCGTTATTTGGTCGTCTGAAATATTCATAATCTATATTTTTAGCTTCGAAAATTGTCCTGGCACGTCACTCTTGTCGTTGTGAGCGAAGATGTGACCTTCCTATCCTCTTTCGCGGAAGCCTCTTCAAGTTCTAGACTCCTCGAAGGGTCTACGAGGATGCTTGTTGTCACAAGGATGTCTCTCCTACAAGTGAAGATCCTGATGCAACAACAGTGGACTTACTCCATGATGGCCGCCATGTTGCTGAACCTGGAAGACAATCTCGGCGAAATTAGGTGAGATTCGGCTCAGTTAACCGATCTTCAGTCGTTTCTATTAAGGTTTTTGCCTTTCTACAATCATGATTGTAGTATCATTCATATGAATATATCATGCACACATGTATATACTTTTTACAAGTGGTATTAATGCTTTTTATTCTCTTTGAACAGGTATGGGATATATTCCCACCTTCCCTATACAACATCCGGAGCTAGAGTTGTTCGTTTGGCTTCCTGGTCACCGAAGACTGGCTTCACGTTCTTTACTCGAATGATGTTCTTTCCACCAAAATTCACCAAGTTAGCATTATTTTTGAGTTGGTACTTGATATCAAACCAGCGACAACACTTAGGCTTTTGGGGGGAGCCTATAGGTCTATTAATTGGCCTTTGGGGGAGCCTATAAGACTATTGGCCTTTGGGGGAATCTATTGGTCTATTTGCCTTTTGGGGAGCCTAAAGGTCTATTTGGGCCTTTAGGGGAGCTTATAGGTCAGTTGGATTTTTAGTGGATCCTATACGTCTATTGGACCTTTCGGGGAGCCTATAGGTCTATTGGCCTTTGGGGGAGCCTATAAGTCTATTGGGCCTTTAGGGGATCCTATAGGTCTATTGAGCCTTTAGGGGATCCTATAGGTCTATTGAGCCTTTAGGGGAGCCTATAGGTCCAATGGGCCTTTAGGGGAGCCTATAGGTCTAACTGCTGAGTCATCAGCAACCTTTACCTCCCCCCCCCTTGTCCAAGCTTGATGTAGTTTAACGTAATTACAAATCATTACAATGCGTTAGACAGAAAATAGAGAGTGAGAGAGAATCTGTTAAACTGTCTTCATAAAATGTATAAAATATTTCTATTTTATCACCTGTCCAATTTAGTATATACTCAAATGCGTTTCTTCAGCTTCTATAGATCACAAGTGAATGTCACGGCTCTCCCATTCCCTCCTTACTGGAACACCATAGAGGAGAAAGGTGCAAACGGCACTACCCATACCAAGTACACTGGAACCGACTATTTGATGATTGAGTCTATAGCCAAGGCTCTCAATTTCACTCTCTATGTGTTGCCAACGGCTAATTGGGATGAGGTAAGATGTAGTGTCATAACTTGAATAAGTTTTAACTGTTTATGGTGGGGACCAGGGTGATTAGACCATGAGCAAGATGTCAAATGTAAAACTTTACCACCACCTTATCATTTGATAAACTGTATTTCTATTTAATTTTGAATTTTAACAGTAAATTAGTCTATTATTTCTACTACATAGTTGTCAAATGCATCAGAATCAAGTATAACCCATGATGGTAGGTAGGAATGTGATAAAATAAAATGGAATCAAGACAAACTACATTTCCATGGTAATTTTAGTCCAGATAATAGTCCTTGTTTCAGATCAATTCTAACTTTTTCAGGTAACGCTGAGAGTTGCGGAGAGGAAATCTTTCATAGCCACGATTATCTACGCAGTTTTTCCAAAACGTCTGGAGCAGTACGACTACTCTTATATGTTCGAATATGCTTTCCATGCCTTCACAATGGCAAGACCGGCATTGAAGCCTCAATGGCAGAGTCTTTACTACCCTTATACTGATGGTGTTTGGCTGTTCATTTTAGTGGTGGTTCTCATAATGCCTGTCCCATTTATACTGGTAATACTTTTAGCTTTTTCTCACTGGTAGTATATATAGTAGTAAGTCATAGTTCCATAGGATTTCTAAATCTAAGTCAGTGTTCAGCGTCCAGTAGCAAATCTAATTTTATTTCATTGTTTAAACAGTTTGGAGGGTTTCTATTTAACCTTTAGTCTTTGAGTGTTAGACCTCTTTTACGCTATGCGTTTATTTTCCGCTGCCGCAAGCATTACAGATCCGCCTTTGTCACTCGACTGATAGATTATATCGACTCTTTCACACTAAAGCAGAGCGGATTTTTCTCCGCAGCGGCATCGCCTTGCATAAGTGGTGCTCCACTGGCTTTGTGCGGATCTGCTTCACTGACGGTGACAGTTGGCTATTATGTTCAATATGGGTCTTCACACCAAGCAATATTTGTCCATCTCTTGTTCAACAGGCAGTGGTAGGCTATGCAGTGGTTCTCATTGATAAACACACATATATGGAACAAAATTTTGATAAGGAATTACTTATTTCTTTAGTAGAAATGAAACAAGTATTATAGGACAAAAGTCTAAAAGAATGGAAATGTCGGAGTTCTGTTATTTCGCCTTGGAAAGAAGTTTGCTGGGGATTAAAGGAGGGTTTTGAAAATCTGGGTGATAAAGAAAAGAATGAATTTGCTAAGTTTACTCATTCTTCAATTTACATTCTTCAATTAGTATACCAATTATGGCAAATTAGTTACTGCAAAGATATTTTAAGAAACTGCATAATGAATATACAAATCTAGATATATTGACATTCAATATCAAAATGATTAAATCCCACATTCATATTTTAGAATATGGTCAACTCAAAGCTCCCTCTTCACCAATGAAAAATCAGCAGTGTTTCTGATATCATTTGCATGTAGCGATTGCAATATCAACGGTTATCTTTTGCTATACCAGCGGTGCGATGCGGAGACCGCCTCGTGTGCGGAAAAAAACGCATAGTGTGAAAGAAGCCTTAGCTTTACTGATGTTAAGAAGATATTGAAATTTATTCTGTTGTCATAAGTACCACAAAATAGACTTTGCTATTTCCTATCAGATCAGCAGAGAAGGAAGCATTGTGAAAGATGAAAGGAACCGCGTCAACGCAGGTTCACTTTTGCAAGACATCATAGGAACTCTGTTTGGACAAGGAATGTCAGACAAAGCTTCGCAGAGTCATTCCAGTCGACTTCTGTTTGCTTCATGGCTAGTGTTTGCCTTCATCGTTGGTACCGCATATCGTGGGAACCTTACAGCTTCTCTAACAGCTCCTAAATATCCGGCAAGGGTCGAAACATTAGAACAGCTTGTGACCGCTGGAGCCAGGTAAGTGGTGATTGTCAACCAGTCTGCACTTTCATCTCAAATTGCCTAAATTTCCAAGTCCTACAGTTACATAAGACAACCCTTCATTGACCTCATCAAGCAGCTTAAAGAGTCAAGACATTTCTCTGCTTGCTTAGAGCTAGTTCAAGATGATGAAGAAGCTCTCTTAGGAGCCATAGCATTCGTAAAGAAAGAGTAGGAGACACTTCTGCGACAATGGACACAGAAAAGCTGCGTCTTGCAAGAAAATTTTGGGTGCAAAGAAGCGCGGGTGATTTAAATACTTTGCACTATGCAGCAATCATAACAGAGATGACGCTGTGAAGAATCAAAACTATTATTGCTTAAAATACGTGAAACCGAAACCTTGAAGACAAAATTCATGAAAAGCAAGGGCTGACTGTAGCATAAATGTTTAACTGATGCAATCAAAATTTTCCAGGAAAGCCATTGACATATATAGTGAGGTTTATGCCTAAGTTTATCTTTATTTCTGCAGTTTTTCAAAAGAATAGTTGCTCTAATATATCTAATTTGATTCCGTTTCATATTTTGTATACACAGAGTGACCATGCCACCTTATGGGGCACATTTCCGCGATTTCTTCAAAGAATCGGATTCCAATGATTTCAAAACCCTAGGGGAAAGAGTTGACATCGTCCCTTCAGCGCCTGAGGGCGTCTTACAAGCCACGATGAAAAAGTATGTATATTCTTTCCTTAATCTTTATTCTTTCCTTAATCTTTATTGCAGAGGTTGGTAAGTAGGTTATATTACCAGACTAAATGGGACAAGAGGTAGCCAGACAGGTGTTATTCGGCTGCTTAAGAGGAGAAATTTTTGCCTGGCTGTAGCGAATTGTGGATCAAAATAGCACAGGTAAAAAACATGGTGCATTAAACTTAACAATGTCTAGATATAGACTAAAGAAAGATAAAACACTCTACATGTGAAACATCTCTCTAGTATGAAAGATTTAGTCTAACTTTAAATTTTGATTACCGAAATGGTTTTACGTAGTCGAAGCATCACATAATTTCTTATAGAAAGATTTCGAAATTTGAAGAATAGCTCTGTTAGAATTAGTCTGTATACTTAAAACGTTGATAAATAAGTGGGACAATAAGTTATTTTTTCATCTAAAGCTGTTAAATAATCATGTGGTTGAGGAGAAAATGTAAACATTAAGTTGTGATGGCCCATACAAAGAGGCCAAAGTAAGCATTATGTAGCAGAATTGGTGTGCACGAGTTGAAGGTCATATAGAATTAAATGAAACGAAAATCCCATAATCAGAGCGGGTAGAATATTACAGGAGTGGTTACAAGGATTTGAAGTGAATGTAAGATAAATAATGTTGAGTTTAGGATAATACAAATGAGGATAAAGTATGAGGATGGATAACTCTTAAGTTAGTTCCGTATGTCTTTTCTAAGATGAATAAGAAACAGGTATAGGTACTTACTGATGTCCATGCTATGGGAACAGCTCTCTCTCTCTCTCTCTCTCTCTCTCTCTCTCTCTCTCTCTCTCTCTCTCTCTCTCTCTCTCTCTCTCTCTCTCTCTCTCTATATATATATATATATATATATATATGCATATATATGTATATATATATATATATATATATATATATATATATATATATATATATATATATATATATATATGTATATATATATATATATATATATATATATATATATATATATATATATATATATATATATTTATACATACATATATATATATATATATATATATATATATATATATATATATATATATATATATATATATATATATATATATATATATACTTTGTTTATATGTAAGTATGTATGCACATATGTATGTACTTTAAAAAAAAGAAAACTGAATTTCACTGGTCTAACCAATCATAACCATACCTCCATCATTTTAAGACCTGCCTGAAATAACGGACCATTTAATCTCTCCTTCCTTCAGGCAAGCCCACATGGAGGCCAGGAGGTACCTGGAGCTGATCATAGCCGAGAAGTTCACCAAGGCAGATGGCACCACCAGCCTCTACATAGGTCGTGAGAGTGTCTTCCCGGGACTATCTGCCTGGCCCATCCCTCACGATGCTCCCTACAAAGACACTTTGAATAGGGCCATCATGGCTGTTTTAGAGGTCAGGGTTCAATATAATCTACTTGATTAATTCTATTCAAAGATGACATAGATCTACTAAAAGGAGAAAGGCAGGTGAAATCACTTGAGTCCATATAATTCGT
>NC_090737.1:35099275-35101775 GCF_036898095.1 Palaemon carinicauda | reverse complement strand
AGGTAACAAAACAATCCATGTAAACAATAACAACAATGATAACATCACCTATACGATAAAAAGCAAGTGTTTATCTCTCTCTCTCTCTCTCTCTCTCTCTCTCTCTCTCTCTCTCTCTCTCTCTCTCTCTCTCTTTATACACACACACACACACACACACACACACACACACACACACACATATATATATATATATATATATATATATATATATATATATATATATATATATATATATATATATATATATATGTCCGCTGTACCGTGGTTTGTCTTGGGGTAGAGTTCTCTTGTTTGAGGGTACACTCGAGCACACCAATCTGTCTTATTTCTTTAACTGTTTTTTTTTTTTTTTAAGTTTTGATAGTTTATATACGAAAGATCTATATTAATGTTATTACATTTCTTAAAATATTCTATTTTGAATGGTCATTATTTCTCGTGTAGTTAATTTCCTTATTTCCTTCCTCACTAGACTACTTTTCCCTGTTGGACCCCTTGGGCTTATAGCATCCTGCATTACCAATTAGGGTTGTAGCTTAGCTAATAATGATATGATGTTAATAATAATGATAATAATATTATTATTATTATTATTATTATTATTATTATTATCTTAATAATAATAATAATAATAATAATAATAATAATAATAATAATAATAATAATAATAATAATAATAATAATAAAGTACTACGTTTGTCATCGACCCTGACAGAACAAGAAAGACACTAGCCAAAAGCAGGTTGTAACTGACGCGAAGCTAAAAAAAAAGACAATCAGTGAACTTGAGACGTCTAGGTGGCATTAAAATCTATATTTAGACCATAAAAAAGAAACATTATTTTGGTGACATAACTTCAAAAATGCTGAACTTAAAAAACATTCACCATCTCCCACGCCTATTGACACAAAGGGCCTCGCTTAGATTTCGCCAGTTGTCTCTATCTTGGCTTGAGCTTTCAAGTCAATACTTCTCCATTCATCATCTCCTACTTCACGCTTCTTTGCCATCAGCCATGTAGGCCTGGGTCTTCCAACTCTTCTAGTGCCTTCTGGAGCGCAGTTGAAAGTTTGGTGAACTAATCTCTCTTGGGGAGTGCGAAGAGCATACCCAAACCATCTCCATCTGTCTCTCACCAAGATATCATCCACACATAGCACTCGAGTAATCTCTCTTATAGTTTCATTTCTAATCCTGCCCTGCTATTTAACTCCCAGTATTGTTTAACATTTTTAACATCAACTAACCTTAATATTGTATAATAACGAACTCTGTTGACATATTTGATGAATTTGGCTTATAAATATAAGTTTGAATCTAGAAGGGAGAAATAAAAATGGTAGAGTTAGCTTACTCTTGGAGTTTAAAACAAAAAGTTAAAATGGTTTTAGTTAGATTTCTTGTTAAACTTTAACAAAGGTTCCTTGCAAAGCACGATTATTATTATTATTATTATTATTATTATTATTATTATTATTATTATTATTATTATTATCATTACTTGCCAAGCTACAACCCTAGTTGGAAAAGCAGGATGCTATAAGCCCAGGGGCTCCAACGGGGAAAATAGCTCAGCGAGGAAAGGAAACAAGGAAAAACAAAATATTTTGAGAAGAGTAACATCATTAATCATATATCATGATAATATATTATTATGATATATCTTTGTTACGTTCAACTATTGTGCAAGACGTAGATTATGCAAAATCTACTCAAAAAGTTTACGAAACAATAACAAAACATTAGGAGCAACTGAAAATGATAGTCAGCAAACAGAAAATGTAACTATATTTAAGATTTAACATAAGTATTTACAGCATTATACACTTTACAATAACATACATAAGAAATTAAGACCTTATCACAAGTTTTGTAATAAACAATACATCAATCTAACGCACATATAACAATCTTCTCTTTCTCATTTTTACAACAAGATGAAGACTAATGAAATACTTTCAATCTTCAAAAGGTAAAATTTTGGAAATGGTGGAAAGGCCTTGGACTTTGTTTGAACTAGGCCTACGTGATAAACCTAAACTATTACATTGAATTTTTTTTACACAAATAATACCCATGGATTGCTCAGTCATGGTAGATTGGGTAGTGCCATAGCCTCTGTACCATGGTCTTCCACTGTTTTGGGTTAGAGTTCTCTTGCTTGAGGGTACACTCGGGCATACTATTCTATCTAATTTCTCATCCTCTTGGTTTGTTAGATTATTTATAGTTTATATAGGAATTATTTATTTCAATGTTGTTATTGTCCCTAAAATATTTTATTTTTCCTTGTTTCCTTTCCTCACTGGGCTATTTTCCCTGTTGGGGCCCCTGTCTTGGGTTAGAAATCTCTTGCTTGAGGGTATACACACTAATCAATTTTGTTTCTCTTCCTCTTGTTATTTTGAAGATTTTATCCTCTTATATTTTCAAGTTTTTATAGTTTATATTTGAAAGATTTATTTCAATGTTATTATTGTTCTTAAACTTCTCTGG
>NC_090737.1:35058625-35098775 GCF_036898095.1 Palaemon carinicauda | reverse complement strand
TCTCTCTCTCTCTCTCTCTCTCTCTCTCCCTCCTTTTTTTTTCCTTGATTCTTTTTCTTCCTAGTGGTAATAGACCATCATACATTCTCGTACATTTTGGCCGTCTTAAAGTTTCTTTAGATTTTGTAATCTAGAGTACCTATTGTGACCTTTAGTCTCTACACAGTGCAGTATTCAGTCCTCATCTCCCCCCCCCCCCCTCACTTGCTATGTTGGTCAGTCCCATCAGTGCACTGTTGGGCATTACAGTGTCTTTGGTCCGTAGCTGCTCTGAGTATTTAGTCTTCTACTATACATCCGTTCTTGCTTGTCTTTCGTGTTTCTGTCAATCTTACAGTTAACTAGGCCGAGGGTTGGTTTCCCCAGTTGCGCATTGGCATGGAATGGCCCAAATTTATAAATCTAATATTCACTACACATTTCCCACAATATTCGCGTGGCCATTTTCCCAAGTGTACAATATACTTTCGTAACTTTCAAGCTCCCATTACCTTTGGTATGCTCAAGTTGATTGTCAGTCCTCTCTTCTCCAACTTAGTCTTAAACCTTTTAAACATTTCCACCATATTCAAGTGCAGATTTTGCTTTTGATTACCACTTCCTGTTGGACATAAAGCAGCTTCCATGTGTTAACAAGCTCAGGACCTTTGTTTTATAAGCAACGACACCAATGCTTTCTTTTGCTAAACACTGCAGTACCTGCTATAATGTATGGCTGTCAATGTCTACTTAGCTATATCTTTTATAAGTTCACTGCTGCTTTCTTGGCATAGATTCAGTTAATGCTTCATAACTTTTAGATACTAACATTTGTTTCAATTCCAAAGTTTCATTTTCCTAAATTGTAGATATTGCCTACTTAGTAAAGCATGATCTGAAAATAGTTAAAAATTCACTTCCCGAAACAGTTACGGAACCTATGTGTACAGTATATCATAGGAAGAAGCTGGAGTAGAGTAAAGTAGATGCAAGTGATAGTGCAACTTTTCCAAGAGTCATGATTGATGACTTAGCAGTACAGTGTTCTCTAATCCGTCCCCCCCCCCGAAGTAAACCGGATTGGTGTACTGTATTACCATTTTTGAATTGCGTTATAGCCCTAAATCGATAGTTATTAAACACACTCGTTAGGGTATTACAGATGTAATATTCCCTAGCACGAAGATAACAATATATGGTAGTCTACATCAAGAAAATTAAAAGATAACGTGTATGTAGAAATGCTTTACATTTTTGTCTGCCGCTGGACCTCTTAGTGTTTAAGAAAAAAATAAACACTGTAAGAAGAGGTCCAGTGGCAGACGAAACTGTAGAGCATTTCTACATGTACACATAATTTTAATTTTCCTTATGTTGACAACCAATTTATTGTTAGGTTATGTGAATTTGTTTCCAAAATGATTGCATAAATTACTCGAGGAATTATTTTTTTATTTTGGACGTTCAGTATAAGAAACTGCTCTCTAACCTGTCTTAGAAGTAGACTTTTAATTATATTAGTTTCCAAGCAGTTTGCCCCGTTTGATAACTACAATAGAATGCAGTATTGTTGTATTGTGAATCATACATATACCAAGGCACTTTCCCCAATTTTTGGGGGTAGCCGACATCAAACAAATGAAAAAAAAAAGGGGGACCTTTCCTCTCTACGTTCCTCCCAGCCTGACAAGGGACTCGACCGAGTTTGGCTAGTACTGCTAGGGTGCCACAGCCCACCCTCCCCCATTATCCACCACAGATGAAGCTTCATAACGCTGAATCCCCTACTGCTGCTACCTCCGCGGTCATCCAAGGTGACCGGAGGAAGCATCAGGGCCTACCGGAACTGCGTCACTGATCTTAAAATATTTTTCGATTCATTCTCTATAGTTTGGCTATTTCCTTATTTACTTTCCCCTGTGGGATGCCTTCTATGTTTGAGCCCTTGGGGTTGTAGCATTCAGAAACCAGGGTTGTAGCTTTGCTAGTATTAAGGATGATAATTAAAGGTTGTGTTTTATGCATACAAATGATACAGTTGTACACAGTAATAGTAAAGAATGCATGTTGTGCATAGTAATCATAGAATCCTCATGTAGAATAATCGTGAAGCATGTACACATGTACAAGAAAATCACAAAACCATTTTATTGTGCATTAATCGCAAAGTATTTATACATTGTATTGTACATTAATCACAATTAAGCTACACTAGTACATGGTAACCACAACAAATGTACACTTGAACACATAACTGTAATCACATTAGGTGTGCACTTGTGCTCAGTAATCATAGGGGAATGTGCTCTTGCTCACAACTGAAGCAAAGAATGTGCATAGTACAGAGTAATCTCAAAGTGCAACAGTGCTCCTCTGTGCAGAATGGCCTCCCTGACCCCAGTGTCGGGGTATGTGGCCTAATTATATTGAAAGCATTTTGATATTTATAAATTCTTTTTCATCGTATCATGATACGGTTATTGTGCTGAGCTAAGTTTAAGCAATTGAGATTATTTTTATTATCCTATCCCGTGGTTCTTGAGACAGATATCAATGTCGTGAATCAAGATTTTAATCTATTAGGATGTCCTCTTCTGATTCTAAAGTAGAAAATTGTTGCCACGACCATTTTCTTTTTCTTTGGTCCGTACATACTTCGCTGATTATAGAGGTAAAGTTTGCGGTGTTGAGAATTTGTATAGAGTACGTAGGCAACATTTAATGTAGAAATCTTTTAAATGTAGGGCTATGCAAGGTAAGGATAAAGCCCAAAATAATGGTAAGGAACTTTTAAACCTGCTTTTAGTGGCCTTATTGGTAACGTCTCTGCCTGGTGATCGCTAGACTAGGGTTCAAGTCCCGCTCAGACTTGTTAGTTCCATTAGTATCTGCAACCTTACCGTCCTTGTGAGCTACGGATTGGGTGTTTGAGGGAGCCTATAGGTCTATCTGCCGGGTCATTGGCAGCCATCATTTCCTGACACTCCCTGGTCCTAGCTTGGGTGGAGAGGGGCTTGGCCGCAATCATATGATATGTGGTCAGTCTCTAGGTCATTCTCCTGCTTGCTAGGACAATGTCACTGTCCCTTGCCTCCACCACTCATGAGTGGCTTTTAAACCTTTATGAGGATCATGTTTGTGTATTCTACTAGTAAAAGTTCCTAGGCCCCCTAAAATATGCTTTCTAAAGGCAACACCAATGGCACTGTCTTAACATGAATGACCTGTATTCTCTGTATTTTAAGTTGGTTTCCAGATAGTTCCCCTTCTCAAGGCTCTCTTGAGGCATTGGCTTTCATCAAGCATCCAAATTGGTCTTTAATTGGATTACGCCATTGAATCTCTTCATGTCTTTTCAAGTACAGTCTTGAATTTGCTAGAACATGACCACACTTCCTCTACCTTGTTAAATCTGATAGTGTACAGAAATGTCCTTGATTCAGCTCAACTGCTAGACATAACAGCTTATATTTCTGCCAGTCTCTAGTCAAAGTCACTACAAAATAAATCTGCAAATGCTCCTATTCTGTAGTCCATTGAACAGTAAATCTTTAGTATTCTCTACGCATTCCTTCACTCCTGCTTCTAATCACAGTTTCCGGCTGCCCTTCTTTTCCCAAATGAGACAGTTTTATAAGAAAATCTCTGGTTCTTAGCTGGTGTCGTAATAATTTCCTGTTCCTCAAGTTTGTTCTTTCTATCCTGCTTGTCAGTGGTGGAGAGTGAACTACGGGTTTCTCCAGGTTCTCAGGGATGGCTATCACTTCTGCTAGCAAGGGTTCCTCCTTTTACATATTCTCGGGTTTCTTTCTCTGCCTACCTGGTCAACCCAGTCAAATTCCCTATTCAAGTGAAGCTAAAATAGGCAAGTTTTTGTGGACCTCCTCCCCATGGCTTTTAAAACCCCCTATAGTATTTTCCTAGCCATAATAATGCTCAAGTCACAATGTTTGTGATGTGAACAAACTGCCAGTTTTTCTGTTGTCTATAATAATGATTGAATCTTCTCTTTTATTCTCTTTGGACATGTATTTCCAATTATTATATGGATCCAAGGAAGTTCTGGGCATTTGTCGTCTAATGAAAGACCCTAATTCAGTGTTCTCTGCTTATTCTAAACACAGCTCCACAGCCCTTCCCAAGTATGGGCGCAGTTGCCAAATTGATCCTTGTCCTTAAGTGCAAGTTCTCCTCTACTGTACTTGAATGTCTAGCTAGTCCTTCTAATCTGAATTTTTCCTTGATTTGATGTTAATGAAGATCTGGTTTCAAGCAAAGAATTATATAGATGACTTGCTGATGTTGGAAAATTCTTAGATTAAAGATGATGATTTGGATATACTGTACCGTATACCATCCTTTACATTCAGATATTCTCGGACAGTTTTATCCTGTTCGTAATACTAGGCATGTAGTTAATTCTAATAGCCAGGCCTTCACCATCATGAGGTTCAATACTACACACAGTAATTTAGAAGTTTTATTCCAGCTGTGACCAAGCTGTGGAATGATCTTCCTAATCGGGTAGTTGAATCAGTGGAACTTCTAAAGTTCAAACTTGCAAGGTTTTTATTTTGAACAGGCTGACATAAGTTTTCAATAGTTTATATATGAAATATGTTTTAATGTTATTGTTTTTAAAATATTTTTTAATTGTTCGTTATATTGTTTATTTCCTTATTTCCTTTCCTCACTGGGCTATTTTTAACCTGCTGGAGCCCTTGGTCTTATAGCATCTGGCTTTTCCAACTAGGGATGTTGCTGAGCTAGTAACAATAATAATATAAGTGATAAAGAACTGTCAATGTAAGAATTGAAGTCCCAGGAAGAAGACCTGCAGTAAAGCAAAGAAAATCATGAAAGGAAAAGGTGGAAATGAAGACCTATAACTTGGAAGTTTAGCCAGGAAGATTACACGACTAAAGAGAATGGAGAGAACACCTCTCACATCTATTCTTGTGAAGGGGAAAGCTGACTCAAATATTAATAAAATTATGAAATTGTGGAAAAATCATTAAAATGGATAATTTTTTCATCCATTTACTCTTATTTGAAGCTACCTGTTGTTGTAAAGAATCCCAGCGTTAATGAGGCATTGTCTTGTCTTACGTCAATACGGCCGTTAATTATTTAATAAGACATTGTCTTGCCTTACATCAATACAGCTGTTACTGTACTTTTTTTTAATGAGAATCTTGCATTTTATCAATATAGCCATTACTTATGTAATGAGACATTTCTTGCATTATATCAATTTAGCTGTTACTTATTTAATGAGTCATGTCTTGCATTATTTCAATATACCAATTATTTATTTAGACATTCTTGCATTTTCAATATAGCCGTTACTAATTTAATGAGACATTGTCTTGCAGTATATCAATGTAGCCATTACATATTTGGTGAGACATTGTCTTGCATTTTATCAATACAGCAGTTATGAGACATTGTCTTGCATTATATCAATATAGTCGTTATGTAATGAATCATGTCTTGCATTATATCAATACTGTATAGCTGTTACTGTAATGCGACATTGTCTTGCCTTATATCAGTATAGCCGTTCCAGTAAGTAAACACGAAATAAGACCCCATTATTGAATAGGTCAGATATTTCAAAATAATACTGTATTCAGCTTTCTAAGAAAAAAAAATTTCCATATACTGTACATTGAGGTAAACTACTACAGCATATGATTATTATAATCTATTTAATCCAGGTCATACCTGAACTCCTAACACTAAACTTAAGAAATCTCTAAAGGATGTTTTCACATAAGGTATCTTAGCTATGGAGTTCCCATCGTAAAACTATCTTGTATCCGTGCTTATGATTTGTGGTCTTGATGTGAGAATAAATTCCTATTGATGTTTTTGAAGGTGGTTTGTGAACATTTTTTTACTGTCCTGTGAAGAGGATATTAACCCTTTTACCCCCAAGCTATCTGGAACTTTCCAACCTTTAACCCCCAGGCGTTTTTTTTTTTCAAGCACATTTTGCAATTTATATTTTTTAAATTGCTCTAACAGCCTTAATTTTCATCATAGAGAAGTCAGGTTGGTCTCATTCTTTTGGAAAATGCCTGAAGTTTCTCATAAAGTTATCAAAAATGTGCAAACAAATGTGAATAGCAGTTTTTTACAAGGACTTACCAGTACGTCCATTGGGGTAAAGGGACGAGTTTTGTGAACTGTATCAGTATGTCCATTGGGGGTAAAAGGGTTAACATTTAGTCAAAGCAAAAACATTATAAGGGAAATAGATGGTACATTACTTAGTTTTTTCTGAAATCATAGCAAAAGTTTGTTTAGATATTATTTGATTGTCACAATAGTCGTTGAATTATTATTTATATGAAAGTAGACTACACGTGTGGAAGTTATTATATATAAACTTAAAGTTGTCCAGACTAGAATATTAATTAAAACAGCTTTGAACCTGTTGGACAACTAAATCATGTTTTGGTGAATCACTAATGGGTGACTTGGGAGTTTTCCACACTGAATTGGTATACTGTAGTTTTCTTACATTAATGTATTATTGTATTTAAAAGTAGCCATCACTTGTGTGTCCCACTTTCTTTTATCTGGTGGTTATCACCACTACAGTCTCCTTGTGATAACTTATCAGTTTGAATTACCAGCTTCTCTATGAGGTTTGTAGAGCTACACTTCATAGATTATATGGGGGAATTATATTATTGAAAGGCTTAAGCAGTTACCTTGGGAATCTTTGTAATTTGTTCGTCACAAGAGGTTTTATTAACCCATTATTTACCCCCTGTTTGTGTGTTTCTTTGTGAACAGGTTCCTGGCCACAATTTTAATCTGAGAGTAATTAAACTTGCAGTGATTAACTTGTGTAAAATGCTGGAAATGGTTAAATTTTGGAAGGTCGCTTCTCCGTCAAACAAACTTTCCAATTCACGTAATTAGCCATAAGTTTGGACATCGCTGTCTCAGAGATTTCAAACTTAGTTATTTTTTGAGTGTATGAAAATCTACGCCAATTAATACATGTTAAGGTCGAGGATTTAGCTTCCGTGGTGGAGGTCTGCGTTCTTGAGTGCCAGTCTAGTTTTTCAATGTTTTGCAAAGATATATTAGAGAGCTTGTATTTAGGTGCAGTTTTTTTCAAGTGCCATTGAAGTTTACAGTATTATTGACCTGTTTTCTTACCGAAAAGTAATGGTCTGCAACTTAGGGTAGCCATTTAGGTTTTACTACTCAACTATGGTTTACAATGCTATCACTGCTGAATTTTTGTGATGGGAAAATAAAAATACTGTATGGTTACTTTTTTCTATACTGTACTCTGTATGAAAGGTCTATTGGTACCAATGACAGTTCCAGAACAATCTATCTTGGGTTTTCCTCAGTGTGGCATAAGTATATATTAAGGGCTAGTAAGCAAGTCTTGTAGTACATGGCTCAGTATTGAGCTGATCTCTGAAGCTTCTCATATGCTTACGTAGGTACTTTCAAAAGGCGTTTGTTGTTCGTGTGCTGACAGTGCTTATGATTTGATGATGCATATTTATCAGTGAAGCAGTGAAAGTTATAGATATGATAGATGAAAGCATACATGTGCATGTGAAGTGATCAGTTATATAAGTTACACACTGTACAGCACTTTTTTAGTCAATGGTACTTTAGTTTTGTTGGCTACATAATCTTTTTATCTTGATCTTTGAAAAGTATTGTGCATAATGTTATGGTGTATTAAAACTAGTAATAACATACAGTACTGAGACTAGTAGTATTCTGTTATATCTTCAAACCCCCCCCCCCCCCCCCCCCAGTACAGACCATGGCTTATCTTCCCTTGGGTAATTAATTGTCTCGGAACGTTATCAGTCTTGAAATTTGTTTGTCCGAGGATAATCTGTATTTGCTCAGCATTTTAAGAAGTCTTGAGATAATGAATGGTTTAATGATAAGGTGATACTCCAATATAGTAAATACAGTAACAGCAGTTTAGGTCGTGCTATCATACCCTTGTGACCTTGTACAAGATTAGATCTAAGACTTTGCTGAATCGTGTGATTTCTTTAAAGTGGTTTGTGTTAACAGAGGTTGATTTATCAGGGCCCTTTTTCTCATCTCTTGTTATTGAAATGACCATTGTATCACATCTATCATATGTCTTATGATACTTTTTTGGGGGGGATGAGGAGGCACTGATATCATTTGAGACATATAATTGCCCTTGACTTGAAAGACAGTTTAGTCGATATTGTGTATAATGGAATTTAGTAGGTAATTTTTGTAGCTGATTTCATTCTCCTCAATTATAAGTTGTATAATAACATCTGTCAGTTATAATTTTGATAATTTTTATTATATATTGAAGTAATTTGAGCAAACCTTTGAGGAACTTTTAAGCACTTCTCGGAAGGTTGAGTTTCTGTTGGTGTAGGACAAATTTACTGTATGGGCATGAGTTGTGGTATGACTGTGAAACTATATCCAACAGATTTTGTAGATTTGAGAACAAAGCCCTAGGAAGAATAGTGGGAGTTAAATGGCAGGACAGGATTAGAAATGAAACTATGAGAGATTATTCAAGTGCCGTATGTGGATGAGATTATGGTGACGGGTAGATGGAGATGGTTTGGGTATGCTGTTTTCACTCCCCAAGAGAGATTAGCTCAAACTTTCAATTGGGCTCCACAAGGCATTAGGAGAGTTGGAAGACCCAGACCTACATGACTGAGGACTATGAACGTGAAGTAAGTGGTGATGAATGGAGAAGTATTGATTTAAAAGCTCAAGATAGAGATGACTGGTGAAATCTAACGGAGGCCCTTTGCGTCAATAGACGTAGATGATGATGATGACAAATTTAAAGGCTTGGAATCATGGTTAGAGACTAAAAGATGAAAACTTAACAAGCAAGGATTGATGCAGTGCCTACAGGAATGTTGCAAAGAACCTCATTGTCTGATACCAACAGTATAGCAGAGGAGGTTTGTTGTTTATCTATGAGGTTTTAAATAGAGGAGTTCAATAATTTAGAAATATTTAAAGCAGGGTATTTGATAGTTTTCATCTATTTAAGATTTCCTCAGAACTAGTTTTATTACATGATTGTTATGAATGCTAATTAACTTGACTAAGTTTACCGATAAATTGGGGAAAAAGGACCTAGATTTACATGAGTAACTTGTGCTTGAGCCACTTGTTCTCTAGTGATCATAGCCTGTTTTAAGGAACAGGGATTGAAAGACTATTGTTATAAAGGAAATAACTATTTACCGTTGTCATAAGGAACCATTTATTTACCGTTGGTCACAATTTTAAACTACTTTGCTTGAATTTTTCAGTGTTACTGTAACGACTCGGCGCGTATCATGGACCCGACCCCCACGCAGCAGACAGTGATGGAGTCCCCAGAAGTTCCCTCCGCCCCCCAGGAGGTTGACCCAAGTTCCCCTGCCCCAACATCTGAGCTCCCAGCAACTACCAATGCTGATCAGGCATATGAGCCTTTAAGTTATGATGAGGTAAGCCATAGAAGCATTCTTATACACTGAAGAGATTCTTTTTACATTTACTCTATTTTCTTCAGGAGTTAGATTATCGTTACAATCATATATAATTTCACAAGTGTGTTTTCGGAGTCGCCATCTTAAATTATGATCTTTTGTTGATATTTCTTGTTCAAATAATTTTGATTGTACGAATGTGAGAGTTAAATGGGTTATAGTTCACTTACGTGTGATTATAGTGCTAGAACTATGGTGCTACTGAAGCAAATGAGTAAAGTTTATAGTATTTATTTTCTGTGGAAACTAACTTTAGTATTTTTTCCAGCTATTCCCAGCCCTGCCCAATGCTGGTCTCAGTCAAGTACCTGTAATGGAAGCGAGCGAAAGCAATTGGAGCAAGAATAGTGACATGCGCATTGCCTCCTCTGTTATAACTCAGGTGAGTAAATATATACGGGTTTCTCTCAACTTACTCTGCCGAGAATTTTACTCTTTTGGGCTTTAAATTTGCAGGTATGACATGTAAATCTTTATCTTGCAGACTTAGTATTGCAATGAAGCTCTTGATCTTGTTTAATTCAAGATTCCATAATGCTATTAAGATACTTTTAATGAATAAATAAAGGTGTTATAATGTACTGCCTTTATTTTTGTTACTGTATTGGTACTGTATTTTTCAGGTATTCTGTATTCCTTAGAAAGGGAAAGTAAAGTACAGGTATTTCGTGTACTGTATTCAGTGTTCCTTACAAAGCGAAGAGTAAAGTTCGGTGAACTGTATCGATTCTGTATTTTTCAGGTATTCCGTGTTCCTTATGAAGAGAGAGTAAAGATCGATGGAAACAATCAATTCGGCGAATCCGCCTCTTCCCGTATCTGTGCCGACATTACCACCCGTACCAACGCCCACATTGAGATCTCCTCCGCCAAAGACCAGTCCCTGACTTTCTTGGTCACGGGTAAAAATGATGCCGTAATGAAGGCCAAGAGGCTCATCTTGGAGAAGTTCCAGACCCAGGCTCGTCAGATCGTCAAAATTCCCAAGGTAGAGAACTAGAGTCTGAGGATTTGGTAGTGTTTTGTATTTTTCTGTGAGAGTATACAGTAGTTATACTGTCAAAAATTGCGTAACTTTAATACAGTAACCTCCTGATTTGCATGAGGGTTGT
Organism: Palaemon carinicauda; assembly: GCF_036898095.1. Lineage (NCBI taxonomy): Eukaryota > Metazoa > Arthropoda > Malacostraca > Decapoda > Palaemonidae > Palaemon > Palaemon carinicauda. The sequence goes on along the minus strand of NC_090737.1, from coordinate 35,088,136 downwards.
GTTCTGTATTTTTCTGTAAGAGTATACAGTAGTTATATTGTACTGTCGAAACTTACATTACTGTAATACAGTAAACTCATAATGTGCATGATGGTTGTGTTCTGTATTTTTATGTAAGAGTATATAGTAGTTATTCTGTACTGTCAAAAATTGCATTATTGTAATACAGTAAACTCACGATTTGTATGAGGGTTGTTCTGTATTTTTCTGTAAGAGTATACAGTAGTTATACTGTACTGTCAATAATGCCATTACTGTAATACAGTAACCTTCTGATTTGCACAAAGGTTGTGCTCTGTATTTTTCCATAATAGTATATAGTAGTTATTCTATACTGTCAAAAATTGCATTATACAGTAACCTTAAGGTTTGCATAAAGTTTGTTTTGAATGGCTGTGCGATGTGAAATTTGTTCATTTTCAATATTAAACTTACCCGATAATCATGTAGCTGTCAACTCCGTTGCCCGAGAATTCTACGGGAGGGATACGCCAGCTATCACTATACTAGAAGGGGGTGTACTCACAAGCGCCACCTGTGGCCAGGTACTACAGTACTTGTTGTTGACGCCACCTCACTTTTTCCTCTGTCGTGCTTCCGGCAAGACGTTCTTGGATACGCTTATGATTTTGGAATGTTCACGGTTTGGTGAAGTATTTCTCTAAAATTTGCAGCTATTCGCTATACTGGAAACTTCTATATTAGCTTAGTTAGCTTTTGGAATTAATTTGATTAATTATGGTGACGAAGAGAGTATGAACTCTCTTTCACCTTTAAATGGCCGACCCTTCCCTTAGACGGAAGTGTTGGTGTCTAAGAGAGTATAGACTGACTCTCTTTCTTAATTTTGCTTAACAAAGTTATAGATTTATTTTATATCTCTCCGCCTCTTATAGGCCTCTTCGATTAACTTCCTTTTATTATAAACTTATTAAAATTAATTTTTATATTTGTTTATATTCGACCTTCCTAATAGTAGGCGGTCTTTTCTTGGTACCGAAGTTAATTAACTTTGAGCCCGTCATTTCGGTTTTACCTGTTAACATATTATGCTATTTTAATGTCTTTGAAAGAATTTCTTTGATAGTCTCGTACTGTTTTCAAAGTTGAACTAACGTTTTGTTTTGTCTCTGCAGTTGTTGACGTTCAGAACGTTCAACTTGCGCTCTATCGTTACGATAGAGAAAGAATTTTCACGGTTTCACGTTGCAGTAAGAGTAACCATGTCTAGCGTTTTGTTCATTCTTTCTTAACTTAATGGTTTTAATCCTAATAAAGGAACTTTTCATTTTGGGAAATATTTCAGTTTTTTCCTTTAACAATACTATGTTTTAACGATATATATGATTGGGCTCTTCTCTCAGGTTCTAAGTCAAGAGAGAGAGAGAGAGAGAGAGAGAGATAGAGACGGAGGGAGAAAGAGGAGGATAAACGTTTCATTCAAGCGAGTAACGTTGTTATCGTTTTTGCTCTTCTCCCTAGTCTCTTTAGGGGAAGAAGGTAAACGTTTCTAGAGTGATCTAGTGTTTAGTCTCTTTCCAGCCACTGAATTATTTATCTTTCATTAGATTTTTCTGTTACATTGTAATTCTGTTTTCGCAATTACTAACTTTTGAGAAAGGATAGAATTGCGTGTTTCAGGTACAAACCACTTAAAGTTTCGAGTTCAGTGAAATAAGTGCAAACAGAAAATCAAAGTGATAAGTGATTAGCGCAAAGTGTGTCAGTGTTGTGCGTGAGGGTACTTCTGTGCGCGCCAGTCGTCCTCCCAGTCCGGGACCTCTTGCAAGCTCCCAAGCCCAGGGGAGAAGCAATGTCGAAGGGCAAAAGGGTTCAGCAGGCCTTGATCGGCGCACAGAAGTATCCTCGGTGGTTGCGGGCGTGTCTTACCGAGACCGTCACTCCCACCCGCAGACGATTGAGCCCTTATTTTGCTCGTCTGCAGAAAAAATTTAGGGGAGAAAACGCTGGTCTCAGGTCTCAAGACCTCTTAAACGTAAAGTCCAGACCTATGCCAGACGTACGAAGTTAGAGTTCAACAACCCGGATGCAGTCATTGGGTTAGCTCTGACTCGCCGCAGTCATCAGTTGAATGCACTCCGCCTAAGAGGAGTAAGGTTCTGTCGCAACAGATCTCTGCTGTTAAGGCTTTACCTCAGCAGACCTTAGTGTCTGCCGACCCCAAGTTGACTCTACTGCAGTCCATGCAGTCAACTTTCGGTCTTGATGCGTGAGTGTCGGGCTGAGAAGGTTGCGCCTCCGCCTGCGCTCGCTCCGCCTGCGCTCCCTCCGCCTGCGCTCGCTCCGCCTGACCGCAGTACCGCCTGCCAGGCGTACGATGTTGAGCCACGTTATGAGTTTACTGATCCCAGTGGTGTGCAGCTCCCTCCGCCTTCCTTAAGGCAACCTCAGCAATGGGAACAGGAGGCTTATACCTCTCTTCCTCCGCTTCCACTTGCTGTTCCACCAGTGAGGCAACACTCGCTTGAGGTACAAGCTGCAGCGAGCTCAACCCTCCTCAAGGCAAGCACCTCAACACCTTAGCCTTGCGCCTCAGGAGCCTCAACTTGCGAGACTTTTACTGCGTTCTGCGCAGCCACTACCTTTTCGCTCTCAGCTCACACCGCAGGAACCTCAACTCGTTCCTCAGGAACTTGCTACTGCGCATCCGCCAACCACTCAGCAAGCGCAACCCTTGAGTTCAGCCACTCATGCCAGGAGTCAGCCTCCTCCACCCATGCGCCTACCTTCTGCTGATCAGCCTTTGCAGACTGAGCCTCAGGTGTTCCCTCAACAGAGTCTTGAAGAGGAAACCACAACTATTGTTGTTCCAGCTCGTTCTGACTCTGCTGTTCAGCTTACCTTACCTCCATTTTCAAACATTATGATAATGGAGGTTATTTGTATTACTTATAAAAATATATTTGTATTCCTTGCAATATATTTTTAACAATATCGCAAAATATGGCAAAAATATGAATCATGAGTTATGAATGTAAGGTAAATATTATGTTGATATTAAAACCCCATGCAAGCATGCATAAAGCACTCTAGCACTGGTCATGGAATTTCTGAGAAATGTTAAACGCCATGCACACGCTCTGCTTACTTTACAGCATGCTCTACATACAGCATGCTCTGCTTACAGCATGCTCTGCATACAACATGCTCTGCATACAGCATGCTCTGCATTCAGCATGCTCTGCATACAACATGCTCTACATACAGCATGCTCTGCATACAGCATGCTCTGCATACAACATGCTCTGCATACAGCATGCTCTGCATTCAGCATGCTCTGCATTCAGCATGCTCTGCATACAACATGCTCTGCATACAGCATGCTCTGCATTCAGCATGCTCTGCATACAACATGCTCTACATACAGCATGCTCTGCATACAGCATACTCTGCTTACAACATGCTCTGCATACCTTACCGCATGCTTCTCAGTCACACATCTTTGGTTGTTGCCAACTCACTAGACTGTCAAGCAGTTTCATAACGTTGCCTTCTAGTCTGCTGCTTTTGCACCAGTGAAACCCTCACTGAGAGAACTTAGCTTTTCTAGGATATGGTCCCTGTAGATGAGAAAGTTCTTTTCTCTCTCCTTCTGATATTCCCTTGAGGACTCTGTCATTTGGAGGGAGCCTTTAGCTGCGTAGCCTCCTATGGACTTTTATTTAAGCATAACATGCTTCCAGGGAAGGTAATGGTTCCACTTCAGTCGCTAATCCCGTCTGTTACCACACCTGCTCCCATAGACCTTGAGCTGTGTTGCAAGACATGCAGTCCAAGCTTAGTCCTTGTTAGAGGATTTTTTGTTTACGGAGTCAATGTGTCACGGGGAAGACGTTCAACAACCAGCAGAAGTGACTTGTTGTGACGCAGTGCGGCAACCTCAGCAACCCGATAAGGAGTTGTTTGTACGACCCAGACAGTCTAGACAGATTCGGGTTGTCACTGTACTTCCTCGCTTGCCCATGGTTGACAGTTCACAGACTGTGCAGCAGTACCATGATCTTGTGTCCGGCTCCGTCAGACGACTGGCTTTTAAGAGCTCCCACAAGTCGTCGCTGTCTGGAGATTTTCAAATGGACTATGGATCTGACCAAGGAACTGGGCCTCCTGGTCAATTTTGAGGAGTCTCAGCTCGTCCCATCCCAGACCATTGTCTCCTTGGGTATGGATCTTCAGAGTCGAGCTTTTCGGGCTTCTCCGTCGGCCCCAAGGATCTTCCAAGCCCTAGAATGCATCCAGAGCATGCTGAGAAGGAACCGATGCTCAGTCAGGTAGTGGATGAGTCTAACAGGGACACTTTCATCGCTGGCCCTGTTCATCGTGTTAGGGAGACTCCACCTCCCCCCCCCCTTCAGTATCATCTAGCTGCTCACTGGATAAAGGACATGACGCTAGAGACGGTCTCAGTTCCTGTTTCCGAAGAGAGGAGGTCTTCTCTCGCGTGGTGTAAGAACAGCTTTCTTCTCAAGGAAGTCTACCTTTGGCTGTTCAGAAACACGACCGCCGTCTCCTCTCGGACGCATCAGACACGGGCTGGGGTGCGACTTTGGACGGACAAGAATGCTCGGGAACATGGAATCAGGAGCAAAGGACACTTCACATCAATTGCAAGGAGTTGTTGGCGGTTATTCTGGCCTTGATAAACTTCAAGTCCCTCCAGCTTAACAAAGTGGTGGAGGTGGACTCTGACAACACCACAGCCCTGGCTTACATCTTCAAGCAGGGAGGGACTCTTTCGTGGAAGTTGTTCTAGATCGCAAGGGACCTACTCATCTGGTCTAAAGATCGAAAGCTAACTGGTAACGAGGTTCATTCAGGGCGGTATGAATGTCATGGCAGATCACCTCAGCCGGAAGGGTCAGGTCATCCCCACAGAGTGGACCCTTCTCAAGAATGTTTGCAGCAGACTTTGGGCCCTGTGGGGTCAGCCAACCATAGATCTGTTCGCTACCTCGATAACCTAGAGACTCCTGTTGTATTGTTCTCCGATTCCAGACCCAGCAGCAGTTCACGTGGATGCTTTTCTGCTGGATTGGTTCCATCTCGACCTGTATGCATTCCCGCCGTTCAAGATTGTCAACAGGGTACTTCAGAAGTTCTCCTCTCACAAAGGGACACGGCTGACGTTGGTTGGCTCCGCTCTGGCCCGCGAGAGAATGGTTCTTAGAGGTACTGCAATGGCTGGTCGACATTCCCAAGACTCTTCCTCTAGGAGTGAACCTTCTAAGTCTACCTCACGTAAAGAAGGTACACCCAATCCTCCACGCTCTTCGTCTGACTGCCTTCAGACTTTCGAAAGACTCAAGAGCTAGGGGCTTTTCGAAGGAGGCAGCCAGAGTGATTGCCAAAGCAAGGAGAACATCCACTCTCAGAATCTATCAGTCTCAAGGGGAAGTCTTCCGTAGCTGGTACAAGACCAATGCAGTTTCCTCAACCAGTACCACTGTAACCCAGATTGCTGACTTCCTGTTATATCTAAGGAAAGTAAGATCCCTTTCAGCTCCTACGATCAAGGGTTACAGAAGTATGTTGGCAGCGGTTTTCCGCCACAGAGGCTTGGATCTTTCCACCAACAAAGATCTACAGGACCTCCCTAGGTCTTTTGAGACCTCAAAGGAACGTCGGTTGTCCACTCCAGGCTGGAATCTAGACGTGGTCCTAAGGTTCCTTATATCATCAAGATTTGAACCTCTCCAATCAGCCTCTTTTTAGGACCTCACATTAAAAACTCTTTTCCTCGTGTGCTTGACAACAGCTAAAAGAGTAAGTGAGATCCACGCCTTCAGCAGGATCATTGTTTTCACATCTGAAACGGCTACATGTTCCTTGCAGCTCGGTTTTTGCTAAACGAGCTTCCTTCACGTCCTTGGCCTAAGTCGTTCGAGATCCCAAGCCTGTCCAACTTGGTGGGGAATGAACTGAAGAGAGTACTTTGCCCAGTTAGAACTCTTAGGTACTATCTAAAAGGTCTTAACCTTTACAAGGACAATCAGAAGCCTTATAGTGTGCTATCAAGAAACCTTCTTTTCCAAGTTCTAAGAACTCAGTTTCTTACTATTCAGGCTTCTGATTAGAGAAACACATTCTCATCTGAAGGAAGAAGACCTTGCTTTGCTGAAGGTAAGGACACATGAAGTGGGAGCTGTGGCTACTTCAGTGGCCTTCAAACAGAGCCATTCTCTGCAGAGTGTTATGGATGCAACCTATTGGAGAAGCAAGTCAGTGTTCGCATCATTCTATCTCAAAGATGTCCAGTCTCTTTACGAGTACTGCTACACCCTGGGACCATTCGTAGCAACGAATGCAGTAGTAGGCGAGGGCTCAGCCACTACATTCCCATAATCCCATAACCTTTTAACCTTTCTCTTGAATACTTTTTATGGGTTGTACGGTCGGCTAAGAAGCCTTCCACATCCTTGTTGATTTGGCGGGTGGTCAATTCTTTCTTGAGAAGCGCCGAGGTTAAAGGTTGTGATGAGGTCCTTTAGTATGGGTTGCAGCCCTGTATACTTTAGCACCTTTGAGTTGATTCAGCCTTCCAAGAGGAACGCTGCGCTCAGTAAGGAAGACGATCTTATTAAAGGCAGAGTAACGGTTCAAGTCGACTTCCTTACCAGGTACTTATTATTTCATTGTTATTGTGGATAACTGATTATATGAAATACGGGATACTTAGCTATCCTTTAGTCTTGTACACTGGTTTTTCACCCACCCCCCTGGGTGTGAATCAGCTACATGATTATCGGGTAAGTTTAATATTGAAAAATGTTATTTTCATTAGTAAAATAAATTTTTGAATATACTTACCCGATAATCATGATTTAATTGACCCACCCTTCCTCCCCATAGAGAACCAGTGGACCGAGGAAAAAGTGAGGTGGCGTCAACAACAAGTACTGTAGTACCTGGCCACAGGTGGCGCTTGTGAGTACACCCCCTTCTAGTATAGTGATAGCTGGCGTATCCCTCCCGTAGAATTCTGTCGGGCAACGGAGTTGACAGCTACATGATTATCGGGTAAGTATATTCAAAAATTTATTTTACTAATGAAAATAACATATTTAATCGTATGTATAAGATACGAAGTTTAATGAGGTACAGTAGTTGGGTTCCATAGTTTGAAGTGAATATATCGACTAAAGCATTTTTGATGCTTTCTGTTTCTTTCCATAATACACAATAACAAAGTACCATCAACACGAGTAGATATGAGGAAATTTGAATGAATGAGAGCTGGCAGATTATCGCAAGTTCTTGAGCAGTGTGAAATGGAATTTGACAAATATATTTTTTCCTTCTTTGAATCCAATGATACAAGATATAGAACTAATTATTGAGTTGAGAATAAATCTCATCCTTGATTTAAAGAAATAAGCTCTTCCGATGACTTGGTTGCATTCGGCTAAAGATTTTCTTCTGCTAAAATTTTTCTTTTCTCTTAGATTACATTGAATGTTTTATAAGGCCTATTGCACAAGGACAACTGCTAATTGCATTGAATGTTTTATAGGGCCTACAGTATTGTGTAAGGACAAATGCTAATTATATTGAATGTCTTACAAGGCCTATTCTGTAAGGACAAATGCTTTGATGAAGTAAAGTTTGACCTTTTCATGTTGTATTGCACAGTTCACCAGACCTAAAGTAATTGAGTAGATTGGTTAATCCTTAAGGCATGGAAAGATATTTTCTAGTATGTATCACCTTCTTGACCTTTCAGGAGCATCATCGTTTCATTCTTGGAAAGAAGGGAAAGAAATTGCAAGAGTTGGAAAGTATTACAGCCACCAAAATCCAGATCCCCAATGCCAATGACAACTCAGACGAGATTGTCGTCGTCGGAACGAAAGACAGCATAGAAAAGGCTATGCACGAAGTTCGCCTTATTTCGGATGAGCAGGTAATAATTGGGGATTTTTCATAGTGCATAATTGTTGTTGATGTATAATAGGACAAGGGCATATACTGAGCTCTAGGATCGTCTTGGGTAGTTTATTTCAGGATATTTTGTATTTGAGAAAATATTGATAATTTGTTCACAACAGGCTAAAAGCTATTCTTATCGATGCCTCTCTTTCCAATACCAGAGCAAGCAAGCTTACGAGAAGCTAGAGATTCCCAAGCAGTATCATCCCTTCGTTTGTGGTGCAAGCAACGAAAAGATCGCTGCCCTGATGGCCGAAAACAACGTCAGGATTAATGTTCCTCCTCCCAGCGTCATGAAGAATGAAATTACCATCGCAGGAGAGAAAGATGGCGTCATCCTCTGCAAAGATTTAATTACTAAATGTTACAAGGAAATGGTAAGTTATAAAAGCACTGAAACCGATATGAATCATATTTTTTGAAAGTAAGAAAAAATATTTCTTCAAGCAGTTGAAATTTTCCTATATTGAATTTCTCTTTCTTTCAGGAACGTAAATGTCAGACTGTGTCTGTTGAAGTTCGTAAATCACAGCACAAGTATGTTATAGGACCACGTGGTGCAAACATCACAGAAATCTTACAGCAGACAGGAGTTTCTGTTGAAATGCCAACAACCGATTCTCCATCTGAAACTATAACTCTCCGTGGCCCTCAGGACAAACTTGGTCAGGGTAAGTAGAGAATAAAACTTGAAACAATTTGTTGTACTTTTGAGTTCACTCAACCATATTTAAAGCTCTTTAATAGAAATGGTAACCTTTTAACTAGGTTAACATATGAAATTTTCATTTTTAATGTACAGTACTTGAGTTTTTTTTTTTTTTTTATTGAACGTTGAAGAGGAAGAAAGATTAAACTTATAAAAATTTTGAGTGAATAAAAAATTGTGTTGATTCCAAAATACTTGTCTTAATGTATTGATTTAAAAGAAGTTAATATTTTAATAGAGGAAAATCTTCTATATTGTACTATTGAAATTGTGCGATTTTAACAGATAGTAAAAATTTGAGATACAGTAATCCCTCTCCATATTGCGCATTCATAACTATATCGTATGTAAATCTCTGTTGTGGGTTTCGGAGGGAAGATAAGTTCTATCTAAATTGCCCTTTATTTTGATTATTTCTTATTGAAAATAGTGATTTTTAATATTATGGCTCTCAAGGCCCTTAGTGTGTGACACTCCTTTGTAATTTTTTATAAGAACTATAAGCAACTCTTAAGTGCTTAAGTTGACGGTCATGTCTATCGCAACCCGAGGAAATGGAAATGGCCAGTCACTAGGAGCTGTTTGCTTTTTGGCTTTACTCTCATAGATAACCGAGTGGCATATTCTCCAAATGCCTCCCCTTTTTACCATGTACCATTCCTTGAGGTGGTGTCTGCTCTTGTGGAAAAAGTCTTTCATAATTGAACGCCATCCGTAGGTGATTGTTGCTCATGTGGCTGGCCTGCCTCTTGGTCATGCGCTTTTTTGGTTGTGCACTACTGTAAGCTTCACTCTCACAAGTGTACCCTCGCTCGCTTAACCATGTTTTGAGCTCTTGCTAAGATTTGTAATAAGCTCTCAGAATTGAAACCCAAATATACAAGGGTGCTCTTCGCTGGTTTAGAAACTAAACCATCATGCTCAACTGTGCTATGCTATACCCTCGATAAACTGCTTACAGCACTCCCAGAAGAATAGGCAGAGAACGTGACACACTGTCATAGGAATTGATGCTCATAGGCAACGAAGATGGCGATGGTGCACCAGGCCGCTTCTCCTCTAAAACTGGCAGAGCTTCTGCCGGCGCATGCTCAGCGGCCAGGATTTTCAAAATGAAAGACTAGGGTTCATCTGCAAGGGAGGCCTCCCTGTTTCTCGAGGTGAAGCAGTTAGGTCTACCGCTTTGGGAGCTTTCCCTTCAAGCCACAGGTTGTCGGTCTTCTTCGATTTTCACTCCGGAGAAGGGCCGGAGCGAAACGTTAAATTTAGTTGTATGCTGAGCTCTCCGACTCTCCTGACCTCGAAGATGAACCTGCTGAAAAATAATTGCCCTTTGATCTCTTTTCGTCCTAATTCGAAATCTCGCCCACTGGGAGGACAACCACTCCCTGAACACATCACTATTGTAGTCTGAAGATCAACCTCAACCTTACTGACTGTTGATTTGACAGCCCTGGTCATGTAAGCATTCTGCTAAGTTCCTTCGCATTCATACTGAAATGAGAAAGTGAAAGAAAAATAGAAAACTTCATGCCGGTTGGAGAAAGTTGAAAATACGTCTGTATAGCTTGACTGGCAAAATGAGAATGAAGTCTCTTGAGCGCTGTCAGACATGTCACCAGTGGAAACTGGATAGTGGTTATCAGAACCTCAATAATTCTTCATTAGCTGTTTCTAGATTTCTCCAGAATTGCTAGGTAAAATACAAATTACAGTACTGTACTTCAAGAACTTGAAATCCTAATATTTTTTTGTGCTTTTTAAAGCTTAAAATAATTTTTTGGGCTTATTAAAGCTTAAATTTATGAAGATTATTAATAAAGTATGAGAAATAATAAGAATAATGATTTTTACTTTATGGTTTTTCATCTATCGAGGGGGTTTCTTGGCACAATATCTGCAATAGTCGAGGGATTACTGTATAATGTTGAAAGTTCGAAATAGCTCTAGAACCAAGACTTGATTTAGATAACTATCTCCTTATATTAACTGGTGAATCACAGCTAAATCCTCTTTGTAGAAAGATTACAAGACTGAAATGGCAAGGTGCAACAAACTATAATTATTATATATTATTGGTTTCATGTCTTTCTTTCCAGCACTAACTTTGGTTTATGCTAAGGCCAATAGCTTTATGCAGATTGATGTTGAAGCACCCACTTGGCTTCACAAGTTTATTATTGGACGTAAAGGAGCTAACATCCGTCAAATTACCCAGGACCTTCCTAAAGTGAGTACAGTAATTGGAATTTTAGTTTTTCTTATATGCCACTTTTTATTCCCATTTCCCTTACTATTTTCACTTATTACAATGATACTTTTGTGAAAATACTTTTATTTTATGGTTTTGGAATTTTGCTGAAGATAGACAACTGTTAGCTAAAAATATATTTAATGGACCACGGTACTGTTTTATATAGTAAATATGAATTTTGAATGTCATAGTTGAACATACCATGTTAGATTCTGAAATGGCTCTTTTTGAAACTATATTAAAATTTTCCGTTTAAAAATTTTAGTCATCAGATTATGAAAGGTTTTATATACATTCTGATTTTGTTTTCGACCTGAAATAAAATGATTTATCTAAAGGAAAATTATTCAACTGTATGATGATAATGATAGTATGGAACTTTAAATTTCTTAGTGTTTGTCTTTATTTTATAGAGAGCGGGAGAATCTTTTCTTATTTGTCAGAATAAATATTTACACATTTTACGTGGATATACTATATGTAAGAGGGTCTTTTAATTACAGTAACTACATTAGATAGGTTTGATGTCAAATAGTTTACACCCCCCTGCTGGGCTTGAAGGCTAAATTCTATAATCAAATTCAATTCAAATAGTTTACAGGTGTTAGTGATAGTTAGTGTATACGGTACACTCGGATCAACTTATCCAATGTTACGCTTTGAGCACCCCCAGGGTTGCTGAATTTCAAGGATATTAGACATAATAAATTCAATAGATGGGTTTTCCCCAGTCCTGAATCACATGAGAAATTTAATTCTACTCTGTGAAATAGAGCACTGTGCACTACCACATTGAGTGTTTTGTATGGTAATAACAGTATAGTAAGAAATATTGAAATTTTATGCTGACAACATTAATGTCCCTCCCCTCTTTCTTTTTTTTTTTTTTTTTGTTTTCTCAGAAGCAATTTTGGAATTTTAATGGTTTTTTGTCAAGTTTAACTTTTCACTTGAGTCATGTTATTTCATGGTTTAAAGTAACGAATTTATATAAATTTGATAATTTCATAACCTTGTTATAACAAAAAATGTTGCATATAAAGTATAATAGTGCATATAAAGTATAATAATGTATATGTTTTAACTATGCAATAGTGTTCTATATGGAAATTGGATAAATAAGTAGTTGAACTTCTTGTCGATATATAAATTTGAAAATTGATTCAAAGCGTTTAATTTTTGTCTTCACCAGGTTCATGTAGAGTTTACCGACAAGCAAGGAGGTATCCGACTGGAAGGTCCTCCCGAAGAGGTCGAGGAAGCCAGGGAGAAGTTGGAAACTATGATTTCAGAGATGAAGAGCAAGCTGACTTACGATCAGATCACTGTGGATCCCAAGTGAGTTTGAATTTGATATGAAAATGGTACCTGTTGGTGGTGTTATTATTACTTGCTAAGCCACTACCCTAGTTGGAAAAGCAGGATGCTATAAGCCCGGGGGCCCCAACAGGGAAAATAGCCCAGTGAGGAAAGGAAACAATGAAAAATAGAATATTTTAAGAACAGTAACATTAAAAATATTGCCTATATAAACTATAAAAACTTTTAACAAAACTAGAAGAAGAGAAATTAGATAGAATAGTGAGTGTACCCTCAAACAAGAGAACTCTAACCCAAGAGACCGTGGAAGACCATGGTACAGAGGCTATGGCACTACCCTAGACTAGAGAACAATGGTTTGATTTTGGAGTGTCCCTCTCCTAGAAGAGCTTCTTACCATAGCTAAAGTGTCTCTTCTACTCTTACCAAGAGGAAAGTAGCCACTGAACAGTTAGTGCAGTAGTTGAACCCTTGGGTGAAGAATTGTCTTATAGGTTGGAGTAATGAGCATTATTATAAATAATTTTCCCCTTTATTGTGGATAAGGTTAACATCTTCCTTTTTTATACTTTTGCAACAGGTTTTACAAGCATATCATCGGGAAGAGCGGCTCAAATATTAACAGGATTCGCAATGACACTGGTGTTCTCATCAATATCTCTGAAGCTGATGGAAGCAACCTTATTAGGCTAGAGGGAAGCCCTGAAGGTGTTTCACAGGCTAAAAAGGTAAAGGAATGAAGTTCAGTAGAAAGGAGAATTAGAATGTGTTTTTTTTGCAGTGGAATTTATATTTTGTACACTATTGATTACAGTTTTGTTGAGTGGGTCTTGAATCTTAATCAGTTATTTGTTCATCGCTTAAAAACCATTCGTCTTTTATAGTAAAAAAGGGATATTATATCTTTAGCCGTGCTGAAGGTATTTCCCTAGTTTAAATATATATCTCTAGTTTGTATAGTTAGATGAAATAATTACGTTCAAAATTACATAATAAATATTATGCTATAACTGTTGGTTGAGCCTTAGAAAGTATTCATATCCTGTGTCATGTTGTCTTTTACATATTTGAGCTCATAATTATGTCTTTGAAAACATCCCGAAGAATGTTTAATTTAACATTTAAACTAGATGTATATTGTTTGCCACATGAATGTTTAGCTAGTGTGAGAAATTTTAAATTTACATGAAAATACTTGTGTATTTTAGTTTTGAAAAGATTACAATTAAGTTCTCATCGTGAATTATTCATCGTTAAATGAAATGCGCTAAAGTAATTGGGGTTTAGAGATGCGAGATATTACGTAACACCTTGGAAGGCCGTTATTCAGGACGAGTTTGTAAGATGTCTAATAAACATCCTGTTGACTCATTTCCTGTAGATGCTGTATGTGCTGGAGTTCACTTAAGTCATTGTCCTCAATTGTTCTGTGTTGAAGTTTTTGAACTAGTATAATGTAGTAGATTTTGTGCTCAATTGTTCAGTGGTGACAGTTTGAAACTACTCATATAATGTAGAGATGTGTGAAGTTTTGTTACAAGGTTAGTAACCTTGAATGTTATATAACTGTGATGTAGTGTTTTGTAGTTTAATTATGAGTAGATAGTTACTATATTTCTTTTTCTTTTGTGCCAAAAGGAATTGGAGGACATGGTTGCCAAAATGGAGAACGAAAAGGAAAGGGATATCATTATTGAGCAGAGATTCCATCGAACAATCATCGGCACCAAGGGAGACAAAATACGTGAAATCAGAGACAAATTCAATCAGGTTCAAATATCTTTCCCAGATCCAGGTACAGTAGGCCTTGATTTATGCTTATGATTTTATTTTTACCTGAATATGGTTAACCCTTTTACCCCCAATGCTATTTGGAACTTTTTCAACCCTTAACCCCCAGGCGTTTTTCTTTTTCAAGCACGTTTTGCAATATTTTTATTTTTTTAGATTTTGCTGACAGACTTAATTTTTGTCATAGAGAGGTCAGGTTGGTCTCATTATTTTGGAAAATGCCTGAAGTTTCTCATAAAGTTATCAAAAATTTGCAAAAAAATTGCAAATAGCAGTTTTTTGCAAGGACGTACCGGTACATCCATGGTGGTTAAGGGATGAGTTTTGTGAAACGTACCAGTACGTCCATTGGGGGTTAGAAGGGTTAACAAAACTAGATTAATTAGATAATCTACCTTTGTGGGTAGGTTGTTGATTTTGAGTATTATGACACAATCTTACTTTAGTTTTGTTTTGGTTTAACTCGACGTGTGTAATTTGCTCCATACAATAGTTTTAGCTTCAATCCCTGAGATTCAGCAATTAAGTGGGATAGATACAAGGGAGTATTAACTGTATAAGTGACAGGCTTGTTTACAAGGCCCATCAATATTTGAATATTAAATACAAGAGGTAAAGGGCATAGTAAACTACGTGAGGTACCTTGAAATTTCATACCTATAGATATTATGGTAGCAATCAACTGTTTATTGTGAGCTATATGTTAAAAATTTATTAAGAATTGATCCAGCAAATTTTGTAGTTTTAAGTTTGAAAATAAGGGTGTCAAGCTGAACATGGTTCAAAGCAATTTTAGTTACCCTATCACACAAGCATCATGATTCGTGAGCAAAATCCATTGATTTCTGAACGAAACTGGAAATTTGTAAAGATCATCATCACGAGCATGGAGGTTCTTGTGAAAGATTTGGAAACGGATGATTACTTTCAGCATATGTATCCAGATGTTGAAATTCGAGATGATAGAAGAGTAATAGGAATTGGGTGGCAGTTGGCAGGTCTAGAATACCATTTGTGCATTTACCTATACAGATAGTCATATTAATTTTGCAAGAAGTGGAAAAAAGGATTTCCAACTTGCTACTAATATAAATGAGAAATCTGTCATTACCAAAGTCAGAGGTAAACTCTCATTAAAGTCAACACTTTCATAAAAGTATCAAGATCAAGAAAAAGATTGTCTGCACGACACGACTAGAAAGCTTAACTGTTTAGCTTCGGGAAAACAAGAGTGAGGCAGATTTGAGTTTCTTAATACATTTTGTACTGTCAAAATAAAAAAATACTATTTAAAGGGCTATCTTTAAATGTAATTATGTTCATGAGTTGTATCAGAAATGTTTAGGTTTATGGTTGCATTCACCTTATGCTGATACATAGAATCTCAAATGACAGCTTACAGTAGTGTGGGATTCTGAAGTCCAATCTAGTCTTGGTTATCCAAGGAAAAAATTCCTATTGCATTATTTAAACATGTCCACAAACATCATTGAAAAATTCTTTATTCTTGATAGGGTAGTTCAACTCCCAGTAACAAATTTGTTTATTATTAATGTTAGACAAAGTTTATATGTGAACAAAAAAAAACTGGCACATCTTTAACTCTATAACCAATTTGTATGCAAAAACCACCCAAATGCTACTCCAAAGATTGCGAAGATGTCCAGTGGGTAAGGCTGTTAACACTAAATTATATTGTCGTATTTTTAGCTTATTATAATCAAACTGATTCAAGAAATGGGGTTGGAATTTGTGTATGAAACTACTACTACTACTTGCTAAGCTACAACTCTAGTTGGAAAAGCAGGATGCTATAAGCCCAGGGGTTCCAACAGGGAAAATAGCCTAGTGAGGAAAGTCCAGGAAAGATAAAATATTTTAAGAAGAGTAACAACATTAGAATAAATATCCTTTGTAAATTATGGAAGCATTAACAAAACTAGAGGAAGAGAAAGAAGATTGTCCGAGTGTACCTTCAAGCAAGAGAACTCTGAATAGTGAGGTGTTTCTCTCCATAGGTCACTGCATCAGATCTTTAAAGTATACAATGCTGCCCTACAGTAATAGTATAAGTAGTGTTCATAATTTGAAGTATTGTTTGTAGTTGCTTGTATGAAATGTTCCATGTCCTTGAAGTTTTCATTTCTTCTATAGGTGAGGCATCAGACATAGTTAGGATTCGTGGACCCAAGGATGATGTTGACCAGTGCTATGCGTTCCTGAAGCGTATGCTGCGCGAATTACTGGAATCGAACTTCCAGGTGAAAGTATCTATCTTCCGCCAGTTCCACAAATTTGTTATTGGCAAGGCTGGTGCAAACATTAATAAAGTAAGTTAAACTCCCAGTTTTTCATTTTTTAATGAATTTTCTCTTTCATAAGTTGTAATCTGAAGTGTAGTCAAATGGAATTTTTGTATTTTAATACAATATTTGTAATAACTTCTCTTGTTCCAGATCCGAGAGGAGACGAATACCCGCATTGACTTGCCTTCAGAAGGACAGAACAGTGATGAAATCATCATTACAGGGAAGAAAGAAAATTGTGAGAAAGCACGTGATCGCATTCAGAAGATTCAGGAAGAACTGGTAAGTTTATAGCTTTCAGTTCTTGTTATGGAAGGGTGTAAGATAGTTGTACAGTATTTGCGAAGTATGAGAAAGTTGAGATATGTCTTTTGTGTTTTCATTTTAAGCTCATGGTTACTATCCCTACTTTCCAGTTTGAAAGATATTAAAACTTTACATTTTCGTTCTAGGCCAACATTGTAGAATTGGACATCATAATTCCTTCAAAGTTCCATAACTCGATGATTGGGGCTGGTGGAAAACTGATTCAAAGTGTCAGTGAAGAATGTGGAGGTGTTGCCATCAAGTTCCCTCCTCCTGATTCAAACTCCGATAAGGTAATAGTTTAAAAGTTCCATTGTTTTCCTTGCATGACACACTAGATAATTCTATCTCTATCCTCTGGGGCCCAATTGCCTTTTATTTTTTATTTTGGTTTCTTCCCCATTATGCAGTCTATAGTGTTTAACATTCCCTTGCTCTTAAGTTTTACCCCAATTAGAACATTTTCTTACCAATCCCCATAAGGTTTAAGAAACATCACTTGGTCATTTCATTAGTTTAGATTAATAATTTGATCGGGTTCTTTGTATTTAAATCAGCGTATAAAGTTATATTTAAGGGTATTGTAAAATTATGGATTGGGAAAAACATTTTACTGCATGAACCAACAGATGGTTTGTCTTGTTTAGGGGGAGAGGGGTGTTCTGACTGCACTCGTAACAAGTATACTTCCTAATCAGCCGATCTTTGCATTGGAAGAGATTCATGCTTATGTATGGAAAGAGTTCAGATAGAACTTCATTTATTCCAATTATAACGTACAATACCAGCTTCCAAAATTTGTATTTTTTGCAAATGATAATGTACTTTGTATACATCCCTATTTAAAACGATCAAATCAATAAGGGAACGAAATTTTCACCAGAATGAAATTTTTAGTAAACCCTGTCATTACAGTACTGTATATGGATATTCTGAAACCCAAAAACCTTCCTGTTTTAGGAGTTCCAGGTAAGGGATTCTCAACCTGTAGAAGTAGTTTTAAATGTTACTCATTTTATAGGTAACCATCAGAGGACCCAAGGATGAAGTCCAGAAAGCTAAGCAGATGTTAGTCGAGCTGAGCAATGAGAAGCAGTTAGCCAGTTTTACTACAGAGGTGAATATCTCTTATGGTTCTTTGTAAAGAAGTAACCTTTTGCATTTCTTTTTAGTGCACAAATCTTTATGCAAGTAGAATTATAGTGTTAATAAAAATGGAGAGCTAACTCTTTATATCATTATAAATTATAATGTTTATGAAAATGTAGAGCTAAAGGTACCCTGACACTTGCACGACTTTTTGCCACAAATTTGTCGTGGCAAGTCGTGATGTTTTGTGGCACTAACTGGAAAATAACAAGAAAAAACCAAAAACTACCTCAGAATCACAGCTGACCTGTCCTCATTGACACTAACTGGCACGACGAGTTCACGCATAGTTTGCGCACTTCCTGCATCTTCCCGACGAGTTCACGAACAGTTTGCGCATAGTTCACGACCCGGTCAAGAAATTTTGTCGTGACCAAAATTTTGAACATTTCAAAATTCTCATCACGACATGCCACGATGTCACGACAGGTTCACGACGAGTTCACGCCAGTTCACGACTCAAGTCGTGACAATGCGTGCCACAAATTCGTGCAAGTGTCAGCCTGGCTTAACTCATGTTATTCCATTTAATGGCGGTAAGGACTAAACTACTCTCCTCCTCGCAGGTCCGCGCCAAACCTCAGCATCACCGATTCTTGATTGGAAGAAATGGTGGAAATATTCGCAAGATCCGTGATGCTACTGGGGCTAGAATTATTTTCCCCACAGACAAAGATGAGGATAAGGAACTCATAATCATTATGGGTAAAAAGGTGTGTGTATTTTGATTATTTTTTATAGATACAATGATGCTTGCATAGGTGTAAATTATATTAGCGATGTCTTAATAACAGTTACTAAAATGATTGTATCCTTCATTAGAGAAGTGTTATCAGAGATGTTTTGTAAACTTCATTTAGAGGAGTGTTATGAAGGTTGATTAGTTCATTAAGAGAAGTGTTAGTAGTTTTATCCTTCATTTAGAGAAGAGTTTGAAGGATAAGTTCATTAAGAGAAGTGTTATAAAGGATGATTAGTTCATTAAGAGAAGTGTTATAAAGAATGATTAGTTCATTAAGAGAAGTGTTTTAAAGGATGATTTGTTCATTAAGAGAAGTGTTAGAAAGGATGATTAGTTCATTAAGAGAAGTGTTATGAAGAGTGATTAGTTCATCAAGCGAAGTGTTATCAAAGATGTTTTGTAATTTTATCCCTCATTTAGAGAAGTGTTACGAAGAATGATTAGTTCATTATGAGAAATGTTATCAAGGATTTTTGAAACTTTGCAGGATTCTGTAGCAAAGGCTAAGGAACAGCTAGAGGCAACAATCAAAGAGCTTGATCTAATAGTCGAGGACACAATGACTGTGGATCCTAAACATCACCGTCATTTTGTTGCCCGAAGGGGAGAAGTTTTACGGCAGATTGGTGATCAGTACGGAGGAGTTACAGTCTCATTCCCAAGGGCTGGTGTTCAAAGTGACAAGGTAAGTAAAAGCTTTTTCTATTAAAAGGAAATATGTAATTAGTACTTGGGTAGTGTTGATTTCTACACTGACACTTAGTGAATCAGTTTTTATAAATGCAAATATTCAATTGATTGTCAGTATGTGAGAGGTTCCTATTTTCAGTATGTGAGAGGTACCTATTTTGATATTGTTTTGTATCAGTTTGGTTATGGTTTAAAACTATACTTGGACACATCTTGGTTGTTAAATGTTAATAGGGAGATAGGCTATTGGTTCATGTTATAACTTTAAGTTTTTTTCCCCAGGTAACTCTGAAAGGTGCGAAGGAGTGTGTAGAGGCAGCTAAAGCTCGTATTTCTGAAATTGTTACGGATTTGGACGAGATTATAAGCATGGAGGTGATTATTCCACAGAAATACCATCGCACAGTAATGGGAGCTCGCGGCAGTAAGGTTCAGGCCATCACTACAGAATTTGATGTACAGATAAAGTTCCCTGAGAAAGACATGAATAATGACATGTCACAGATGCAAATTAATGGAGAAGTAAATGGCGATGCAGAGCCGCCAGTTACAAGGCCCCAGGACATTGTTCGTTTGTCTGGCAAGAAAGAGAAGTGTGAAGGTGCTAGAGATGCTCTGTTGGCACTTGTCCCAATAACTGTAGAAGAACACGTAGCTTTTAGACATCACAGATACATCATCGGGCAAAAGGGGGAGAACGTTCGTAACATGATGACTGAGCACGACGTGAACATTCAAGTCCCACCTCCACAGGAGGAAAGCGATGTCATTAGGATCACAGGTCCCCCTGCCAACACGGAAAGAGCCAAGGAAGCTCTTAAGTTAAAGGTTGCCCAGCTCGAGGAGGAAGAACTGGATCGTCAGGCTAGGTCATTCCAGATTCGTATGGAAGTTGCTCCCGAGTATCACCCGAAGATCATTGGTAAGCGAGGAGCTGTGATCTCAAAGATCAGAGAGAAGCACGATGTAAATATTCAGTTCCCACCCAGAGGTGATCCGGAGGAGAGTGTAATAACTATTACAGGCTACGAAAAGAATGTAAGCGATGCCAAGGCTGCCATTTTAGCCATAACTGGAGAACTTGACAAGATGGTCAAAGAAACCGTGGAAATTAACAGCAGAATTCACTCTCGCCTCATTGGAACTCGTGGCCGTGCTATTAGGAAAATTATGGAAGATTACAAGGTGAGAATAATTTTTCCATTTTGACATGAATTATTGTGCCGTATACTGTACTTGAAATGTAGCATTTTGCTTGTTTGTTAAATATTTTATCTTAATGAATTCTTCACCTCAGAAGTTTCAAATGAACAGTGAATATTTGATGTTGAACTGGCTGACATAGGTCTGTTTATGTAAAAAAAAAAGTTCTATTTTAATGTTACTGTTTTTAGAATATTTTGTGTTCATTAGTTCTCTTGTAGTTAATTTTTCTTTTATTTCCTTTCCTCACTGGGGTGTTTTTACCTTATTGGAACTCTTGAAATTATATCTTCCTACTTTTCCAACGAGGGCTGTAGCTTAGCCAGTAATATTGATAAGAGAATTAGTTTATTTGTAATTGCATAACTAATACTTTCTTCCAGCTGGATAAATTTCCTTTTTCAATAATATTGATAATGATAATAAAACCAGTATACTGTATTCCTAATTGCATAACATTGAGACTTTCATCCAGATAGATAAATTTAATTGTTTTTCATCAGGTGGAAATTAAATTCCCACGGGGAGATGATGATCCGAACACAGTTACTATTATGGGAACCCAGGAGGATGTTGACGAATGCAAAGACCATCTTCTCAATCTGATGGAAGAATACATGCAAGATATTGTGGAGAGAGAGGATATGGAGTTCTACATGAGCCCAAATAAAGGTGGCTCCACTGGATTCCAGTCGGACGATTCGTCTCCTCAAGGACCAAGGGGTGGTGGTACTCCAGGAAAGGTAAGCAATTGATTGTCAAACCGTACCATTAGCAGTTTTGTTGTTCATAAATTTTTACTTATGGGATGGGCCTGGTATATCATAAATTAATTTTTATGGCTATTCGCAGTTAGGCAACGCTCAGTACAGAACACGCCATGATGAGACATAAGACCATTACAGTACTGTATTATGTAAGGGCTTGAAAATTCACTTGTTTGTGTCGGTCTCGACCTGCTCTCCCGTTACATGGCTTAATATGCTGTGCTCCTTAATTACTGTTTTTTTTTCGGTAAGGTGCATTTACTTATGAATAATTATGAATTCTCTTTAACCAAAAGGTTAGAAATCAAATAGAGTACAGCATGCAGTTACGCAATGTGGGAGGATAAGTCAAGACTGATTATGTTCAATGTTTTTTTTTAATCTTGGGGTCATATACCGTGACTAGGAGTACGGTTTTGCCATTTGTCTCATAGTTAAAAATGGGTTTTGTTATATCATGAAATAGGTGCGAGTATAGTTAAAGATTAAGCCATTATTCATGGTATTTCCTTGCACGCTGGTGTGCGTGTTATACAATCTCTGCGTATGTTAAGGCTTGATTATATAATTATTTATTTTTCTACTTATTGTTACCAATAAAGTTTAATTGATACTCGCACAGTACTGTAGATCTAAATGAGACTTTAATTTTACAGAAGGGATTTGTGGTAAGCGGCGCTCCTTGGGCACAGGAGGCCCCTAACATGAATTCCTCTGAAGATTTCCCTTCCATGGGTGCACCAACATTACAGGCTGCAACACCTACCATCTGGGGGCCTCGTCGTTAAGAGACTTTTGATGCTTGATCACCGAAACCTCTGCGATCTTTCTTTCTCAGTTTGATAAATCCAGGCAGCCGCTCATGTTTATTCTATGCCTATTTTTTTAATTGATATTCAGAAGTATGCTTCTGTATATTTTACATTTTGTTGATGTTATCAGTGAAGTATATTTGTTAAATAGACAAAATTCAAATATTTTTGTGATATAGAGATCTTAATTTCTTGGTTTTTGTTGCAATATTTAAGTCATAAGGTATATAATGTAAGATAATAGGTTTCCTTTTGTATGTGGTTTAAGGGTATATAATGATATACTTAGCTATACCTTAGCAGAAGTTGCTTGCTTAATATATGCTGGACAGATTTGATTGGGGGATCATTTCTGCCCAGATGTTTATACTTTTTTATTACATGATGCTGTGTGGTGTTTTATTTTTCATGATAATTTAAGTTAATGCCATGGAAAACCTACTTTCTAATCATCTATGAAACTAGGGGGACACTAACATACAAGTCGCCTGGATTCCTCGTAAACTTCATGGTCTAGAGTGTGTATAAAGACCTCTCTCTCTACCCAGGTGACATATCAATGGATATATATATATATGTGTATAGAAACATATATATGTATATATATATTTAAATAAACAAGTGGATCCTCACTGTCTTGCTGCACGATGACGACCTTTTAACCTGACCTGGCCAACGCTAATTGGAAATATTCACTTTACAATGAGTCATTCTGCCAGTCTTCCCAGATGTTCCCAGATGTACACCATAAACAAACCCTGGACGTGAGGTGTCTTCTGAATATAAACCATCCCTTTCCGTAGGGATTCAATGCAATTTTTAGCCTCCATCTTAAATGTTCTATGCTTATATCGTCTCCTGCCCGGTGTGGCAGGAATAAAGTCTTTGTGAATTCCTCACATGCAGGGGTTGTCAGGGGCTCTACTACTGATATGAATGTGAAAAAGAAAACTTAAAATATTTGTTATAATTTTGTTACTTTTAAGAAAAAAAGAATTACAGTTGTTACTATACAGTATATTTTGTGTATTTCAAGACAGAGGTGAGGTTACGCGAAAAAGTGGCACCTTGAGTCTGCAGACTCCTTAAGGAAAGTGCTGCTATATGTGGTTTTCACTTAATAAACTTATATTGGTAGAATGAGTTTTATTTGGTACATTAGTGGTCCCCTCCATTTTGGTAGTACACTATGCTAATTTCTGCTTCATGTAAAGCTGACAAGTTCGTTTGTAGAATGAAATATATTTGTTCCAATGTATTTACAAACTTTTTCAGTGGGAAGGCCATTGAATCATAACGAGGTAGTTAGTAATGAAAGTTGTAGTGATGGGAAAGCCTAGCCCACACACCTGTCGAGGAGTAGTCACCTTTATATTTCGCCACAACAGTTAAAGAATTTTTCATGCATGCTTAGTGGACATGCACCAGAAGTCAAGCATCTGGTGAAGCGGACTGTTTCTGTGAGGATAAGAACTTTCTATGTCCAATGTGTTTAATACTTCTGTGAAGTAACTACACTATGGGCAGCATCTTTGTAATGTGGTACTTGCTAATTCCATTAAGAATTAAGAGTTCTGATCATCACAAGTCTTGTTTCTTGGAAGATTCTCTGCTTTGTTTCCAAATTAACCATATTTAGAGGAAGTGTCAGTTAATTGGTTGCATAATATTTATTATTAGTGCTGCAGGATACTGGTTGCCTATGGTGATCCCAGTGCTTCCCTGTGCTACCCTGTAACAAAACCGCCCTTTTAAGGTAACGCATCCATTATTAGTCGCTCAAACCATGACTGCTAACAGCAAGGAAGAACGGCTGACAAGGGGAAGATTGCTCTCTCTCTAACTCCTCTGCAAACCCTCCTTTCTCTTATTCAGCCACTTCATCCTCGAGAAAAAGAATAGTTTCATTGGAAGGCCATTCACTAAGTTCCATGAGAGTTAATGCTATCAAACTCTTTCTGGAGGGAATGATGGTACACAGCCTCTCAACTCGTACCTTCGGATCAGTCGAGCAGAATGTAAGCCTGTGGTACAATTACTCCTGTTGAACTGGGTGTGTGAGCGGTCCATCTCGGACCGAGCACCTACAACGTCAGCCAGGGAATCGTGGGCTGTATACGGCTACCTTTGCTACTTCAATCGTTTTCCTACTTGGTGTAAGTTATAGTGTGTGTGTGTGTGTGTAGATTACCTTACCTTATGTAAGACACGGGCTCTTGCCGCTGGGCAGCCCATAAATAAGTTAGAGAAGTTGACTAGGACAGTTTATATATGAATTGAAAAGGTTTGTTTTATGTTGATCCAAAAAGGGTGTGGTAGGCTCGGGGAAAGATTTACCAGATTTAATCTTATAGGTGCATTCGTGTTATTATCTTGACCGGGTCAGAGGTTGGTTAACCTAGTATGGATATCTAGAGGTCGGTCTTGCTGGATTATACTTTTGATATTTGTATTCACAATGGTGGTGTCCACTATGTTGACTTTCCATTGTTCTATGGATAAATTTATTTGTTTTGATACCTGATTCCAGAATCTTTCTCTTATACAGACAGGCACTTTTAAAAACTTCACTTTATCCAATGCCCTAAGTATCTTGAAAGAAAAAAAAATACCCTAATTCTCAAAGCCATATAGAGACCTTTTGTGTTCAGATAATTTTTGAGATTGAGAACGGCCAGATTGTCTTACATAGACTATTACATTCTCCACATGGTACTTTGGGAACTCCTTATTTGATATCTGCTCTGATTTTCTTAGTAATTAAGACACGGCTTCCTGTCAATGATGTCATTCTCTTTGAAGAGAGTATCTTGGACAGACTCTAATAGCATTTTGAGCGATGTTTTACATATGAATTGGTCTCTGTTGTGTTGAGCCTGTTGCTTTCTTGAATGAAACTCCAGTCAATAAAATTGATAGAAATATACCTTCTATGGTTTTTAAAGTACAGAGTGAAAGAAAAGAGAGTTCAGTGATTGTAGACAGGCTTATTTGAACAAACATTAGGCCTCTCATCTTTGGAATGGTAACATCAGATTTGACTTTGAATAACTACAGTGTACTCATTTTCCTAAGGAAAAGGTAAACCTTTTAGCTAATGTGTGCCAGTAAGCAGAGTAATAAGAAGTTCTCTTCAACAATGTTTTCCTAAGGCCCACCCACTATTTTCGCTTTTAATTCATGTGAAATTAAAACACACCTGATGGACCTTGATGCTTGTGAAGGAGTAGACTGAAATGCTATTTTCATTGTTTTAGTTCCTAAGTTGTCTAATCTATTTTATCAAGTTAGCAAGAAGAGGTTCTTTATGCACTTGTTATAAAATTGGTTGGATTACCTTATTGGGTAAATGTGTTAGTGATAACTAGCCTTGCTGATTATTGCCCAATTTCCATATCTATAAGTATTTTAATGCATTTCGGGAAAACTTCTAAAATATGTGTAGAAGGTTATCTTTAACCCACTTTGAAGTTCGGCTTTTGTAAAGGACTAGGAGCATGTGATGCCCTTCTTACAATTTCCAATGCTGGACAGAAAGCCCTCCATTGTGGTTAGGATGTTATATGATTGACCTTGATTTCATTGCTGCCTTTGATCGTGTTAATCATTAGGTCCTTGTTTTTAAACTTGAACGTGGGAATACGTGGGTCCTTTCTTAACGTCATCATTAGTTTAAATTGACAGATTGCAGAGTAGTAGTAGTTGGTGGACAAGATAGTAAGTAGAGGAATGTAACATCTGGTGTTCCCAAGGGTAGTTTTCTCAGCCGATTACTTTTCTTACTATATACGCATGATAATTGGTTTGTCCTGGAAAACCATTACACTGCATGTGCAGATGATTCTACTCTTTGCATCATTTCTATCTCAAAGTAATCCTATGGTTATAAAAACCCTTGTTAGAGGTCTAGATAAGATTACTGCATGGTGCAAATTATGGATCATGGAGTTGAATCCTAAAAAACTGTATTGACAATGTCTTTAAGTAAAACCCATTTAAAACTTTCACTACATGTTTGAACTTTTGAAGTTCCACTGACTGAACTGCCTGATTAGGAAGATCATTCCACAATCTGGCCATAGCTGGAATAAAACTTCTAAGAAGACTCTATCGTATTGAGCCTTATGGAAAATGCATGACTATTAGAATTAACTACATACCTAGAATTATGATCAAGATGGTACTGTCTGGTGAGATCTGAATGCAAAGGATGGTCAGAATTACAAGAGTTTCTCATGCAACGTGCTTAAAGAAATAACTGAACGACTAGTCTCATAGATTAATATTTAGATCGTGAGTAAGAAATCTGATAGACCACAAGTTCTTGTCCAAGAAATTAAGATGAGATTCAGTAGCTTAAGACCAAACAGGCGAACAATACTAGAAATAAGGCGGAATGATGGAATTATAAGACTTCTTCAGAATAGATTGATCACTGAAAATCACGAAAGACAACCAATAAGCTATTTTTTTTTTCTTTTGTACAACTGAAGAAGACGCAGACCTAATGTGTTTATAAAAAGCAAATTTGCTGTAGAGAATCACACCTAAAATCTTAAGTAATACAGAGTTAAAGAAACATTATTAATGTTGAGATCTCGATGTTGAGGAGCCACTGTCCTTGACCTGACTTACAGTCATACTTTTGAGAGTTATATTAGAGTTCAACTTCGTGTCCCATAATTTGTACCATGCGCTAATTTAGCCAGATCTGCACTAAGGTATTCAGCAACCCCATATCTACATTAAGTTGAAATTGTTGCAAAGAAAGTAACATCATCTGCATATTGAACCCGCTTGCTTTCTAGGCTAAACCACATGTCATTTGTATATAGTATGAAAAGTAATGGACCAAGAACCCTACCGTGATGAACACCAGATATTACATCCCTATACTTGTTATGGTGCTCATCAACAACAACTCTTTGCGATCGATTACTTAAAAATTTAACAATGGTGCTAAGAAAATACCCATTTATCCCAACTATTTGAATACACCTAGATATCCATCGGGGTTAACAAAGTTAGTGCATCTCACAAGGCTCGCTATAGGCACATGGGTTTTGAATGGTCCCTTGAACCCAGCATCTATTAAAAATAACAATAATGACTATGTATATATCATCACGTTCACCTGGAAATGACTGATGTATATATCATTTTCATTTCACAAATCTAACGGAATTTATCACCTTCAACGTAGGCCTAGGCCTAATATAAACGAGGAGAAAATATATCTTCTGAATATTTGATGAGAGGATTCTGTCCTTGTAGATATTTATGTCTTCTAAGGGAATTAAAGGCTTTGATTCTTGGTATATTCTTGCCTTCATAAGAAAAGGCAATATTCTGCCATTATTTATTTGTATTTCAATATTGAAGTTATTACTTAAAAAAAATAGGATGAACCAATTTATTTACTTTGGCTAAGAAAGAAAGAATTTTCAAAGTGATATTTAAGGAAATAAAGATTTTTTTTCAATGGCAATCAAATTTGCAATGATTTTTTGTTTTCTACTACGGAGAAACGCTATTTTTTTGTTTTTACGCAACGACGCTTAGAATCTGGTTTGGTGGGCCCGGATTTCGCCCAACTGAAAGTTTACTTCTCTTACAAGACCACTTTTTGTCTACCATAACATCGCTCACACCGGTAAGATGCGGAAATATCAATTGCTTTGCTATGCTTGGCGTGGTTGACTGGATGTGATTGAAAGAAATGGGAGAAAGTGAGGTAAAAGGCTAAAAAGTAGGTACAGGCACTCAGGCAGGTACCGAAGGAACGCTGGAGTCTGGAAAGACACACTTCAGAAATGCCTACTATGTACTGCGTGAGGTGTACTGTTGGGACTATTTTCCTTAGAGATTGTTTTTAGGCGACTTAACCTAACATTTTCTCGTTCGGGTCCGGGATCGAACTTGGGGTTACTCACTGGTGAACTAATCGTAGGCCTACTTATACTATGAAGAGAGAGAGAGAGAGAGAGAGAGAGAGAGAGAGAGAGAGAGAGAGAGAGAGAGAGAGAGAGAGAGAGAGAGAGAGAGAGAGAGAGAGAGAGTTGGTATTTGATTGACTTTCCACAAAAAAAGAAACTGCAAATCACAGGCTCTTGCGTTAAAGCAGCCCGTGAGAGAGAGAGAGAGAGAGAGAGAGAGAGAGAGAGAGAGAGAGAGAGAGAGAGAGAGAGAGAGAGAGAGAGAGAGAGAGAGAGAGGGGAAACAATACCTAAACTCTTGGCAATAAATGAGTCAAATAATGACATCTTTGTAATGAAATTATATCCATCTTAAAGGTTTAAAGTCAAGCTTAATTGATTAAAGAAATTGTCATTCAAAATCACGTAATTAACTTTATAAAAGGAAAGGGAATAAGATAAGTCACGCCGTGCCAACTTAGGTAAACATTTATCCAATAATTGAATAATGAATAACTATAATTATGCAATTCACAGAACTCCTGGTGATTGCACGGTAGCAATGTCATCAATTACGCTATACTGATCATCCCATTGAGACGTCATTGTAGTTTTCACTCTTTAAATACCCTTTGGCCTAACGACCTTATTTGACGCTGTGAAAGACCTTGAAATTCCGGTTAGACTTTCGTGGGTGGTTTTCTTAATTATAATCCAGTTAATTGGGGTTTTATTTAATTATATTGCTGACTATGATCTATAATAGATAAGGGAATATTGGGTGGGAGCCATTTCTCTCATCAGGTGATCTATCAAAACACGCCTTTTAGATTTGATGACACCAGGAAACAATTGCTGCCGGGGTCTTCTTCCCACGCTTGAGGATGGCGCTGGCTGGCGTACGATACTACTATGTTATTATTATGAAACACGCCGATAACAGAAATTAATAACAATTTAGAACAAAGTATTGAACAAAATATATTCTAATGAAGTCATATAAGGGTAAATATTCGTCGGATTTGCCACAAGATTATATATCTGGCTCTTCTTCCCACGCATGATGATGGCGCTGCCTGGCGTACGATTCTATTATTATTATGAAATACGTCGATAATATGATTCAATAACCATTCAGAATTAACATTGAATTAAAAATATTATAATAAAATAATATAAGGGTAAATATTCCACGGATTTGCTACAAGATGATGAGATGCCTGCACGGGGATGAGATGTGTGACGTCATAAACGTATTGTCGTCTGAAAATGTTACTCAGAGAGAGTCTGAGTCTTTAATGATGTTAGTGTGTAACACAGTGCCGGCCCATAAAGAGGTAAACGTCTCGAGTGAAGAGTCTGCTTTCACAGAGACTCGATTTGGTGCCAAATAGCATGTGATTCCTAACAGTATTAAAAAAAGTTCTGAGGAATTTAGGTCTGTACTGCTTAAGCCGGGGAATAGTATCCAACATTGTCTAGCAAGGTAATTAACGGTTGAATTATATATATTTTTATTTTAGTTGATATTTGAGAACATCGACATTGAATATAATTATACATGTAATTAACGGATGGATTATATATTCATATTTTGGTT
>NC_090737.1:35043625-35046125 GCF_036898095.1 Palaemon carinicauda | reverse complement strand
GTGACGGCTAACGAATTGGCTCTCTTGTGTTCCTCGGAACGAATCACCTGTCCAGCGGTGTGTTATCTACCAGCAGTCTTTGTCAGGACTTGGCGTAACCCTTTGGCTAATAACCATTAACTACGAACTCTCCTCCCCCTACCCCAACCCCAGTCTCGCCCGCATCCCTTTTGATGAGGGTATAAAGGAGAGAGAGAGAGAGAGAGAGAGAGAGAGAGAGAGAGTGAGTTACAAGGATTTTGGAAGTCTCTGAGACTTTTTAGTCCATCCGCGGAGACTCCATTTGCTGTTTGGTAGTGCAATTTACTTTAACCATTCAGAGAGTTCTTATGATCTTCTCTAACTTATTCTGGAATTCGTTTACTACATCCGCTGGAAGTCTATTTAAGTATTTGTTATTTTGTATGTAAAGAAATCAAATGGTGTTGTATCTTTTCAATTCCAGTTTGCCAGAGAGAGAGAGAGAGAGAGAGAGAGAGAGAGAGCATCCGGAAATTCTGTATGAATAATTTCTGAAAATGGTTTTACATAGAGAGAGAGAGAGAGAGAGAGAGAGAGAGAGAGAAATCTGGAAATTCTGTATGAATAATTTCTGAAAACGGTTTTACAGGACATTATGAGAGAGAGAGAGAGAGAGAGAGAGAGAGAGATCTGGAAATTCTGTATGAAAAATCTCTGAAAATGATTTTGCAGGATATTATGAGAGAGAGAGAGAGAGAGAGAGAGAGAGAGAGCATCCGGAAATTCTGTATGAATAATTTCTGAAAATGGTTTTGCAGGATATTATGAGAGAGAGAGAGAGAGAGAGAGAGAGAGAGAGATCTGGAAATTCTGTATGAATAATTTCTGAAAATGATTTGGCAAGATACTAGGATTTACGAGAGAGAGAGAGAGAGAGAGGGAGAGAGAGAGAGAGAGAGAGAGAGAGAGATTGAAATTCTTCGTGAATAATTTCTGAAAATGGTTTTGCAGGATATGATTTACAAATGAGAGAGAGAGAGAGAGAGAGAGAGAGAGAGAGAGAGATCTGGAAATTCTGTATTAGTTTTGAAAAGATTTTTGCATGATATGATTTACAACGAGAGAGAGAGAGAGAGAGAGAGAGAGAGATATGGGGATGATTGTAAAATAAAAGAATGAGCGTACATGAAACAAAAGGCTTGGGAAAAAGACTATACCTGTTCGGACAAACGTTCTGATGCTTCAATGCAAGAGATATTTTGCTTTTATAAAAGGGTGTGGAGAGGCTGAGTATTTACAAGTGATCTCTGCAGCGCTAGGGTAAAGGTAGATGGATCCCAGAGGGGCCAAGGGGTAGGGGAGGGGCCTGTGGTATTACTTACTGCAAGGGATGGAAGAAGTCAAGAAGAGGAAAAGGTGAAAGTATTGGTCTCTCGAGGCGCCTGGTAGGGCACGCCGTGGCAAGGGAAGGGCAGGAAGAGGGCACCGGGTCGGAAGGCCACGCTTGCTTTTTTTTTTTTTTTTCTTATAGCTGCTCCCCCGCATCCCTAGGGCAGGGTGATATCCTACCTAGGGTATAAGCAGGATCCTCTCAGTGGGTTCTTGGTATAGCTATATACACATGCAGGTGATAGCCCGGATAATCTATACTCAATTTTTTTTAATGAGGCGCATTTGCGATGACTCACAGCGGTGCCCTTTTAGCTCGGAAAAGTTTCCTGCTCTTTGATTGATTAGAATTATCCTGTCCAACCAATTAGCGATCAGGAAGCTTTTCCGAACTAAAAGGGCACCCCTGCGAGTCGGTGCAAATCTGCCTCACTACAAAGAATTGACTATAGGTAGCGCTTCGAGACTCATCAGGGAAATTCCATACAAGTTCTCGCAGCTTTTCATAATTGTTTTATTTGTACAATTAAACTAATGGATTAGATATCTTTCGGTTTAGATGTGAGGTGAGTCTGACGTCTCGTAGATGTGGGGTCCTCACGCGAAGAGAAATACTATGTATTTCATATTGATAACTTGCAAGTTGCTAGTCTATGACTGTTGGGGATATGAAAGACAGTTTTATCTTAGCAGGTGCTGAAGTATCTTTGGTGCTGTAGTTTTATTTCATTAAAAACTGGCTTAGTTTTTTCATGAGTTTGTATGTTGATAACTTGTAAGTTGCTAGTCTGTGACTGTTGGGGAGATGAAAGACAGTCAGTTTTATCTTAGCAAGTAATGAAGTATCTTTGGTTTGGTATTTTTATTTCATCAAAGACTGGCTTAGTTTTTTCATGAGTTTTCATATTAATAACTTGCAAGTTGCTAGTCTGTGACTGTTGGGGAGATAAGTGACAGTTTCATCTTAGCAGGTGCTGAAGTATCTTTGGTTTGTTAGTTTTAATTCATCAAAGACTGGCTTAGTTTTTTTTTTATGAGTTTTCATATTAATAACTTGCAAGTTGTTTCATGTTAATGACTTGCAAGTTGCAAGTCTGTGACTGTTGGGGAGATGAGAGACAGTTTTATCTTAGCAAGTACTGAAGTATCT
>NC_090737.1:35036125-35038625 GCF_036898095.1 Palaemon carinicauda | reverse complement strand
AAGCCAAAGGGCTCCAACAGGGAAAAAATAGCCCAGCGAGGAAAGGAAATAAGGAAATAAATAAAGTATGAATATCTCAAAAACAATAACATTTAAGAAAAAGTAAAGTAATGGAAGTTGAACTTGTCTTTTTCTCATTGATCACAGGTTATAACAATTGGACCAGGAGACTATAACCATTATCATATATCATAATTTCTCCAGCTCATTGGCATGAAGTTGTTTCACAACATATGACACCAACTGTCGAAACATGGCCCCTATTAAAATCTTCCATTTCTTACCATATACCCCCATTACTCAAACCTATGGACACATACACTAACGATAGCCACAATAGCCTCTCCATAGACTGTATGGAGAGTTACCCCTATAGAATACCCATTACAGTAAGGCCACGGAGCTCAGTACATTCTTACGAGAGGCGTCTATAGTTCGTCTAAAATGGAGAGGTCACCTCAGGTGATGGAGGCGGTTAATGGTTTACATAAGCTGAGGTTTGGTATGGTTTGGTTATGGTGGGAACTTTTGAAGGGTTCAGTTGATGAAATTTTGAAGGGTTCAGTTGGTGAACTTTTGAAGGGTTCAGTTGGTGAACTATAGAATGTTTTAATTGGTGAACTTTAGAAGGGTTCAGTTTGTGAATTTTTAAAGAGCAGATGGTGAAGTTTTGAAGGGTTTATTTTGGTGAAATTCTGAAGGCTTCAGTTGGTGAAATTTTGAAGGGTTTCAGATGGTGGACTTTTGAAGGATTCAGTTGGTAAACTTTCGAAGGGTTCAGTTGGAGAAATTTTGAAGGGTTCAGTTGGTGAACGTTTGAAGGGTTCAGCAGGTGAAGTTTTGAAGGCCTTAGTTGGTGTACTTTTGAAGGGTTCAGTAGATGAAATTTTGAAGGGTTTAGTTGGTAAACTTTTGAAGAGTTCAGTTAGTGAAATTTTGAAGGGTGCAGTTGGTGAAATTTTTAAGGGTTCACTTGGTGAACTTTTGAAGGGGGCTTGGGGCGCTGATCAGTGTAATATGGTCAGTCTCTAGGGCATTGTCCTGCTTAACAGGGCAATGTCACTATCCCTTACCTCTGCCATTCATGAGCTGCATTTTAAACCTTTAAAACAGAAGGGAAGGAAATTAATTAATTTACCTTTGGGCATCAAGTTCCCACATTGGTTAAAACCTCCAAACCTTAAAAACGAAACCATGGAAGTTGAGATATCAATTTGACCACTAGAGTATATATTTTTTTTTTTATCTAATTACATAGTTAGTATTCAGTTCCCGACCTTTACTCACGGTTAGTCTACGCATCTGCGTATAATTAGAGGAACGTGTAATTGAATGGGAATTGTTTTATGTGTATATGGGAAACTGAATTTGCCTTCAGGGTCGCGTGGAAGAGGCGAAATTAATTTCTATATTCATCACGAATTTTCTTAAGGATTTGGAAGAGTGCCGAGTCTCTCTCTCTCTCTCTCTCTCTCTCTCTCTCATGCCTGTGCGTGCACACACATATAAGTGATATATATATATATATATATACATACATATATATATATATATACATATATATATATATATATATACATATATATATATATAATATATATATATATATATATATACATATTTATATACTGTATATATATATATATATATAGATATATATATATATATGTATATATATAACATAGATTTGTATGTATATTATTATACATGTGTATATAGGCTATATGTATATATATCACAGACATAACATTTATAATAATAATAATAGTAATAAAAATAATAATAATAATAAAGGATAACCTCACATTAAAAGTAACTACCGCCAACTCTCTCTCTCTCTTTCTCTCTCGAACTAAACTAACATACAATCCAAGATCCGGCTGAAGTCTCCAACTCCATCGTCATATGGAACATTTACTCCACTGTAAATTCCACTGAAACTTTTCAAATGTCTTCCCGAGGCTCCCTTACTCGACCTCTCAAAGACCTCCTGACCTCTCCTGGCAGGCCTCCACAATAATGTCCATCTCCTGTACCTCCCGTGATGACCTTTGAGGCCCGCCCCCCCCCCCCTACCGCTTCGCTGTATATACCAAGCAATCTGGACAAGCGACCTTAGTTGAATATATTCCCTTCTCGTTGGGACTTGACCTAACAAACAGGAGTCACTGTTAATACTTGAATGCTTTATAGTCTGCATCTCTCTCTCTCTCTCTATCAAAAAAGGAAAAACATGTATATTACAACAATCTATTCACGCTTAGCATAAATCAGTCCAGACGTAACGGATACAAACTGGAATTGAAAAGATACAACACCTCTCAATGAGGTAATTTCTTTACATACAAAATAACAAATACTTAAAATAGACTTCCAGCGGATGTAGTAAACAGTAATATTGTAAACGAGTTCAAGAATAAGTTAGACAAGATCATAAAAACTATAAATGTTCAAATTAAATCGATCTACCCAAGAGCAAATGGAGTCTCCCGGATGGACT
>NC_090737.1:35028625-35033625 GCF_036898095.1 Palaemon carinicauda | reverse complement strand
GCGCAGTTGAAAGGTTGGTGAACTAATCTCTCTTGGGGAGTGCGAAGAGCATGCCCAAACCATCTCCATCTACCCCGCACTATGATCTCATCCACATTTGGCACTTGAGTAATCTCACACACACACACACATACACTATATATATCGATATAGATATAGATATATGCTGTATATAATATATATATATATATATATATATACACCAATTAGCTACAATGATGAAGATGGGTCGATTTCAATTCTAAGTAAAAAAAAAAAAAAAAAAACTGAATTTGACAGGTATAGGTACAGAAGAATTGTCATTGACTTTTATCTTTCTTCTTGGCTTGGTGGTATGGTCACTGTCATACAAGTATCCTGGACCAGGGTTCGAAACCCGGCCGGTCAGATACTATAGTCTTTGAGTGATTTCGCCTGGGGCTCTGATCCCGAGGTCGTTAAGTGAATCCAGACTTTAATGTATTGAAATATATGGCTTATTTGGAATATGAAAAACACGTTTCAAATGTGAAAAATTTATCATATATATATATATATATATATATATATATAAAACCTTCCTGGGTGTGGATAACTCGACGTTGGTGAAAGGGTTTGTGTATAGCCATGAGCTGTACTAGTCAAGGCCACCCATACTAGGTTGGTTTGCTCTGAGTGATTAATGAAAACTGGCCAAACCCCAGTCATGAAATAATTGCATTTGTTGTTGTTGTTGTACATTCTGTTTAACGAAGTATTAATTAATCTCGTTTCTGTTTTCTTACAGGTGAGTTCCATTTCTTTCTCTGCAACCAAATTTCTGCTAAAGACAATTTACGAGGTATTTCTGGTGAGTTAGAAATATGCATGCTTTTATTAGCATTTTTGTTGTGTATATTTTTATAATGATTACCTTCGTCAACGAAGTTGGAAGGAGGTTATGTTTTACCCCCTGTTTGTGTGTGTGTATTTGTTTGTGAACAGCTTCCTGGTCACAATTTTAATCATCGAGTAATGAAACTTGCAGAGATTGACTGTTATGCAAAAAGCTGGAAATGATTAAATTTTGGAAGGTCAAGGTCACGGTCAAGCAAAGTGTCCAATTCCCATAATCAGCCATAAGTTTGGACATCGTTGTCACAGAGACTTCAAACTTGGTTCATATTTGAGTGTATGAAAATCCACGCCAATTAATACATGTTAAGGTCATAGGTCATGGTCAAGGTCGAGCAAAAGATCGAGAAATTAGCTGCCGCTTTTAAGATATAAGTATGGCTAAAGACAGATGTATCCAACAGCTATTTTGGTCCAAACCTGCAACTACCAAATATATAGATTTCATTTTTCAATAAGTCAGAAGGAAAAATAGGATTTTTAAAACAGGCAGTAAAAAAATCAATAAATCGAAATAGAAAATATGAATTTTTAATCAGACATGCGAAAAAAAAATCAATAAATCGAATTAAAAAAATATGAATTTTTAACCAGACATTAGGAAAAAAAATTCAATAAATCGAAATACCAAAATATGAATTTTTAACCAGACATTGGGAAAAAAATCAATAAATTGAGATAAAAAAATATGAATTTTTAACCAGACATTCGAAAAAAAATCAATAAATCGAAAAAAATATGAATTTTAAAACATGCATTATAAAAAAATCAAAATTTTAGAAATAAGTATGACCAGGCATTCGAAAAAATTCAATAAATCGAATAAAAATATGAATTTTTAATCAG
The DNA here is from genome assembly GCF_036898095.1 of Palaemon carinicauda. Taxonomy (NCBI): domain Eukaryota; kingdom Metazoa; phylum Arthropoda; class Malacostraca; order Decapoda; family Palaemonidae; genus Palaemon; species Palaemon carinicauda. The sequence continues at coordinate 35,031,906 of NC_090737.1, read as the reverse complement.
ACATTCGAAAAAAAAATTTCAATAAATCGAAATTAAAAAATGTGAATTTTAAAACATGCATTATAAAAAGATAAATTTTTAAGAAATAAGTGTAACCAAACATTCGAAAAAAATTCCATAAATCGAAATGAAAAAATATGAATTTTTAACCAGGCATTCAAAAAAAAATTCAATAAATCGAAAATGAAATATGAATTTTTAACCAGGCATTCGAAAAAAAATCAATAAATCGAAATAAAAAAAATATGAATTTTTAACCAGACATTCGAAAAAAAAAATCAATAAATCAAAATGAAAAAAATATGAATTTTTAACCAGACATTCGAAAAAAAAATCAATAAATCGAAATAAAAAACAATGAGTTTTTAACCAGACATTGGGGAAAAAATCAATAAATCGAAATAAAAAAAAATGAATTTTTAACCAGACATTGGAAAAAAAATTCAATAAATCGAAATACCAAAATATGAATTTTTAACCAGACATTCGAAAAAAAACCCCCCAATAAATCGAAATAAAATATACAAATTTTTAACCAGGCATTCGAAAAAGAATTCAATAAATCGAAATAAAAAAAATGAATTTTTAACCAGACATTTAAAAAAAAAAATCAATAAATCGAAATAAAAAAAATATGAATTTTTAACTAAACATTCGAAAAAAAATTCAGTAAATCGAAATACAAAATATGAATTTTAAAACATGCATTAGAAAAAAATCAAACTTAATAAAATAGGCATGAGCAAAGGCTAAGGTATCCAGCAGCTATTTTGGTCTATAGCCACAGCTCACCTTACAAAGCAAATGATTAAAGAAAGATGAATTCCAGCTGTCAAGGTTACCTCATGGCCACACTGGGCCTAAGGCTATTATGACGAATACTAATTTAAGGAAAATAAAAAAAAGCAAAAACATAAGCTTCGATTTTGCTATGGTCTTCAGGTGCTGCGTAAGTATAGAGTCATCTCCGGGTGGATTTTTCAATTTCAATCATTTCAAGGTTATCTCTTTTTAAAGATAAATAGGTTTTGGGTATTTACTTGGGATTAATTTTTTCTGGTTTTTGTATTTTTGGATGGTTAGTTTTGTTAAGATGTATATCTGGATGGTTTTCATTTACCTTTAGTTATTCATGTTTATATATATATATATATATATGTGTGTGTGTGTGTGTGTATGTATGTATGTATGTATGCTCGTATATATATATATATATATATATACTGTATATATATATATATATATGAGTGTGTTATACATGTATATGTATGTGTGTATATGTATATATATATATATATATATACACACACAAATATATTTCGAACAAAGTTAGTTTAGAATTTCAAAAATAATAAAATAAAAATATATGAACCAAATTACAGTGAATAATCGATGTAAATAAATAAAAACAATGCAGGAAATATTTTTTTTTCTTTTTTTTACAATATAACAGACATTATAAAAGTAAAGAATTCTTACAAAACAAACATGGCAATAAATCTACGAGTTCCGTGTCACGAACTCTTCAAAAAAAAAAAAAAAAAATAGCTTTGAAATGACCTTGGCCGTGAGGGAAGACGATACCATCAAACAAGGGATGCCGGCCACCGCATAGAATAAGGTTTGGCATAACATGACTGGGTACTGTCAAGTGCTGAGTCGTAACACGAGAATAGATGTTACGTAACGACTAGAGGTGGACGTTATAAAAGAATAATTGGCAGAGTCTTATTGTTACGAAGAGGGGTTACAGCAGATGGGAGTTTGCAGCTCTTCTAGGAGAAGTACACTAAAAAATCAAACCATTATTCTCTGGTCTTGGGTAGTGCTATAGCCTCTGTACCAGGTCGTCCACTGTCTAGGGTTAGAGTTCTCTTGCTTGAGGGTACATTGTTCTCTAGACGGGTATTGCCAAAGCCTCTGTACCATAATCTTCCACTGTCTAGGGTTGGAGTTCTCTTGCTTGTGGGTATATTGTTCTTTAGACTTGGGTAGTGCCATAGCCTCTGTGCCATGGTCTTCCACTGTCTTGGGTTAGAGTTCTCTTGCTTGAGGGTACATTGTTTTCTAGACGTGGGTAGTGTCATAGCCTCTGTACCATGCTCTTCCACTGTCTAGGGTTAGAGTTCTCTTGCTTGAGGGTACACTCGGGCACACTATTCTATCTTATTTCTCTTCCTCTTGTTCTGTTAAAGTTTTTTATAGTTTATATATGAAATATTTATTTGAATGTTGTTACTGTTCTTGAAATATGTCATTTTAATTATTTCTCTTATTTCTCCTTGTTTCCTTTCCTCACTTGGCTATTTTCCCTGTTGGAGCCCCTGGGTTTATAGCATCTTGCTCTTTAACTAGGTTTGTAGCTTTGCAAGTAATAATATAATAATAATAATAATAATAATAATAATAATAATAATAATAATAATAATAATTGTGATGATACCACTACTACTACTACTACTACTACTACTACTACTACTACTAATAATAATAATAATAATAATAATTGTGATGATACTACTACTACTACTACTACTACTACTACTACTACTACTACTACTACTACTAATAATAATAATAATAAGTGGCAGAATGCTATTGTTACGAAGATGGGATGATTAAAATGAAATAAAGGATGGTATACGTGACAAAGGTAACACGAGAATAGATGTAATGTAATTGAAGGCGGAAGTGACAGAAGAATAACATGGCAGTGTTATTGTTACGAAGACGGGATGATAAAGTATTATAAACGTGACAAAGGAGAAATGTGATAAGGAAGGAATCTCCCCTATATGATAAAGAGCAAGTCTCTCTCTCTCTCTCTCTCTCTCAAGCTGGGTTATAGTTCACTAGAGATAATTTTATCATTTCATCTAAGACTTGTTAAGAATATTGGCTGGTGACAATTTCTCTCTCTCTCTCTCTCTCTCTCTCTCTCTCTCTCTCTCTCAGTATGTATATGTATATATATATATATATATATATAGAGTTAGAAAAAGGGGAGGTGGTTGGAAATGATTCTGTATATTTTATTTTTGCGTATGTGTGCATATCTATCCGTATATTCAGCCATCATTTTTGACGGGTCGCATATACCAGTAGAAAAATAAAAGACAAACAGAATAATTATAGACATAATAAAGATAGAGAAAGCAATAAATGAATAAATGTAGAACACCATAATAAAGCAGTTTCAAGGATTAACAGATGAATGAATTGAGATGAAGGGAGATAATAAAAAATCTGGAAACTTAGAAAAATTAGAAATTCACACCATT
>NC_090737.1:35008625-35011125 GCF_036898095.1 Palaemon carinicauda | reverse complement strand
AATTAAGATTCATACCTAGTTTTCTTCTAGTTAATTAGGATAAAGTCTAGTTAATTAAGATTCATACCTAGTTTTCTTCTAGTTAATTAGGATAAAGTCTAGTTAATTAAGATTCATACCTAGTTTTCTTCTAGTTAATTAGGATAAAGTCTAGTTAATTAAGATTCATACCTAGTTTTCTTCTAGTTAATTAAGATTCATCCCTGGTATCATTCTAAGTAATTAGGATAAAATCTAGTTAATTAAGATACATACCTAGTTTTCTTCTAGTTGATTAAGATAAAGTCTAGTTAATTAGGATTCATGTCTGGTTTCCTTCTAAGTAATTAGGATAAAATCTTGTTAATTAAGATACATACCTAGTTTTCTTCTAGGTAATTAGGATAAAGTATGGTTAATCAATATTCAAACCTGGTTTGCTTCTAGGTAATTAGAATAAAGTCTATTTAATTAAGATTCACACCTTGTCTTGCTTCTAAGTTGTTAGGATAAAATCTAGTTAATCAAAATTCATACCTTGTTTTAGTATGATTAAATAGATCGCATATCTGGTTTCATTTGAGTTAATTAGGATTCATACCTGATTTGTCTAGTTAATTAAGACACACCTGGTTTCAATCCTCCTAATTACGTCTCGTACCTGGTTTTTGTCTAGTTAATTAAGATCATAACCTGATTTAAAAGTGGTATTTAGTCCAATTAATCAGGTCTCATTCCTGGTTTCAGTCTGGTCATTATGGTATTGTATCTAGTTAATTAAGCTTCATACCTGGTTTGAGTTTGCAATTAAGCATTATGAATTTTCCAGTCGGCACAATTAGTTTGCACAATTTAGTTAAAATTAGTTAGATTAGGACCTATATATCATTTCTATATGGATAATTAGATTTCAGTATTATTCTGGATAATTAGGTCTCAGTGTTGATTAGGATAATCAGATCTCAGTATTATTATTATTATTATTATTATTATTATTATTATTATTATTATTATTATTATTATTATTATTATTATTTTTATTATTACTAGTCAAGCTATTACCCTAGTTGGAAAAGCAGAATGCTATAAACCCAGGGACCCCAACAGGGAAATATGCCAGTGAGGAAAGGTAACATGGAAAAATTAAATATTTTAAGAACAGCTAGTATCATCACTACCAGCTGGAATCACCTCCACCGGCTGGAATCATCGCCACCAGCCAGTTGAAATTCCCACCATCAGTTGGAATCACCGCCACTAGCAGCTGGAATCACCATCACCGGCTGGAATCCTCGCCAGCAGCTAACTGGAATTACTGCCATCAGCTGGAATCACCTCCATCAGCCATCTGGAATTACTGCCAGCAGCTGGGATCATCACTACTAGTCAGCTGGGATTACCACTACCAGCCAGCTTGAATCATTGTCACAAGCTAGCTGGAATTACCACCATCAGCTGGAATCCCCCCCACCAGCTGGAATCATCGCCACCATCAGCCATCTGGAGTTACCGCCAGCAGCTGGACTCACCACCATTAGCTATCTGGAATTACCACTAGCAGCTGGAATCCCACCACCATCGGGAGTCATTGCTACCAGCCAGCTAAATCACCGCCAACCAGCTGGAATCACCGCTACTAACCAGCTGGAACTCAAAAGCCAAGTGAATCGTCGCCATTGTAGGAGCACAAATGATCCCAACCTTGGAAGCAGATGTTCCATCACAGAGCTTTCTTTGGCGTGACCTCTTTTCAGTCTCTTGGTCCAGTTATTAGGTGAAGGAGGAGGAGGAGGAGGAGGAGACGTTCTTGACCCAGTCTCCAACCGATAAAAAAGTGGGGTTTGGGTAAGGGCTTCAAAGAATAATATATCTCCAATGGTAAGGGCGTGGTTTTGAAGACAGGCGGAGGGGCGGTGATAGTAGTATATTTGGGAGAGGACTTTTTTGAGGTATGACAGGACGCCATTGAAGGTTTGAATTACCCAAATAGATGATGACTGATATGCGCATGCGCAGACGAGACTGATTAGCGCATGCGCAGATACGCTCGGTTCATTTCTTTGTTGTGAGAGATGAAGAAGAGAGTCTTGCACAATGTCATTCTTCATGGCATGATGGATTATGAAGTTGGAATGAGAACAAAAAAAAAAGGGGAAATTATGGAAGGGCAGAGATGAAATCAGGTCATGCCAGGTCACATATGGATGACATCTCACGGTTTCTTGAAAGTCATGGTTAGGTCGAGATGAGGGTGAACTCTGAAATTCATCTTGCATGACGGGAAATTCATCAGATGAGAGAGAGAGAGAGAGAGTGTGTGTGTGTGAGACGGAGAGAGAGAACATCTTCCAAAAACAGGAGAGAGAGAGAGAGAGAGAGAGAGAGAGAGAGAGAGAGAGAGAGAGAGAGAGTCCTTCAAAAGGAGACAGGTTTCTTCTTAATAGCTGGAATTATTTTCTTATTACCTACAACTTAAAACAATCATACACTATTTTTAACATCAACCCCATCTCTCTCTCTC
>NC_090737.1:34976594-34999094 GCF_036898095.1 Palaemon carinicauda | reverse complement strand
AGAGGGAGAAAGGGGTTATTTGTTCTCTCCCTTACCATCCCCTCCCCCTCAATTTTTCATATACCCCCCTTCTATCTTCCTCTTTCCTTTTTTCATAGTTGGCTCTGACTGTTACAGCATCTTCTTCTTAAGGAAAATGTGCATTGTGAATTCAATCTGTGTATCTATAATAACGCAATTCAAAAAGTAAATTTTTACTTAAACTCACATTTTACGTGGTGCACAGTAGTCGACTGCTTTAATGTCTGTCAGACTGCTTTTGACTAATACCTCGGTGGTGAAGTCCCTCCTCGGCCCTTGCAACCATGCCACGGGACCTAAAATCCTAAATCCAATTCTTTAATTTCCGGTCAATTTTTACTCTGATAGTTACTAATAAAGAGAGCAGATGGTGAAGGTATAGCATGTAGCCTGCCACTTTAATCCTGGTACAGTATGTGGCCTACCGCTTTGAATCTGATATAATATGTGGCCTACCGCTTTTATTTTGATATGGTATATGGCTTACTGCTTAGATCCTGATAAAGTAAGTGGCCTACCGCTTCAATTTTGATATGATATGTGGCCTACCGATGAGATTCTGATAAAGTATGTGGCCTACACGTTTTGGTTCTGATATGGTATGTGGCCTACCGCTTAGATTGTGATAAAGTATGTGGCCTACCGCTTTGATCTTGATAGGGTATGTGGCCTACCACTCATATTCTGATAAAGTATGTGGCCTACCACCTTGATTTTGATATAGTATATGGCGTACCGCTTAGATTCTGATAAAACATGCGGCCTACCGCTTTGATTTTGATATGGTATGTGGGTTACCACTTAGATTCTGATGAAGTATGTGGCCTTCTGCTTTGATTTTGATATAGTATTGGGCCTACCGCTTAGATTCTGATAAAGCATGTGTCCTACTGATTTGATTTTGATATGGTATGTTGCCTGCTGCTTTGTTTCTTATACAGTATGTGGTCTACTGCTTTGATTTTGATATGGTATGTTGCCTGCTGCTTTGTTTCTTATACAGTATGTGGTCTACTGCTTTGATTTTGATATAGTTTGTGGTATACTGCTTAGTCTTATAAAGTATGTGGCCTACCACGTTGATTTTGATATGGTATGTTGCCTGCTGCTTTGTTTCTTATACAGTATGTGGCCTCCTGCTTTGATTCTGGTAGAGTATATAGGCTACCTCTTTGATTCTGGTATAGTATGTGGCCTACCATATTTGAATATGACCTATCCCACTAGAATATCTTTATACGTATAGTTATGAATTGAACTTAGTGATTATTTTGATAATCAAAGCAATGCCAAAATACTCACCCACCGTGTACCACTTGCCAGAACAGAAAATAATAGATGACTTCCAATTCGACTGTAGGAGTCCAAATTCAAATCAACAAAGAACCAAGAGGGATTTCTACAGCTGACAAGTCTACAAGGAAACATTATTTCCCACTTCCAGTCGTAATGAAGTTAATTAACAGGGAAGAACCAACATATCTCATTGTAAATTTAAGTACCAGACATCAATTTGATATATTGATTTAGTACTAAATCTTTATTGTAGTATATTAATATTATGATCAATGTAATAGATGTTTTAAAAGTATCTAAATAAAACTGTTGATAAACCACACTTTTTAAATACTCTTAGAAATACTTAGCTTTTTAAACTACTCTGTACCATGGTTAGCTAGCTAAGTGCCCTAAGTCTTCTTTCATCCATCTTCAAATTGCGAATACCAATTGGACTAAATTATTAATGATATGATTAAGATGACACCAAAATATTCGTAAATGCGACATTCTTCAATTGTTACTAGTTGTTCTAATTTCCTTTGAGGTCTTTATCATATAATTAGTTATAGTATAAGGAGCTATCAAGTTTTAGTTTAGGGAAGGCCACATACTGTACCGATGACAGAATAGCGTAGGCCACGTTCAGAAGGTAGGCCACTTACTGCACCACTGACAGAATATTGCAGGCCACGTTCAGAAGGTAAGCAACCTACTGTACCGGTATCAGAATAGAGTTGGCCACGTTCAGAAGGTAGGTCACATACTGTACCAGTGACACAATAGCATATGCAACATTCAGAAGGTAGTCCACCTACTGTATCACAGTCAGAATATCACAGGCCACGTTCAGAAGGTAGGCCCCCTACTGTACCAGTGACAGAATATCGTAGGCCACGTTCAGAAGGTATGGCCCCTACTGTACAAGTGACAGGATATCGCAGGCCACGCTCAGAAAGGTAGGCCCCCGACTGTACCACTGATATAATATCGTAGCCCACGTTCAGAAGGTAGGCCTCCTACTGCACCAGTAACAGAATATCGTAGGCCACATTCAGAAGGTAGGCCACTTACTGTACCACTGACATAATGTAGCCCACGTTCAAAAGGTAGGCCCCCTACTGCACCACTGACATAATATCGTAGCCCACGTTCAGAAGGTATGCCTCCTACTGTACCAGTAACAGAATATCGTAGAGCAGGTTTAAAAGGTAGGTCTCACACTGTAGTGGCACCAAGAAGAGAATTGTACATCATAAGTCAAACTAATGAGAGACCCTTTAACTCGATTTGCAGTACGCTATGCAAGGCTCGCGTTATGCTATACCTTTACCTGTTCCCTAAGGGAAAGGAGTTGCTATGAAACTATACGAGTATGTCTTCGTGACCACTGACTTATTTCTTATTTATCAAATGATTTTTAATATATATGTAGTTATCCGGTCTTTGAGATATCTTTCTTTAACTTTTTCATTCATTTGTATCCTGATTGTTTTTTTTTTTTTTTTTCATCGATGAATATTTGCATATTTGCGAATTTTTAGGCCTATGAAATAAGATATTTGCAATGTCTTTTACTATTGATTGATAATATGAAAATTAGACTTCAAATTTTTGTAGGCTGAGAGGAAATACAAACATTGTTCTGGATGTTAATGAATATCTTAAAAATCAGAAATTTAAACAATGAATTTTAGATGATTAGCAAAAGGGAAAATTCATGGATGTATCAAATCATCATCATCATATCCATCATCTCCTCATATTGACGCAAAGGACCTCGGATAGATTTAGCCAGTCGTCTCTATCTTGAGCTTTTAAATCAATACTTGAAAACATCAAAGTGTTATAATTATTACACACACACATACACACAACCACACACTCACTCATATATATATATATATATATATATATATAATGTTTGTGTGTATACATATACAGTATATATCAGTTTAGTGAGATCGGTGTTACTCCATGGGCATTAGTCATGGTATGACAATGAAACAATCTCCAATAGATTTAGTAGATTTGAGAACAAAGCCCTGAGAAGGATACTGGGAGTTAAATGGCAGGACAGGATTAGAAATGATACTATAAGAAAGATTAATCGAGTGCCTTATATGGATGAGATCATAGTGAGGGGTAGATGGAGATGGTGTGGGCATGCTCTACGCACTCCCCAAGAGAGATTATTTCACCAAACGTTCAGTTTGGCTCCACAAGGCACTAGAAGAGTTGGAAGACCCAGGCCTACATGGCTGATGACCATGATATGTGAAGTAAGAGATGAAGAATGGAGAAGTATTGAATTAAAAGCTCAAGGTAGAGACGACTGGTGAAATCTAACCGAGGCCCTTTGTGCCAATAGGCGATGGAGGAGATGATGATACAGTATACACACACACACACACACACACACACACACACATATATATATATATATATATATATATGTATAGGTGTGGGTGTGTGTATGTATGTATACATGTATATTACCAGTAGTAAAACACAGCATTAATGCATTATAGCGCACATCATATATAATTAGAGTACTGAAGTTTTTCTGGCATCTAATGGTCTGATATGCTAAAAAATCGGAGAGAGAGAGAGAGAGAGAGAGAGAGAGAGAGAGAGAGAGAGAGAGAGAAACAAACATAGTCTCACACCCACACAAGACAAAAGAACTTGTGGGTACAAGCAAAACGATTACAATTGTTGTAAGAAGATTTCCAAGCAGACAATCATGGTTTAACCGAAGTCTTCAGAAAGGGAGAGGAGATTTCGAAAGAATGCCTAATATTTTTTTTTTTCTTTTTAATTTTTTTCTTTTGCTTTCTATTTACTTTTTCTTTCATGAGTGATAATTGTTACTAAGAATATGTAATGGATATTTTTTTTACTTTTTCTTTCATGAGTAATAATTGTTTGTGAGAGTATGTAATGGTGATTTTTTTCCATGTGTTTTCTGCGTATACAATTGTTGATTATGTCTATGGAAATTGATCTATTATCTCAAGTTCTGTATATATATATATATATATACATATATATATATATACATATTTATATATATATATATATATATATATTTAATGATATATGTGTAGGCTGTATATATATATATATATATCCTACACATATATCATTAAATATATATATATATATATATATGTATATATATACATATATATATATATATATATACATATATATATAGCGTGCATGTGCGTATGTATATGTGATTGCGTGTGCTTGGATTCCGTGAGAAATTCTGAAGACCGTACCGAAGAGATCAAAGGTTGCAAGTTCTCTTTCTCTCTCTCTCTCTCTCTCTCTCTCTCTCTCTCTCTCTCTGAAATAGGGTCTCACCTCTCTCTGAAATAGGGTCTCTCTCTCTCTCTCTCTCTCTCTCTCTCTCTCTCTCATCAATAGCCCATCAGAAGCAATATCTTAACCCTGTTTCTCCTACCCTCGGATGTAAACAAAAGCGAGAGTAGCTTCGACATACGTCGCCTCTTATCCGGGAGAGTCGTAAACGCGAATTTAGGAACACGGGTAAACCTGTTCACCTTGCAGAAGACACCCCCTCCCCCCCCTCCCCCACCTTTTCTCGGAAGTAGATGGGTAGGGGGGTATATGACCCCCTGCCTTCTTCTGCTTCTTATTTCGTATCTTATTGGTAACTTTATTTATAGTTTATAGTTTATATAGGAGATATATATTTCAATGTTGTTACTCTTCTTAAAATGTTTTGTTTTTCCTTGTTTCCTTTCCTCACTGGGCTATTTTCACTGTTGGAGCCCCTGGGTTTATAGCATCCTGCTTTTTTAAATACGGCTGTAGCTTAGCAAGTGATGATAATATATATATATATATATATATATATTATATACATATACATATATATATATATATATATATATAATTTCTGAGTGAGGATACCTTTACGTGATAAAAGGCTTAGTGCATTGCCATGATCAGCAAAGTTGTACTAGCCAGGGCCACCCATACTAGGTTGGTTTGTTGTGAGCGATCAGAAAGTCTCCTATAACCAATCTGTAATTGGCCAGCTTGGTGATGAAAACTGTGGACTAGAAACGGCTGCATTTATGGTTGTTTTATATATATATATATATATATGTGTGTGTGTGTGTGTGTGTGTGTATATACATATATAGCCTACATATATCCATATATACATACATACATACATGTATATACATTATATAAAAATATATGTATATATAGATAGATGAATATATATATATATATATATATATAAATATACATATATATAGATAGTTAGATAGATAGATAGATAGATAGATGTACATATATATATATATATATATAGTGTATATATAATATATTTATATATATGTATATATATATAGGAGAGAGAGAGAGAGAGAGAGAGAGAGAGAGAGAGAGACTGCAAAAATATAGACTGGACATATAAATGTCCAATAAAATGTAATATTTAATATATTGATAAATTTGTTTCGTATTTCAGAGCATTCCCATAAGCTGCTTCTCCCAGTGGTTAATTCTTGGTGAGTACAAACTATTCTAACTTGGTAAATTGTATTTCGAAATTGGAAATTTGTTTACTTGTTATAAAAGATTGATTTTTCCGATATAAAGTTTTGTAAACTCTTGGGTGGTAAAATGCATTTTTATGTAGTTAAATATATATTTATAAATACTCACTCATATATAAACATATATGTATATATATGTATATACACACATATATACAGCATACATATGTATACTTTTATGTGTGTATATATAATATTAGTATACACACACACATATATATATATATATATATATATACTTGTGTTAATGTGTATACATGTACATACAATTATATGTATATACTGTATATACATATGCATGACTTTTTCAAATAATCCACAAATGCTCTCTAATATCGAATTCGCCCTGCCATGGGAAATTCCTTCAATACTAAGTATTTATTCGTATTTAAATACGTGCATGAGTAGGTTAAATAGTACCATATTTTACACAATTCATTGAATAAACAAATAGAAAACAAATATAGGATTTATTCTTAACTTGGTCGACCATGAAATTTATTTCGGGAGAGAAACATGTTCGATACCAACTTCATCCAGAAAGTTATTCGCACTATTGTGGCTGACTCAGTTTACTACACTTTTTGACACAATATTTTAGTGATATCTACAATATTTTGGCCACTGCAGGACAAAGGCGTCAGACATGTCCGTATTCATGTCTGGGGTTTGGCCATTTATATATATATATATATATATATACATGTGTGTGTGTGTTTGTTTGTATGTGTTAGAGATTTCACCAATAGATCAATTATTCAACTCTCCCTTGGAGTCCCTCTCCTTTTTAGAAAGAAAATGAAAGAAATAGATTGAAATAAAAAAATCTATAAAATCTTTATCGACCTGCAGACACCTCATTGACGAGTCAATTCACTTATCTCGGAGAGAGAGAGAGAGAGAGAGAGAGAGAGAGAGAGAGAGAAGGATTTGACTTGCCAAGTCTTGCAACGGAAAGCGAACGTCGTTCTTCAACACCTGGCAAAGAAGGCACCTAATCCTACGAGGTGACCTCGGACTCATGATCTCCAGAGTGGGTCTAAACTCTTATAAACAGTTATATCTTGGAGGGCAACTCTTGACCCGTAGTTTTACCTGACCCCCGTTGACCCATAAAGATTGTTCTGGTATGGAAAATTAATGTTGGACAGTTATAGCCCTCTTTAAAACACGAGAGCCATTTTCGGGTTAATGGAGTACGTTTGTTTCTTTTGATAGGCTGTTCGGTAGAAGAAACCAGTTTGATTGTTGTTGTTGGTTAGTCTCTCTCTCTCTCTCTCTCTCTCTCTCTCTCGTTTATCTATGCAATTAGATAATTATTCTCTCTCTCTCTCTCTCTCTCTCTCTCTCTCTCTCTCTTATCAATGCAATTAGGTCATTATTTTGTATTCTCTCTCTCTCTCCTCTCACATATTGGATCCCTACTTTGGACCCCTCTCTGGTTACGTCTCATTTTCCCTTAACCTACACATACACCGAATAGTCTGGCCTATTCTTTACAAATTCTCATCTGTCCTCATACACCTGACAACACTGAGATTACCAAATACTTCTTCTTCACCCAAAGGGTTAACTACTGCAGTGTAATAGTTCAGTGGCCACTCTCCACTTGATAAAGGTAGCAGATACTCTTTGGCTAGGGTAAGCAGCTCTTCTAGGAGAAGGACACTCCAAAATCAAACCATTGTTCTCCAGTCTTGGGTAGTGCCATAGCTTCTGTACCATGATCTTCTAATGTCTTGGTTTAGAGTTCTCTTGCTTGAGGGTACAGTTATGAACATTATTCTATCTTTTTCCTTATTTCCTCACTGGACTAATTTTCCATATTTTAGCCCAGGGCTTATAGCATCCAGCTTTTCCAATTAGAGTTGTAGCTTAGCTCATAATAATAATAATAATAATAATAATAATAATAATAATAATAATAATAATAATAATGCCTATTTTCACTAGGCCTATATGAAAAATATGCAATGCCAAGTCTCACTATGAACGCATGAACTCAACATGGCGTGTACTTGTATTCTCCAGATGTACCGCATTTTAAACACCTCTACGCCAACGTCTTCCTGAGTTATAAATTGAAATTCTGATTTTCGGCGCCCCATTAACCTCCACCTTTGACCTCTCCCTCGTATTGACCTCATTCGTCAAGGTGTTGGGCCTAACCTCCTCCTATAATAATTCGCGCTCTCTCACCACCCGCGCTGGCCCAGTGTTACCAGATGGGTTAGTCTAAAAATCCCCAAAACAGCACAAAGATCCTCATTTCCACAAATATATTTTCTTCTGATCTTATAGGCATTACTAATATAGTATTACTAACTATACTTCATATAAGTGCAAGTAAACTAATTGCAACAATATAAAGGTTTATTCTTCGTTGTTTCTTCTTCATAGAAATTTGTACAGATATCCCCATAAGACACCAAAAAATGCCCAAATCTAGGGATAAATCCCCATATTTGGCAACACTGCGGCCGCGCCACTCCCCGCTTCTAAAATTCAAAGCCGCTTTTACAAACATTTTTCTGTGTTGATTCTCTGTTTTTAATCGGTTTTTTTTTTATACTTTTATTTTTTTCTTATTTCATCTTTTATGTTACGTTTATCGTTAATTATTACATGATTTTTTTCTTTTAGATAAATTCTTGTTTTATTTCGTTTCTTTTTACTTAGGAGGTTCAATAATTTATTTATCATTGTGCCACCTCGTCTCCTAAACTTTTCTATATAGTCCGGTTTCTTAATTTTATTCCGTATTCCAAACCCCTTCAGTATTATAATATTTATTTTCGTATCAGTCACAAAACATCCTTCTATTCTTCTCATTCTTCTTCGTTCAATTTCTCATCATCTCTCTTCTAGTGAGATTAAGTACTTGATAACCCAGAGAGGTGGTGTTTATGCTCAGTGTAGAAGCCACCTTTTGAATGCTGATGAGGCTTCCCGCGTGACGTCATCCAAATACGAGCCTCCATTATGAAGAGCAAAGATACGCCCTCTTTTCTTTTCCTTTTGTCTTTATCATACTGGTGTCCTTTGTGGTCTGAACACTATGATTCACGGTGATTTCATATATAAACTATAAAAAAAAAAACACGAGGAAGAGAAATGAGAGAGGTTAGTGTGCCCGAGTGTACCCTCAAGCAAGAGAACTCTACCCCAAGACAGTGAAAGACCATGGTACAGAGGCTATGGCACTGTCCAAGACCAGAGAAAAATGGTTTGATTTTGGAGTGTCCTCAGCTAGAGAGTCTCTTCTACCCTTACCAAAAGGAAAGTAGCCACTGAACAATTACAGTTTAGTAATTAACCAATGAGTGAGGAAGAATTGTTTAGTAATCTCAGTGTTGTCAGGTGTATGAGGACAGTAGAGAATATGTAAAGAAAAGGCCAGACTATTTGGTGTATGTGTAGGCAAAAGGAAGATGAGCCGTAACCAGAGAGAAGGATCCAATGTAGTACTGTCTGGCCAGTCAATGGACCTCATAACTCTCTAGCGGTAGTACCTAACCGGGTGGCTGGTGCCCTGGACAACCTACTACCTACAACTGAAAATATAAAATTTATTTGAACTATCATTGTTTCCTCTATAAGGCAAATCTCATGGCATTAAAAGCATCATTAATACACCGGAGGGGGGGGGGGGGGTTGATTAAGGATCTCCCCCACCCATAACAGGACCCACCCCCATGGAAATATTCATACTACATGGAACCCGGGGCTTAACTCCCAGCTTATAATTGGTCTCAGCTGACGTAATGGGCGTGAGTCAGGGTATGTATGGGGTCTTTAAGACATTTTCAGGTTGTTGCGTGTATGTTGCTGTGGCGTGGCATTTATACAAGCGTATATATTCGTATGTGTGTGTAATGATGTGGGGGTGTATATATATATATATATGATCATTACCGATATATATATATATTATATTTATTTATATATTATATTTATATATATATACATACATACATATATATATATATATATATGCATATATATGTATATAATCATTACCTTTATATATATATATGTATATATATATATATATATATGATCATTACCGATATATATATATATATATATATGTATGTATATAATCATTACCTTTATATATATATATGTATATATATATATATATATGTATATAATCATTACCTTTATATATATATATATATGTATATATATATATATATATATATTGTATCTATATATATATTATATTCATTTATATATTATATTTATATATATATATATATACATATTTATAATCATTACCTTTATATATATATATATATATGTATATATATGTGCATATATATGTGTATGTATATATATGTATGTATATGTAGTTGTATACTGTTTATGTAATATATATATATATATATATATACACTACTGAATATCAAGCAAATTGCTATATTAGATAACTGGTAATCTTCCAAAGGCTTTATATTTCCTCCAAGGACATAAATGCATTACAGTTTCTCATTTAAAACGATGACGAGTAAGTTTTTACCTCGCGTGTCCTACGATGAAGAGGATTCTGACATTTCCCGCAAAGGATTTCCATTAGATGGGTTGAGGATATCTGTTATTTTTGCTTTTCCGGTGTTTCTTGCTGTACATGATGTTGAAGTTATGTATGTATGTATATATATATATATATATACTGTATATATGTGTGTATGTGTGTACATATATATACACACACATATATATATATATATATAAATATATATGTGTACATATATATATATATATGTGTGTGTACACACACACATATATATATATACATATATATGTATATATATATATATATATATATTTACTTTAACGTGGTGGAATAATCTACTTAGTGCAATGATCAGCAAAACTGCTATAGTGAGGAGCACCCATACTAGGTTGGTTTGCTGTGAACGATCAGACTAAAATCTCCCAACACCACTAATCCAAGTTGGCCAGCGGGGTGATAAAAACTGGCTAAACCCCAGGCATAAAGAAGGACACGTCTGAGGCCTTTATCCTGCAATGGACTAGAGACGGCTGCCTTTGTTATTGTTCTATATATATATGTATATATATATATATATATATATATGCTGTATATAGTATATGTATTCATGTGTAATTTGTGTGTTTGTGATATAATTTGCTTTATTCAATCCAATTATAATAATGATTGACAGTTACACAATTTACATTTCTATATTATCTTTTTAATGAAGCGCGTGCTTTGGATAAAACAGATATGCACAGTTCATACACTTGAAAAACGTAATTTTAATCCGAAATTCTCTGTAAAAATATACTCTTCTCAGCCATATTTCAGTAAAATACAGGCGACCGTAATTTTTCCCTACTTTGTTATTATATTTTTACCGGTTGGTGACCGAAATATCACAACTTTACGTCAATGCTTTCTTTTTTAAAACGGTAAATGCCTGGCAACATTTATTCCAGAATTTTTATTGTTTTTTACGGCAAATTTTTAACAGTGTAGCCTTCCTCTGGCCCAAACACTGAGAAAAAAAAAAAAGATTGAACAATACAATCATTGTTGTCTATCAGAGAGGGCCTTTGTTCTCTAATCTTGGGGACTGCCATAGCCTCTGTACCATGGTCTTTTCATTGTTTTGCGCTTAGAGTTCTCTTGCTTGAGAGTACACTCGGGCAACACTATTCTATTTTAATTTCTCTTCCTTTTTTTTTTTTAGATTTTTTTTAGCTTATATATAAAAGATTTATTTTGGTGTTCTTGCTGTTCTTAGAATATTTTATTTTGGTTGTTAATTACTTCTCTTGTAATTTCGTTATTCCCTGTTGGAGCCCTTTGGGCTTATAGCATCCTGCTTTTCCAACTAGGGTTGTAGCCTAGCTAATAAATAATAATAATAATAATAATAATAATAATAATAATAATAATGACTTAATTTTTAGTTTATTTATTTCCAATAAAATTCCTTTCCTCACTGGCCTATTTTTCCTTGTTGGAGCCCTTTGGGTTTATAGCATCCTATTTTTCCAATTATGGTTTAGTAAGTAGTAATAATAATAATAATAATAATAATAATAATAATAATAATAATAATAATAATTTCTTTTGTAGTTTATTTATTTCCTTATTTCCTTTTCTTACTGGGCTATTTTCTCTGTTGGAGCCCTTGGGCTTATAGCATCTTGCTTTTCCAACTAGGGTTGTAGCTTAGCTAATAATAATAATAATAATAATAATAATAATAATAATGACATCTTGCAAGTGAAGGTCTCCAACGCTCTGAAGATAATACAATGTTCAATATTAAACCTATTTATTTTTCTTTTTTCGAACTCTTCGCGAAATTTCCTGACTCCTTGAATCGTGAATCGACAATATTTTGTGTGATTCGTGATTCACCAATTTTTAGATAACGGTTTCCAGTCCTTAGCGTGACTATTGGGATATCACAGGCTGCTTACAGTTGTCCATGGAATTTTGAGAACAGGTCTCTCAGTTATATTATTATTATTATTATTATTATTATTATTATTATTAGCTAAGCTACAACCCTAGTTAGAAAAGCAGAATGCTACCAACCTAACAACAACAACAACAGTAATAATAATAATGAAAATAACAATGATGATGATGATATTATTATTATTATTATTATTATTATTATTATTATTATTATTATTATTATTATTATTATTATTATTATTAGCTAAGCTACAACCCTAGTTGGAAAACCAGGATGCAGTAAACCTATTGATAATAATAATAATAAATTTATTATTATTATTTTTATTATCATTATTATTATTATTATTATTATCATTATTACTACTTCTAGCTAAGCTACAACCCTAGGTAGAAAATCAGGATGCTATAAGCCTAACAACAACAACAACAATAATAATAATGGTAATAGTAATAATAGTAATAATAATATTTTTATTATTATTACTACTACTACTACTACTACTAATAATAATAATAATAATAATAATAATAATAATAATAATAATAATAATAATAATAATAATAATAATAATGATAATAATAATTTCCTTGAAGGACCATTGGATCTAATTAGCGTATAACCTTCTGACCTCTTTGGCGTAGCGAAAACAAGAAAACAGGTTTCTTTTGTTACCTGCGTAACTCTCAGACCAGTTTACCTCAAATTATCAAGAATCATCTAGACGTCTTTTAAGTGAATTTTACCATTTACTTCCAAATATTATTGTTGCTTTTTTTCTTTGGCTTTTTTTTACAGGAATCCTTATCTTTTTCATTCAATTTTCTTAAGGTGTTTTAATTTTAAATGTTTTCTTCTTCTTCTTCTTCTTCTTCTTCTTCTTCTTCTTCTTCATCTTCTTCTTCTTCTTCTTCTTATTATTATTATTACTATTATTATTATTATTATAATAATGATTATTCTTTATTATCATTATTATAATATTATTATTATTATTATATTATTATTATTATTATTATTATTATTATTATTATTATTATTTTAATGATAAAAAATAATAATAATAATAATAATAATAATAATAATAATAATAATAATTATTATTGTTATTATTATTATTATTATTATTATTATTATTATTATTATTATTATTACAATGTCTATAATTTCATATCTCGGACAAGAAAAAAAAAAATCTTAAGTGATGTGTGATGAAGTTAAGTTGGACGTGAAAAGTAAGGTTTCTATAACAACAACAACAATAACAACAAAAACAAAAACAACAACAACACCAATAATAATAATAATAATAATAATAATAATAATAATAATAATAATAATAATAATAATAATAATAATAATAATAATAATAAAACCTTCCACAGTCAAACTGTCCCACGAACCAGATCTTAGCGACTATCCTTCTAAGGTGCTTTCCCCACGCCCCTGTAGGTCCTCCCGTCGAAGGACGTGTCTCTCCATATCCTGGTGGGCGTCCCTTCTTCCTGCTCTCGTGAAGGACTCCCCATCTGCTCTCCTTCGAGCGCCTCTGGGCTATGGTGTGACCTTGTACTCCCCAAATGGTTTCCTTCATGTGTCAATAGGACTCTATACCTCCAATCCTCTTGATTCTTGATTTCCTCTTGCCTCTTCCTCTTTCCTCTTGTGCTTGTCCGCTTCTACGTTTACTTCTCTCTCTCTCTCTCTCTCTCTCTCTCTCTCTCTCTTCTTGAATTCTTCTTCTTCCTCCTACGCTTATTCCTCTTTTCTTCTTCTTGTCTTTTTTCTGTGAATCTTAATCTTTTTTTTTTCTCCTTTCGTGGCCTCTTCCATTCTTTTCCAACGCCTTTGACCTTTCTTCCTACTTCCCCTTTTCCGTCTCTTCCTTACTGCCCTGCTTCTATTTTATCTTCTTTTCCTTCTTCTAATCTACTTCTTTGTCCACATCACCTTAATTCGTCATCTTAGTATTATCCACTTTTTCACCCTTTTTCTTCTGCTTCCACTACTTCGCCATTAATGTGTTCTTCTTCTTCTTCTTCTTCTTCTTCTTCTTCTTCTTCTTCTTCTTCTCCACTTTATCACTCTTTTCTTCTGCTTTGCGCTACTTATCTTCTAATTCCTACATTATATCATCCTTACCCCTCTTCTATTCTACTCCTCGGACATTTATTTGTTGTTATTGTTGTTGTTGTTGTTGTTGTTGTCGTTGTTGTTGTTTTGTTGTTGTTGTTTTTGTTCTTTTTCTTCTTCACCCATTCCTTCTATCTCCATTCCTTTTCTAACTCCTCCATCATCTTTTATTCTTACCTCTATTCTATTTTATCCTTCGTTATTTATTTCTTCTTCTTATTCTTCTTCTCCACTTTATCACCCTTACCTTCTGCTTGTGCTACTTATCTTCCAACTACTCCATCGTCTTCTCACTGTTACCTCTCTTCTGTTTTATACCTCGGCTTCTTCTTCTTCTTCTTTTTCTTCTTCTCCACTTTATTCCCCTTTCTTTCTGCTTGTGCTACTTATCTTCTAACTCCTTCATCGTCTTCTCACTGTTACCTCTCTTCTGTTTTATACCTCGGCTTCTTCTTCTTCTTCTTCTTCTTCTCCGCTTTATTCCCCTTTCCTTCTGCTGTGCTACTTATCTTCTAACTCCTTCATCGTCTTCTCACTGTTACCTCTCTTCTGTTTTATACCTTGGCTTCTTCTTCTTCTTCTTCTTTTTCTTCTTCTCCACTTTATTCCCCTTTCCTTCTGCTTGTGCTACTTATCTTCTAACTACTCCATCGTCTTCTCACTGTTTACCTCTCTTCTGTTTATACCTCGGCTTCTTCTTCTTCTTCTTCTTCTTCTCCGCTTTATTCCCCTTTCCTTCTGCTGTGTGCTACTTATCTTCTAACTCCTTCATCGTCTTCTCACTGTTACCTCTCTTCTGTTTTATACCTTGGCTTCTTCTTCTTCTTCTTCTTCTTTTTCTTCTTCTCCACTTTATTCCCCTTTCCTTCTGCTTGTGCTACTTATCTTCTAACTCCTTCATCGTCTTCTCACTGTTACCTCTCTTCTGTTTTATACCTTGGCTTCTTCTTCTTCTCTTCTTCTTTTCTTCTTCTTCTTCTTCTCCACTTTATTCCCCTTTCCTTCTGCTTGTGCTACTTATCTGCTAACTCCTTCATCGTCTTCTCACTGTTACCTCTCTTCTGTTTTATACCTTGGCTTCTTCTTCTTCTTCTTCTTTTTCTTCTTCTTCTTCTTCTCCACTTTATTCCCCTTTCCTTCTGCTTGTGCTACTTATCTTCTAACTCCTTCATCGTCTTCTCACTGTTACCTCTCTTCTGTTTTATACCTTGGCTTCTTCTTCTTCTTCTTCTTCAGCAACTAACGGCCAAACAGCATTCAATTGAGCGGTTGACCTTAAAGTCCCATCTTAGCTCGAGACGAAATTACAGACGCGTCTTCCACCCTCTGGGAAGAGATGAATTGGGCGGGTGTTCGTTCATCTGGATAATTGTCGAAGTTTTCAGACGCCATATGCAAGAGAGACATGCGTACCCAAACACGTTTTGCGTAGATTAATAAGGCAGAAATATCCAACTTATGAGAACTATAGCTTGATAAACAGTTAATGCATTTTGAACTTATGTGAGATCTTGATATTGATAAACAGTTAATGCATTTGCAACAAGATATTTCAGATCTTCAGAAATAAAGGAATGTTTATAGACGCTTAGATGAATAGCTTTGCCGACACTTACATAAAAGACATGAATTATTTGAGTATTATTTTCTTTTCATCAGTAGGATTAGTTATATGTAAAGTTTATCAACAGCAGTGGTAAAATGTAAAGTTTGTTTATCAATAGGAGTAATTATATATAAAGTTTGTTTATCAATAAGAATACCTCTATGTAAAGTTTTATCAATACAAGTAATTATATGCAAAGATGTTTATCAATAGGAGTAATTATATGTAAAGTTTGTTTATCATTATGAATAATTATATGTAAAGTTTGTTTATCAATAGGAGTAATTATTACGTAAAAAATTACGAGGAGAGAGAGAGAGAGAGAGAGAGAGAGAGAGAGAGAGAGAGAGTCATATGGCATACATAATATCAAACATAAGATCGCTCTCTCTCTCTCTCTCTCTCTCTCTCTCTCTCTCTCGTAGGAGGAGGAGGAGAGGATTCCTATCCTAGAGAAACTGAAAGTGGTTCCTCCTCGGGCTAAACTGCAACATATTTTATTTGTATTCCTCTTCTATGGCCAAGACCCTTCCGTGTTATTAAGAAGGTCTCTCTCTCTCTCTCTCTCTCTCTCTCAGGTAATGTAAGGGGTTACCTTTATAAAGAATGTTTAATACATGGTTTCATCCCGGGACAAGAGTACGGAAATACCTCGTAAGGCTCTCTCTCTCTCTCTCTCTCTCTCTCTCTCTCTCTCAAAGTATCGGACTTCCATAACAGTCAGCTGTCAATCAAGCACAAAAGGACCAATAAAAAATAAAGACAAGACAAGATGAGAGAGAGAGAGAGAGAGAGAGAGAGAGAGAGAGAGAGGGAGAGAGAGAGAGATGCTGAGGTTAAAGCCGTGACCACCACCAAGTCACACAATGATTAGATCTCTTACCTTTGTTTCTGTTACGTCTTGAGTTTTATTGATCTAAGTCCCCCCCTCCCCACCCCCCCTCTCTCTCTCTCTCTCTCTCTCTCTCTGGTGGTGAGATTTATTTATTTCAAATTCTCTTACCTTCTGCACTCTCTCTCTCTCTCTCTCTCTCTCTTTCTCGTGGTGAGATTTATTTATTTCAAATACTCTTATCTTCTGCAGTCTCTCTCTCTCTCTCTCTCTCTCTCTCTCTCTAGTGGTGAGATTTATTATTATTAATTCTCCTATTTCTGCAGTCTCTCTCTCTCTCTCTCTCTCTCTCTCTCTCTCGTGGTAAGATTTATTAATTTCAAATTCTCTTATCTTCTGGATTCTCTCTCTCTCTCTCTCTCTCTCTCTCTCTAGTGGTGAGATTTATTTATTATAAATTCTCCTATTTTTTGCAGTCTCTCTCTCTCTCTCTCTCTCTCTCTCTCTCTCTTGTGGTTAGATTTATTAATTTAAAATTCTCTCTCTCTCTCTCTCTCTCTCTCTCTCTCTCTCTTTAAAATTTAGTCTTTTACAAAATTCTCTTTTCTTCTGGATTCTATCTATAACTATATTTTAATCCTGTATCGAACACTTGTATAGGTTTATCTGAATATACAGCATGTATACATGTATAGGCGTGTATGTATAGAGTGATTATACGCTTAGTTATGCTCCTGAAGGATATTATACCCCACACAACTTAACCCGAAGTTGAAAATCCTGTTTCGTATGGTATACCAAAAGGATTCGGTATACTCTTACCAGTATATTTGATGCGGATAACCAGTGGAATTTAGCTATTATATAGGTATGTAACGGTCCTTATAAGTGATTCTTTGATAAAGGGTTGAGCAGGAGTTTTTAATATGTGTGTGAATACACAGATGCACATATATGTGTGTGTTATATGTTATTATATATATGTTGATATATATATATAAATATACACACACACACACACACACATATATATATATATATATAGCCTATACTGTATATATGTATGCATGTGTGTGTGTGTATATATATATATATATATATCGGTATATTTATGTATGTGTTTATATGTATATAACGCATATATATAAATATATATATTTATATAATATATATATATAAATATAAATATAATATATATAATATATATATGTATATATACATATATATATATACTATATATATATATCTGTATGTGTTTATATGTATATAATACATATATATATATATCTATTATATACATGTGTGTGTACGTGTGTGATTGCGCCGCTCCTAGTGTACTTTTGTCTATAAAGTGTATGATTACAATAATTTCCAATCCTAAACATGTGAACACCTTGAAAGACAAACCTGATGACGAGTTATTATTGCAAATGAAGTTTGTTCTTGAGCTGCAAATCATTATGAGCAACTACATCTTTAAAATCTCTCTCTCTCTCTCTCTCTCTCTCTCTCTCTCTGTCCTTTGAGCTGTACGTAATTTGCGAGGATATAATATACGCAAATTTTAATCTTTTGAGGTAATTCAATTCATGTAACCAGGATCCTTGGCAGAATAAATTGCCTGTTAGAGTATACCTGTAAGAATACAGAAGGTTTAAGAGCCGCTCATGAATGGCAGAGGCAAGGCACAGTGACATTGGCTTATCAAGCAGGACAATGCCCTAGAGACTGACCATATATACCTATGATCAGCGCCCAAGCCCCCTCTCCATCCAAGCTAACACCAAGGAGGACCAATCAACGGCTGCTGATGACTCAGCAGATAGACCTATAGGCTCCTTCAAACACCTCATCCTTAGCTCACAAGGATAGTGAGGTCGCAGCCACCAAAGAAACTAACTCGAACCCCACTCTGGCGTTCACCAGTCAGGGACGTTACCACATTGGTTACTATAACCCCAATTTATTCATATATGAATTTATTCATATATGATATACATTTAATGAATAAAAGTGTTATCTAACATCAATTGTCCTTAGAATGACCTTGAAGTTCATTGTTACAAGTTTCTATATTCTTTTGTTATTCATAATTTCTATGGAAATGCAAATGAATGGCCTTGCTTCCATGAGAGAGAGAGAGGAGAGAGAGAGAGGAGATGAGAGAGAGAGAATATGTGTTAAATTACAGTCCATGTCTTCATCTGTTATTCTTTTTTAGGGAGAACGATTATCTGTGTATTATATTATTATTTATTATTATTATTATTATTATTATTATTATTATTATTATTATTATTATTATTTTTAATATTTTAATATTATTATTATTATTATTATATATTATTTTTGTTATTATTATTATTATTATTATTATTATTATTATCATTATTATCATTATTATTATTGTTATTATTATTATTATTATTTATTATTATTATTATTATTATTATTATTATTATTATTATTATAAAATCTATTCTTTGATAATTATGCAAAACAAAATTAGTGTTTTATGGAATTCAGAATAAAAAACTAATATTTAAAACCGGAATTTTAAAAGTAATTATCTTCAGGAAAATGAAATTTCCATTAACCACCGACACTTCAAAATCAAATCATATTCAGTAGTCGTTACTAGTGTAAGCGACCAGTCAAGATAAAGATTTAGATAGATATGCACACACACACAGATTCAACGCTTCTTATTTCCACCCTTTTCTTACTACAACAAGGCAGTTTCGGCAATTTATGGTAGAGTGTGGTTTCCGACCTTACGTCTCGGGGGTACTCATCCTCACCAGGGTATGACTACTTCTGCTCCCACGTGAATGTGGCAAGAAAGAAATGCAATATATATATATATATGTATATCTTTTATATATAATATATATATATATGTACATATATATATATGTATATATATATTATATATTATTGATATATGCAGTAATATATATATATGTAATATATATATCTATATATCTATCTATATAATATAATATTATTTATATATATGTATATATATACTGGTATAAATATGATATATATATCGTATAATGTATATATGTATGTATATATCTATATGCATATACAGTATATACCGTGTATGTATATTTATATATATATGTATAGTATATATATATCTATATATCTATATATATATTATATATATATATTATACTGTATAAATATGTATATATATATCGTATAATGTATATATGTATGTATATATCTATATGCATATACAGTATATACCGTGTATGTATATTTATATATATATATGCTATATATATATATATATATATATTTACATATATATACATATATATATAGTATATATATATATAGCTACACACTTGCTCTGTTATATATATAGGAAATAACATTTTCCCTTTCCTTTCATTAACATGCTATACCTTATCTATCTTCCTAGTCAGTTCCCCATACAATTCCCTACCATTTTACCGACCTAATTAGCTTACCCATTAATCTAACTAAAGAGAAAGTCCCAATAGGCCTCCTTCAATGAAGACAAATTAAGCCTAAATTAGGCTTGAAATTAGGTTTTTTTTTTTTTTTTTTTTTTTTTTACTAAGCGGGTACTAACGACTTTTGAAGCTCCAATCACCTCATTTAGGGTTAGTTGGAAGATATTGATGTTTTTTTAAGAGATGGAGCGAGAGATCTTCATTTGAATTAATGGAAAGGGAAAAGTTTGTATTTGTAAATATTTTTACTGAATAATTACACACAACTTGCACACACACACAAACACACACACACACAACACACACATATGTATATATATATATATATATGCATATATATACATATAAATATTTATATATAAATGTATATACAGTATATATATATAATATATATATGTAATATGTGTATATAATATATATATATATATCTTATATATGCAGTATATATATATATATATAATCTTTATATATGCAGTATATATATATTATATATATACCCTGTATATATTAACGATTCGGAAATAAAATTATGGATGTAGCCGCCACCCCTAATGAGAAAAAAGGGGTTAATTTATGATTATACCACATGCATACACATACACAGTATACATATGTGTGTATGTATGCTGTACACGCATGCCTGTGCGTATTATTATAATACCTTTAAAATACATATACATACAATCATTCTCCAACAATTATACTTCACATTCCTGCTCAATTAAAATCCGAATGAAATCGTGATGAGAAAAAATTTGAAAAATGATCAGGAAGGAAGAACAGTTTATTAAAGAGAATTCCTCCTCTATAATCCTTGTAATTACAGAAGGAAATAATTACCAATAATCACGAATCAATACTTATGAGAAGTTTTTTTTAATTTTTTTTTTTATTTTAGAGAAAACATTGGAATTATTGAAGTGTTATCCTGGCAATAATGATTTTGGATTTCATCATCTCGACAGTTGTCCGTTTTCTATGTTGGATGGGTAACTATGCGATACTAGTGTACGCGACCCGTCTAAAATGAACGCCTAAGATTGAGATTGATATGCCTCTCACACAGATTTATACCCTTCCCATCCCCTCCCCCGTTCCTAGTTACAATCCCTCTAACCTGAGTATGACGACTTCCTTTCCCCTTAACCCGAGGGATGGAGAGAGAGCGAGTAGTTATACTTTTGGCTGTGGCGCTCAGCGTAACAAGAAAGATATGTGAGTAAGATGTATATATATCATATATATATATATGTATATATATATATATATATATATGTGTGTGTGTGTGTGTGTTAGTGTAGTGGCAGGACATTTGCGTCCCAGATATTGTTGCTGTTGTAGATCAATAATTTGATTCTGTTCTTGTTGCTGTAGTTGTTGTTGTTGTTGTTGTTGTTGTTGTTGTTGTAGAGATTAATAATCTGATTATGGCTGTTGTTATTGTAGAGATAATTATATGTTCCTGGTGTTATGTGCGTATGCGTATGTATGTGTGTGCGTTAGTTTGTACTTTCACCATTGACAAATCCATCAGAGAATGATGTAAAAGACTCCAGATTTAATTCCCACTGGAAGAGCAAAGCGTGTGACCTCGTTCACACGAACGGAGATGGCATGTCCTCGCTTACGGTCTATCTATAAATTCCCTCTTATCTCTCGACGCCCGCTTCCTTCGCCTTCGACGCCCGCAACGCTAAAATCGACACCTCTTCGACCTCGCCCGCAGGTCGAGATCTTATAACTCGACCGGTTTCTGACATGAGATGATTACCTTTGATGGGATCGGAGAGGCGTCGATTTTGGAAGGAAGGAATCGGGCGAGTGGAAATCCTTTGGAGATCTCTCTCTCTCTCTCTCTCTTCTCTCTCTCCTCTCTCTCATTTAGTGTATACCATAATAATTTCAACGCTGCTATTGTTCAACTGGATAACATAATAAAATTCTCTCTCTCTCTCATCTCTCTCTCTCTCTCTCTTCTTTATATTTTCTCGTCTGTTTCTGTATCTCTTCGTCTCTGTCCTTATTTTCTTCTCTCTCTCTCTCTCTCTCTCTCTCTCTCTCTCTCCGTTTT
>NC_090737.1:34973795-34976094 GCF_036898095.1 Palaemon carinicauda | reverse complement strand
AGGAGATGATTAATGGAGAAGTACTGAATTAAAAGCTCCAGACAGAGACGACTGGCGAAATCTAACCGAGGCCCTTTGCTTCAATAAGCGTAGGAGGAGATGATGATGATGATGATGATGATTAAAGTGTAATAACAAAAAACAAGGAGAAAAACACATAAGGAAGTATAAACAACATCTCTTACCACATGACAGGATTAGCCCCTCTAATAAACCTTTCCTCAACCTGGGAAAACCAAAGCCACCGTTTACACTAAGAGGTCGGGTATTTTTTTCTAAACCAATTTTTGTTTTGTGCCCACCTTCAACTCCCTATCCTACGTGACCCACGATCCTAAAATGTCAGGGATTTCTTCTAGGGATTACGGAAAAGGATATTTAGTAGCTGAGAGGTTAAATGTTTTCATCACAATTACAACTATAGTCAATTTTTTTTAGTGAGGCAGATTTGCACCGACTCGCAGGGGTGCCCTTTTAGCTCGGAAATTTTCCTAAGAGCTGATTGGTCGGAAGTGTATTTGTCCGAATACTTCCGACCAATCAGTGATCAGGAAACTTTTCCGAGCTAAAAGGGGCACCCCTACGAGTCGGTGCAAATCTGCCTCACTAAAAAAAATGAACTATAGTAATTCAGTTCGGGGGTTTGTTAAGAAATGGGGTCTTCTAGAAAATCTAGATAGCTACTAGTTCTTCGTCTTTATCTTTATTGTTCTCCCTGTATTTCTTATCTGTTCTGAATTATCTCTCCTAACCTAGTGACTGTCCATAAAGCTCAAGTTCCAAAATAGAAAAATAAACAACTTTCTTATTTTCCCCCAAAGATTATTTTCTGATAATTTTTTGCCTCTCTCTCTCTCTCTCTCTCTCTCTCTCTCTCTCTCTCTCTCATTTCATGCATTTCCAAAATAAAAAATAAAACCTTTTAATTTCTCCCAAAGGTTATTTTCTGATAATTTTTTGCCCCCCCCCCCTCTCTCTCTCTCTCTCTCTCTCTCTCTCTCTCTCTCTCTCTCCTCTCTCTCTCTCTCTCTCAAATAGAAAGGAATATATAACGAGCAAACTCATTATCTACCAAAGCAGTAAATGTCAGAAAAAAATCCTGAAAAAACAAGAAACTGACTTGATAAAATAAAAAAAAAAATATTACATCTAGTCTGATAGGAAGTCAAACTCCCACAGGTATCAAATCTATTATTAGAATTAAGTAAGGCAACAAATCTTGGGAGCCTAGTACGAGGAGCAACGTATCTTTAGGATTAAAATAACAGGTAGGATATAAAACCTTCTCGACATTCAATAGGCTTCTAAAATTATCCAAAAATTCAGCTAAGTTTATAATATAAATATATATATACATATATATATATATATATATAGAGAGAGAGAGAGAGAGAGAGAGAGAGAGAGAGAGAGGTATCGTGAGCCCGTTGATATCACCAATAAGACGAAAGCGCAAACTCCAACCAAGTCTTTTCACTTTTTTCTTTCTCGGATATAATATAGATTTTTTCCTCATCACGTGTCAGCTGTTGTGATTTCTACCTGCACACGCGCGCACAGGCACACACACAAACACACACACACATATATATACATATATATATATATATATATATAATGATAATGATAATTAACTTCCAGTAAATCATTAATTCACAAGATATCCAGTATATGTATATATATATATATATAATACATATACATACTGTATATATATATATATATGTGTGTGTTTTTATGATATATATATATATATATATATCTCATAATAAAAACACTAACAGGCAGCCATAGAAAAACCTAATCACACATGTATTTATAAACCCAAAAAAGAAGAGGTTAAGAGTCACTAGATGAAAAAAATATCGGTATATAGAGGTGTTTTCCCCTTTACTGACTGCGGGATAATGTTCCTTATGTTCGCTTGAAAATGCTATGGATGGCTGTGAATAAGAAGGTTGGAATTATGATGCAGATGATTATTATGGATGAGATATATGAATAAATTAAAAAGAGAGGATAAGTGGGAATGAAGAAAAATGGAAAGAAAATCTAAATAAATAAAGGAAGAACAAGTAAGAATGCATTGAGTATTTCATCTGATATTGATACCAATGGAAGGTGTATGGGATTAAATATATAATATATGATATATTCATACACACATATCTATATGAATATATACTATATAAGTATATAGATATATAAATAAATAATATATACTTATATAAGGAGATATATAAGTACATATATAAATATTACTATATATACTATATATATAAACGTATATATATATATA
>NC_090737.1:34961295-34963795 GCF_036898095.1 Palaemon carinicauda | reverse complement strand
AAGAAGAAGAAGAAGAAGAAGAAGAAGAAGAAGAAAAAGAAGAAATGAAAATGAAAGGTAATAAAAATGGAAACCAAGATTAAAACTATATAGGAAATAGAAAAGCCGAATGAAAACGTAAAAATAAAAATCGAAAATAAAATATAACGTGTAATAATATGCACTGAACCGCTGTCTTACATGACACCTGCACTGAACCGCTGTATTGCAAGACACCTGCAATGAACCGCAGTCTTACAAGACACCTGCACTAAACTGCTGTCTTACAAGACCCCTGTACTGGACCGCTGTCTTACAAGACACTTGCACTGAACCGCTGTCTTGCAAGATACCTGTAATGAACCACTGTCTTACAAGACACCTGCACTGAACCGCTGTCTAGCAAGATACCTGTACTGAACATCTGTCTAGCAAGACACGTGCACTGAACCTCTGTCTTGCAAGATACCTGTACTGAACATCTGTCTGGCAAGACATCTGCACTGAACCGCTGTCTTACAAGACGGCTGTTCAGAAGAGCCGCAGAAAATTCAACCACTTTTCCTGCGATATCCTCAGCTTGCCTCAGGAGGATCTCGTGTTACAAGGTCACTCTATCCAAGCAAAGCCTTCTCGTCATTCTTGCAACGCCACAGCATCGTTAGAAAGCAAGACAGCTTGCTTGATTTTTAGGACCTAACGAGGATGCTTGGGAATTTTGCATTTGTGCTTGGACGGACCATTTCTTGTGGTTAGGGAGGGAGTTGTTGTTGTTTTAGTTGTTGTTGTTGTTGTAGATTGCCTAGCTCTTCCGGCCAAGCACGATATATTGTAATTCTGTAACCCGTAAGATGGAAGTAATTAAAAGGGAGTAAGGTGGAGATGAAGATGATGATTTAGGGGTGGTTGTAGTAGTTGTTGTTGTTGTTGTAGATTGCCTGGATCTTCTAGCCATGCACGGGATATTGCAATTATGTAGCCGGAAGATAGGAGTAATTAAGAGGGAGTAAGATGGAGATGAAGATGATGATTTATGGGTTGTTATTGTTGTTGTTGTTGTTGTAGATTGTCTGGCTCCTCTGGCCAAGTACGGTCTCTTGCAATCCTGCTTCCCGTGAGAGGGGGGAGGGGTAGTAAGGGGAAAATTGAGATGTGGTTTAGGCATTTTGAGCAGCATGACGCATCCCCGGGGCCCGGGAGACCACTCAGAACTGTGGTGCAACCGCAAGAAAAAAAAAAAAAAGCTACACGTGCAAAATGAAAGAAAATTTAAAGTGCAGACCTCCGCCGCGGCAGCTTATTTCTCGACCTTTTGCTCGACCTTGACCTTTGACCTTGACATGTATTAATTGGCGTAGATTTTCATACACTGAAATATGAACCAAGTTTGAAGTCTCTGTGAAAACGATGTCCAAACTTATGGCTGATTACGCGAATTAGACATTTTGCTTGACCTTGACCTTTGACCTTGACCTTCCAAAGTTTAATCGTTTCCAGCTTTTTACATGACAGTTAATCCCTGCAAGTTTCATTACTCTACGATTAAAATAGTGGCTAGGAAGATGTTCACTAACAAACACAAACTTAAAAAGGGAGTAGAACATAACCTCCTTCCAACTTCGTTGGCGGGGGTAGAAAGTGTACTGCAATTTAGACGAAAAGTACTCCTTGGCAAACTCATTCGAGTAATACCCCCAGTGTACCTCATATTACCTTTCTTACTGCGTAAATGGAATACGAGGCCTATGATGGATCTCTGGACTATGGAGACTTGGGCTAGATCTCTATTGTTCATTATAGAGGGCTGAGATAAGCCACAATGGTACTCTATAGAGACCTGGGCAGCTTGGTTAGACCTCTATTGTTCATTAAAGAGGCCTAGCCAAGGGTAGGCCTCTATTGTTCACTGTATAGGCCTAGGGTAGACCTCTATTGTTTACAATTTCCGTAATATATAATTTCATGTAATGGAAAAACCAAAATGCAATACTGATTACTCTTGTTCTAATATAAAAAATATATATATATTCCTAAAAGTCACAAGGGGTGTCGTGAGAAGCAGGCAAAAGACAGGCTTAAAAAAGTCGTATTTCAGCACTCATTGTAATGCCTAAGTTAAACGAAGAAAATGAGACATAAAATATCATCATACACCCATAGAAAACAGATGTTCAAGCCATCGTGGGTGAAGAAAAGTCTAAAAGTAGTTAAACAATAGACTCAGACATATAGGGAACAACAAAGGGATCCTTACTGTAGGTTAACATGGGAAAACTCCTCCCATTTCATCAGGAAATCTCCACCTGAGCTCACTGGCCTTAGGCCCAGTTTCTGTATTCAATCGTTCCTTTTGGGGGCGGTTCCGAAAAAGGCAAGTCACGAATCAAGCACCTTGTGCCCCGGGCATCCATTTGCTGTAGGGCGTGACCAGAATTTAGCGAGGGCCTTGTGGAGGTCAAGAACAGGCAGTGAGAGCTGAGAATATCAACTATTCAAGATGGAGGCGAGCCACGACATATTT
>NC_090737.1:34951295-34956295 GCF_036898095.1 Palaemon carinicauda | reverse complement strand
TATAAATATATAGATAGATAGATAGATAGATAGATGGATATGCTTGTGTGTGTGTCACAAAATAAAATATAAACCAATCTAAAGCTTTTACAAAGTCATCTAAAAAGTTAAAACGAAAATAAGCAAAAGGAAAAAAAGGATAAAAAAGGAAAAAAATTACCAATAATAATAAGATGTGGAAAGTCATAGTGATTTTATACTTTGACCCATTCTGCTAAAATCTTCGCTGTCTATATTAAGTTTACCCAAAATATGATTAATATTGACAGCTAATATTTTAGCAGGATGGACCAAGTGTCAAATAACTACGACTCGCATATTCTTGAGTCATGAGGATAAAACTATTTTTTTTATTTCGAATTTTGAATCACTAAAAAACTTATCCATTTCTTTGGGTTTCCACAATGTATTTCTCTTTTATGTCTTATTTTTTCCTTTTACTTTTTTGGGGAGATTTTGTTAATTTTCGTTTTTTACCATTTTATGCGATTTTTTGTAAGTTTCAAATTGTTTCTTAATGTTGTGTATATATTTACTATTTGTAGCCAAGGACAAATATATTTGTGATAATCACGAAACGTCTGGATTATTAAAATTATTTGTGAAACAGGTGCTTTCTTTTTCCAAGATTTTGATTACAAACACACACACACACACACACACGCGCGCGCACACACACACACATATATATGGTGGTGGTTCGAATCACCACCCGGCCAGAAGCTGTTACCATAAAATGAATTCCAAGTGGATATGTATTCCCAAGATAGAATTCGGTATTAAATGCATTTCGTGGGTGATATTTACATATATATGTATATATATATATATATATATATATATATGTATATATATATATATATATATACACATATATATATGTATATATATATACTGTATATATAATAATAATAATAATAATAATAATAATAATAAAAGCCCACTACAGGCCATAGGTCTCAGATATGTCAATTCATGTCTGGGAGTTTGATCAGTTTTCTTCACCACGCTGGTCAATGCGGACTGGTGATGGTGGAAGAGTTTCGTCTCATTGCTCAAAGCAAACCAATCTAGTAAGAGTGGCCCGTTGCTGATGATGATAATACACAAACTCTTTCACCACGTTAAGGTATCCCGACATACATACATATACGTACTTTGTGTATACATGTATATTCATGCGTATATGATGTATATAAATTCGTTTTTTATATTCACGTATCTACGCAATCTACGCACATGCGTATAA
Organism: Palaemon carinicauda; assembly: GCF_036898095.1. Taxonomy (NCBI): domain Eukaryota; kingdom Metazoa; phylum Arthropoda; class Malacostraca; order Decapoda; family Palaemonidae; genus Palaemon; species Palaemon carinicauda. Next base: position 34,955,046 of record NC_090737.1, on the reverse strand, counting down.
ACGCCACAAACCTCTATTCCCATTCGTACTTCATAAAACAGACCTTTCGCTAAGTCATAAATCTCTCAAAAAATATAAACCCAGTACCCAAGAATCCCATGAGGGTATGTGTACCCCGGATGTACCCAGGGTGTACCCAGGGGGTACCTGAACACAAATCACGAGGCGATATAGTTTTTAAACCTGAACCCTCGTGATGACCTGCTTACTCGGCTTTTAACCCGGTGACCCTAGGTGACCCCAGGGGGAACTTGCAAGACACGGTCATCTGAAGTCTCTCTCTCTCTCTCTCTCTCTCTCTCTCTCTACTTGTTGTAAAAGCAGGATGCTATAAGCCCAAGGGCTCCAAAGGAAAAAAATAGCCCCGTGAGGAAAGGAAATGAGGAAATTAATAAACTGCAAGATTATGTTATAAAGGGTGAAATAAGCCCAAGAGCTCCAACAGGGAAAATAGCCCAGTGAGGAAAGGAAAAGAATAAATAAATATACAAGATTATATTATAAATATGGAATTACTAACATTATGCTTACATATATCTGCATACACATACACATTCATACGTGCACAAGTACACTGCATATAGAATTCTTACAGAAACCAACCTCTTCCACTGTCTTGGGGTAGAGTTCTCTTGCTTGAGGGTGCACTCGGGCATACTATTCTATCTTATTTCTCTTCCTCTTGCATGTTTGAAGTTTATATAGTTTATTATTGTTACTGTTCTTTAAAATATTTCATTTTGATTGCTCCTTACCTCTCTTGTAGGTTATTTATTTCCCTGTTTCCTTTCCTCACTTGGCTGTTTTTCCCTTTTAGAGCCCTTGGGCTTATAGCATCCTGCTTTTCCTACTAGGGTAGTAGCTCAGCTAATAACAATGATAATATCTGGGATATTTTCCTTCTTAGAGCCCTTGGGCTTATAGCATCCTGCTTTTTTATTATTATTATTATTATTATTATTATTATTATTATTATAAGCTAAGCTATAACGCTAATTAGAAAAGCAAGATGCTATAAGCCCAACAGGGCTCCTACAGGGAAAATAGTCCAGTGAGGAAAAGAAAAAATGAATATAAAATATTCTAAGAAGAGTAACAACATTAAAATAAATATCTCCTATATAAACTATAAGAACTTTAACAAAACAAGAGGAAGAGATATAACCCAGAATAGTATGCTCGAGTTCATCCTCAAGCAGGAGAACTTTAACCCAAGGCAGTGGAAGACCATGGTACAGAGGCTATGTTATTACCCAATACTATAGAACAATGGCTTAATTTAGGAGTGTCCTTCTCCTAGAAGAGTTGCTTACCATAGCTAAAGAGTCTCTTCTACCCTTACCAAGAGGAAAATGGCCACTGAACAACTAAAGTGCAATGGCCACTTTCTTCTTGCTAAGGGTAGAAGAGACTCTTTAGCTTTGGTAAGCAGCTCTTCTAGGAGAAGGACACTCCAAAATCAAATCATTGTTCTCTAGTCTTCGGTAGTGCCATAGCCTCTGTACCATGGTCTTTCACTGTCTTGGGTTAGAGTTCTCTTGCCTGAGGGTACACTAGGCCACACTATTCTATCTCGTTTCTCTTCCTTTTGGTTTGTTAAAGTTTATATAGTTTATATAGGAGTTATTTATTTTAATGTTACTCTTCTTGAAATATTTTTTTTTCTGTTTCCTTTCCTCACTGGGCTATTTTCCCTGTTGGAGCCCCTGGGCTTATAACATCCTGCTTTCCCAACTAGGGTTGTAGCTTAGCATTTAATAATAATGATAATAATAATAATAATAACCCCTTGAGTGAAGCTTAGCCTTTAATAACAACATAAATCAGGTATGTAATAGCAGTCTTATAAATCCATATAAATAACAATTTTAAGAAACATATTGACCCCACTTAAGTCATTACCTTTAATGAACATTATATCAGAGAGAGGCTGTGTCCCGAAAACACACATACACACGTGCACACCCTTTCATTTTGCTTCTAAAGAACCAGACACCGGTTTACCCTGATGATGAACACAGCATCATATTTTAATACTTTCTTTGTACAACCTTCTGTCTCTCTGCAAGGGATGATGTGGCAATGACTAAGGGATTATTATTATTATTATCATTATTATTATTATTATTATTATTATTATTATTATTATCATTATTATTCAACAAATATAGATGAAAATAAATTGAAGAAAGGACAACGAATATATATATATATACATATATATATTGTGTATATATATTATATATATATATATATACATGTATATATATATTGCGTATATATATGTATATATATATACACATATATATATAATGTGTATACACACATATATATATATTGTATATATATATATATATATATATACATATATATATATATATATATATGTATACACACACACATATATATATATATAAATATATATATATATAATGTGTATACACACACACACACACATATATATATATATAAAATGTGTATACATATATATATATACATACATATATATGCATATGTATATATATATATATAATATGTATACATATATATATATACATATATATATATATATATATATACATACATACATACATATATATAAATCACAACAACATGATTCTAAATTACACCAACATTCTCCTAAATTACATAACCGAATTAAGGAATCTTCAACATTAGCCGCTAATCACATATACCCAGAAGGTATCCAGCCCACCAGTCGACCCAGAAGAAAACGGGTACCAGCACCAACCGGTTTCGGATTGAAACAAGTTTAAAACTTAAATTTGATGATTCGGTGTAAAGGTGACTTTTATGTGGAAATTATGGAGGGTTGAATTGGTTGCTTGAAGAGCTTAATGATGAGATGATGCAGTTGACAAATAAAACTATATATCAATAAATAGCTTTTAATTGTGATTTGTTATATTCTCTCTCTCTCTCTCTCTCTCTCTCTCTCTCTCTCTCCTAACAGAATTAATAGCTCACTATGGCATGCCCTCAAACACCTCTCTCTCTCTCTCTCTCTCTCTCTCTCTCTCTCCTAACAGAATTAATAGCTCACTATGGCATGCCCTCAAACACCTCTCTCTCTCTCTCTCTTCTCTCTCTCTCTCTCTCTCTCTCTCTCTCTCCTAACAGAATTAATAGCTCACTATGGCATGCCCTCAAACACCTCTCTCTCTCTCTCTCTCTCTCTCTCTCTCTCTCTCAGTTTAAGAATAAGTTAGACAAGATCACAAAAACTCACTAAAACGTTCAAACCAAATTGCTCTCCCAAGAGCAAATGGAGTCTCCCGAGATGGACTAAAAAGTCTTTAAGACATCCAAAATCCTTTTAGACTTCCAAAATCCTTGTAACTCCTTGTAACTCTCTCTCTCTCTCTCTCTCTCTCCTCTCTCTCTCTCTCTCTCTCAGTTTAAGAATAAGTTAGACAAGATCACAAAAACTCACTAAACGTTCAAACCAAATCGCTCTCCCAAGAGCAAATGGAGTCTCCCAAGATGGACTAAAAAGTCTTTAAGACATCCAAAATCCTTTTAGACTTCCAAAATCCTTGTAACTCCTTGTAACTCTCTCTCTCTCTCTCTCTCTCTCTCTCTCTCTCTCTCAGTTTAAGAATAAGTTAGACAAGATCACAAAAACTCACTAAACGTTCAAACCAAATCGCTCTCCCCAAGAGCAAATGGAGTCTCCCGAGATGGACTAAAGAGTCTTTAAGACATCCAAAATCCTTTTAGACTTCCAAAA
>NC_090737.1:34937902-34948295 GCF_036898095.1 Palaemon carinicauda | reverse complement strand
ATATAGAGTATTAATATGAAGCATTTTCATCGTATTTCATAGTATTATTTTAAGATGGGAGGATTTTTTCATCTTATTTTTAGTATAATTTAAAAACTGACTTTTTTTTTATTGTATTTTATAGTTTATTTTAAAATGAAGTATTTTTTATAGTATTTTATAAGTATACTCTATTTTTATAGACTTGGTGAGCTTCTTTAAATTACCGTGCGAGGGAATCAAGAATAGCACATATACAGCAGTAGGGAGTGTAAAGAAAGCTATTTTTATCCCCTAACAAGAAATGATAATTCATATGAGCGGAAGATGATGGATTTTGAAATTTTAAGAAATGCAAAGAGTAATTTTCTGCGTAAAAGTTTAATGACCGATTTTCCTGAGACTAACAAAGTTATAAAACTTCGATATTCGATTTTATACATAATTTTGTTACAACAATTTATTCAGTATCGTGTAATTTTATTGACCATTTGGCTGATCCTTTTATATCTAAAACGGGATGAAATCAAGACAAACACAACTGGTGTTGAATAACTTTTTTTTTTTTTTTTTTTTTTTGTTTTTTTTTTTTTTTTTTTTTTTACTTACTTAAAGTCCTTCCTGATCTCTTTTCAATATTTTAATTATATCTTTTTCCTTTTGGCTTTTGATCATTACACGGTAATGGAACTAGCAATTAGTTTTAATAGCCTAAGTTTTGATTGAAATATTCTCTTGAATGTTTTTAAATGCTTAGATTTCATTTATCTTTTATACTACGAGTTTTTATTAGACTAAGACTCGATATAGTGATTCAATTCCATTTGAATACTACAGTATTTAATTCCTCTTGTAAAAATTGATGGAAATCACTCCAGATAAACATAGGCTCGTGAGATTCATCTCTCTCTCTCTCTCTCTCTCTCTCTCTCTCTCTCTCTCTCTCTCTCTCTCTCTCTCTCTCTTGCGGTGCTGCAATATTATGGTCCCTATTTTTCTTCTTGTGTGGGTCATTTGTATTGTGCTGGAATTGCTCTTGGCGCAGTTCTGTTTCTGAGTTTTATTTTATATATTACATTTTCCTTTTTATCATTCGTATGAAGATAGACATTTGGAATACGGGGGAGAGCTCGAACTACGACTGTCTACTGTTTTGCTTTATATGTATACATTTACATTATAAATATATATATATATATATATATATATATATATATGTATATATACATTATATATATATATATATATATATATATATATATATATATATATATATATATATATATATGTGTGTGTGTGTGTGTGTGTGTGTATACTATGTATATCAAAATGTGTATTTGATTATACGTTAATTTTACATTATTATTTCCGTTACCTTAAGTACATTATTGTAATTTTCTGCCAACATCTTTTTTTTTTTTTTTAAAGCTTCTACCTATTCATTGTCTTTACTGTATATATTGTCATTTCTCTTTCTGCGAAGACATGATCATTTCTCTTGCCCAATTAAAGAAATATTATTTCTGTTACTACACAAAATAGATATTTTTCATTACTCCGTAAGAAACAGATCATATTTGTTGCTGGTGAACAAGAAAGAGTTTCTGTAATTCTCTACAAAGGAAAGATAATTTTTTACTCATAGTTGAGCAACAGATGGGTCATTTCCATTACTTCTTAAAAGTATTCAAAACATCATTTTATGACGCTATGAATTATTTTATATTACTGCTTGAAAGAAGGCCATTTCTAATAGTCTTGAGAGAGAGATAAGTTATTACTCCACAAAAAAAAAAAGGTATTTACGAATATTCTTCAAAAGAGATCATTTCTATCACCCCATAAAAATGATAATTCCTATTATACTAGGTACTGTCCATAAATGTAAGATAATTATTACTCACAAAAGAAAGATTATTTCTGTTACTTCGTAAAATAAATATAATTTCCATTATTTCACAAAAAAAGGATTATTGATGTTACTTCATAAAAGAAATATAATTTCTATTTCACAAAAGAAAGATTATTTCTGGTACTTCATAAAAGAAAATTATTTTCTATTACCCAATTAAAGAAAGAAAGTGTCTGTTACTCCAGAATTGACATATGTATCGGCTATTTCACTCAGAAATGAAGTCATTATTTACTTCCCCACAAATGCAGGGTCCTTTCTGTTACTCTTAAACAGATGCTAGATCATATCAGTTTCTCCCTACAAGTAAAAGTTAATTTCCGTTTCCTACAAATAAAAGGTAATTTCTGTTTCCTTCAAGTGAAAGGTAATTTCTGTTTCCTTCAAATGAAAGGTAATTTGTTTCCTTCAATTGAGCGGTAATTTCTGTTTCCTACAAGTGAGATGTAATTTCTATTTCCTTCAAGTGAGAGGTAATCTCTGTTTCCTACAAGTGGAATATAATTTTTGTTTCCTACAAATGAAAAGGTAATTTGTTTCCTACAAATGAAAAGTAATTTCTGTTTTTCCATACACATGAAGATTGATTGAAGATGATGATTCCTTTATCTCAAAAATGAGAGGGTATTTTCGAGTCTCGCTGCAAATGAAAGGTAGTTCTTGTTTCTCCCTACAAAGGAAATATTTGTTTCTAAAAAAAATTAACGTTATTTCTCAATAAAAAAAATTTTCATCTCCACCAAAATTAGATCATAAATGAAAGATTGTTTTTTTTTTTTTTTTTTTTTTTAAAAACCGTAAGATATTTTTTTTCTTCCCACAAATGCAAGATAAGATATCTGATAAGCAGTATCGTTTTCTTAAGGGTATCTTTATCCTGAAGAGGCCGACAGCGTGTGCCCCAGAGAAAGGACAGTGAGAAATGTTCGATTGGTCTTTCATCCTCATCACAAGATATTTTTGTTTTCTTTATCATTTTTGTATATGATAACACGACGGTAGAGAAGACTGGGTAAATGTTTATAGGGTATAGGAAAAAATAATAAATATTTTAGTGTGTGGTTGGGTGATGATTTTTGCTCTAAATATGGATACTGCTTCTGGTTTCTTTAAGTTTTCCATTGATTTAAGCTATTAGAAGTGCTTCTAAATGTCTTGATTATAAATCTAAAACATTCGTTGGTAATTTTATATATATATATATATATTTTTTATTTTATTTCCTTTTTTATTCTTTAAACTGAAATATTCTTTGTATCCCTGATTTCCATCCTTTAATAAGTTTTTCAAATATTTTGCTTTTTTATGTAATAAATATAATTTTATGCGTTAGGGCTCTTCGTAGGGGCATGGTATTGGGTATTACTCCACCTTGTGTAGGAGGAAAAAATATTAAAAGAGTTAAAATATGAATTTTCCAAATAAACAATTTAGTATATAATAAAAATATATATCCGAAATTATGTTCATTTTAATGTTATACTGCACCAAATATCTGCGGGTGTGTTAAAAATTCAAAAAATGTATTCTCTGTACAGAGAGCGTCCGTACCAGGATACAAGAGGAATGGATCCGACTTGGCTAGACAGTGAGATCATTTGTATCAAAGGTTTAGGAGAGGTCGAGTGAATTTCTTTTAAAGAAATAGGGGTCTGTCGAGAAATTATAAAATCTATTCCAAAAGTCTTTTTAAGTAAATTAAAAGAACGAGTTCCCTTTTACATTGTGTTTATATGAGTCGTACTGGACTCCACCAGGTACGAAAAAAGTTGGAACACCTAGGCCCACATGGCTGAGGACTATGAAGCGTGATGTGGGAGATGATAAATGAAGTACAGTATTGAATTAAAAGCTCAAGATATGAACGACTAGCGAAATCTAACCGAGGCCCTTTGCGTCAGTAAGCGTAGATGATGATATGATGGAGTCTTAGATAAAAACTGATAGCTCAGAACAAATGTAAATTTTCAGGTGGTATCGCAGGAAAGTTAATTATAAAGCAACAAAACCGTTTAAATGGAAATTTTCCTTTCCGGTTATCTTTTTTTTATGGAAAAATTCTATCAGGTTCGTTCTTTTATCATCATCTCCCCCTCCTACGCCTATTGGCGCCAAGGGCCTCGGTTAGATTTCGCCAGTCGTCTCTATCTTGAGCTTTTAATTCGGTACTTCCCCATTCACCATTTCCGACTTCGCGCTTCATGTAGACGTGGGGTCTTCCAAGTCTTCCAGTGTCTCGTGGAGCCCAGCTAAACGTTTCGTGAACTAATCTCTCTCTCTCTCTCTCTCTCTCTCTCTCTCTCTCTCTCTCTCTCTCTCTCTCTCTCTCTCTCTCTCTCTCATATATATATATATATATATATATATATATATATATATATATATATATATATATATATATATATATTTCTTAGTTCTTTAATAATAGTTATTGAACATATTTATTTAAAGTAATTCCTGAATTCTTTTATCCAGTAAGATAGCTTTGAACACACTGCTTAGTTTTGTAGACCAGTGACACGTGTTTCCCTTTGTGTTGACATGCTGTAGCCCCAGTAACAGTTGTTCAATTTCTTTGGAATCTCACTTTCCAGGTTTCTTCTTGATCCGGAAACATACAGGAAGTATTCTAGTACAGATTTTCCCTTTAATTCATTTCAATGTTTATTAAACCTTACGTAATCTTTGAGGAATTATATTCTATATTAACCCCCTTCCAATTGCCACATGAATGATACACTTAACTTTAAAACTATAACATGAAAAATGTACTGTGCATTACTCTTACTAATGCTGAACTTTCCATACTATTTCTTACCACGGTTAGTTAGCTGCCATCATTCTTATACCCACCTTATCAATCGGCGAAAAATTGTCATTTATATCGTCCTGTTTAAAGCAAATTAAAACAAATTTGTCTCCTTAAAACTGGGCTCATCACCTCTCCCATCAGTCCAAAAATTGCTTTTTATATCTTGTCCTGTAAGAACAAATTAAAGTATAAACATTTGTTTCCTTAATACTGGCCTTGGCTCATCACCTCTCCTATCAGCCAAAACATTGCCATTTATATCGTATCCCGTTAAAAGCAAATTAAAACTTAAACATTTGTTTTCTTGTTACTTGATTCATGACAGTAAATTTTAATAACATTGCTTTTATTCACCCACCCTTGGGTTTTCCCCTTTCTTCTTTGAGCGTAAGAACAAAACCTGAATTTCCAAAGGCAACGGTTTTCGCTAATACGCTTTATGGGGGCGGTGTGGTGACGGGGTGGGTGGGTGGGGGGTGGAGGTAGGGTAGAGTAGGTAGGAGGAGGATGTGCTTTAGGAGGAGACTGGTATGGTTAGAGGTTGGGGGGGGGGGGGGGAATGGGAGGTTAGAGTTCACGCGGATCTTTTAAGGAGAGATTTTTAAGATTGTTATTGGAAATATCTCTTGAAATTTTTAGCTCTCTCTCTCTCTCTCTCTCTCTCTCTCTCTCTCTCTCTCTCTCTCTCTCTCTCTCTCTCTCTGCTGATATTAAATTCTAAACTCATACCAATTAATTATAAGTCACATGACAGGAACAAAGATCTCTATTTTCTCGTTTTGAAAAAGTCAGGCCTCTGGTATCCCCCCCCCTTTCTGGTGCTCGTGCATAACTCCATGTGTTACAGTCGTGCTTTTAATCCCACCAGGAAGTCTTGCCTTTAATGGATTTTAACATTATTCATAAGGAATAGAAAAAAAAAAGATGCCTTAACGCAGAATATAAGAGAGGGTCTTTGTTCAAAGTTAAACCCACGCACGATGATGATGATGCTCCTGCTGCCAGGAAATCCTCCTCCTCCTCCGCCACCTCCTCCTCCTCCTCCTCCTAAGATGCCTTATGTCCTCCCACACCCCCTTCCCCTGCCTCATCCTCTGCACCTCCACCACCTTTTCCTCCTCCTCCTCCTCTTTTACATTGCCACTGCCGCCTCTCCACCATCGCCACCACCACCTGCTCTTCCTCCACCTTCTCCAGCACCTCCACCTTCATGTTCCCATCCTTCTCTCTCTCTCTCTCTCTCTCTCTCTCTCTCTCTCTCTCTCTCTCTCTCTCTCTCTCTCTCTCTCTCTCTCTCTCTCAAGTAAGTGCAAATGTCACGGCCTTCCTCTCACTATTCTTCACTAATTTAGACGCCTGATTCCTTTTATTATTAAATCTGCAAATTTTTTTAGCAATTTGTTTTGATAATTTTTAATTCTTCTCTCCATTTCGTCGAATACAATTTAGATTTCTCAGAACAAGTGTGTATTCCTCTTTTCTCTTAAAACGTTTAATTTTACTTGGCTTGTAGTTTATCTATTTCCTTGTTTCCCTTACTCACTGAGCTATTTTTCCCTGTTGGAACCCTTGGGTTTATAGCTTCCTGCTTTGCCAATTAGGGTTGTAGCTTAGCTACTATTAAACATACCTTGAATCCTGAACCAGAAACATGGACTTTATTTCAGGCAGTAATAATAATAATAAATTGGGTAGCCTTTCAGATAGTTATAATGATGATGATGATAATACTAATAAAATGGTAATAATAATAATAATAATAATAATAATAATAATACATTGGGTAGCCCGGATATAAATTAATAGAGCCCAGATAGGTCGAATGGGACAGAGTCGAGACGGTTAGAGGCGTCTGTCAACAGTCGAATGACGATACCATCAGCGAAGAACCAAATCCGGAGTCATATTCTGTTTGATTATTTTCTCAAACATTCCCTTTTTTACATTTTCCTTCCTTGTTTAAGGTGGAAAAGACCTTTGTCTTGTTTTTATGATGAGAAGGCTGACATAAGTTTCTTTTTAAATTAGTTTATATAAAAAGATTATTTTAATGTTGTTACTGTTCTTAAATTACTTGTATGCTAATTGTACATTACTTCTGTTGTAGTTTAAACCCTTATTCCCTTTTCTTACTGGGCTGTTTTTTTTCATGTAAGTTATAGCATGTTGCTTTTCTAACTATGGTTGTAGGTTAGCTAGAGATAATAATAAGAAATGTTTTGTAATCCACATCATCATGAACCATCGCATTATTATTATTTTTAATATCATCATCATCACCGTCTGGAATGATGTCACTTTTTGGTTCAGTTTATGGGTCGAACCCTTTGCTAGCAGACCGCAAAGTAGGGGTTAATAAGTCATTGAAAACATTGCATTACAACTCCTTGTAAATACTAATTTGGAATGGAATTAAAAATAAAGAAGGGGCGTGTTGCCCGATTGTTCACCTAGAGGATAAAAACCATTAGCGTAAATTTTGGTGAATTAGAATCCAAATTTATTATCTTTTTTGGGGGGTTGGTTGTTGATTGTGTGGTTGCTTTTTCGAGTTGCCATTTAGTATCTACATGCATAGAAATAATAGTTAATAGGACGTGACATTAAAACGTTTTGTATTGGTATAAAACACTTTCATGTAATATTGTGCAGTTCTATGCGTACTTCGTTCAGTTTTCTATATTCATATTATTATTAGTTAAGTAATAACACTAGTTGGAAAATCAGGATGCTATAAGCCCAGGGGCTCCAACAGGGAAAATAGCCGAATGAGGAAAGGAAATAAAGAAATGAAGAAAATATATGAGAATTTATCTCTCGGAAACCGCGTTCAGTATAGATCCATATCAGAACAGCCTTTTCTTTGTTGTAGGGTCGGATGCTTCTTAAGGTTCTTGTTCTTGTCTCGTACCCTGATTGCTGTCATATTTTAACTAGAGGGGCACTCGGTAGGGCACAGACCTCCGCCGGGGCAGCTTATTTCTCAACCTTTTGCTGACCTTGACATGTATTTATTGGCGTGGATTTTCATACACTGAAATATAAACCAAGTTTTGAAGTCTGTAACAACGATGTCCAAGCTTGCTGTTTACGTTAATTGGACATTTTGCTTGAGTGTGACCTTGACTTTCCAAATTTAAGCCTTTCCAGCTTTTTACATAACAGTTAATCCCTGCAAGTTTCATTACTCTACGATTAAAATTGTGGCCAGGAATTTGTTCACACACACACAAACGGTGGGGAGTTAACATAACCTCCTTCCAACTTCGTTGGCGGAGGTAAAAAGCTCTTCTCTTTACTTCTATAACAGAATGCGTTTTGTATTACTTCAATTGAAACTGGTTCAAGTAGTATGTTATGTCAAATAGGTCAGGACTAACGTTGAGGTTTTTATGTCAAGAAATTATGCACATCATAGATTTAAGGATTAATCTAGAAGGAAATTTCAAATGGAACTATTGCATTAAATAACAATGGAACTATTGCATGAAATATCACTTGGGCAGTATGGCAATGGTCTGAAAGTGGAAATATCTATGGCTGAAATTGAAAATGTAAACGTTTTTCATGAGAAATTCAAAACATTCTGCTTTTCCAATTAGGTTTGTAGCTTGGCAAGTAATGATGATAATATTATATACCCAACTCTTCACACCCACATCCTCGATTTGGCCTCTTCTGTGACGGCGCCGAGTAAGGCTGTGAACTCAAAGGCAGGTTGGAAACGACTGAGTTATATTATTGTAGAACATTCTCCTTATGAGTTATATTATTGTAGAACATTCTCCTTATATACAAAACCTCAAGGCAACAGGACATAACAAGTTCACAAGACAGACAATATTACAGAGGATAAACCAGACATGAATTTTCATGTTCGTTTTAGTGCGAGGGAAGAGCGAAGATACAAGCATAATATATACAAAAGGAATTATGTACAATTGTGTGAAACACGGTTGGTACACTTCCTTCCCAATATCGTTTTTATTCCATCCATTCGGTTCTTTCTGTCTTCCTCGTCTCTTCTCTCCTTCAGATACTTCCCTATTATTATTATTATTACTAGCCAAGCTACAACCCTAGTTGGAAAAGCAAGATGCCATAAGCCCAAGGGCTCCAACAAGGAAAAATAGCCCAGCGAGGAAAGGAAATAAGGAAATGAATAAATGATGAGAATAAATTAACAATATATCATTCTAAAAACAGTAACAGCGTCAAACAGATATGTCCTATATAAACTATTAACAACGTCAAAAACAGATATATATGTCATATTTAAACTATAAAAAGACTCGTGTCAACCTGGTCAACATAAAAACATTTGCTCCAACTTTGAACTTTTGAAGTTCTACTGATTCAACTACCCGATTAGGAAGATCATTCCACAACTTGGTCACAGCTGGAATAAAACTTCTAGAATACTGAGTAGTATCGAGCCTCATGATGGAGAAGGCCTAGCTATTAGAATTAACTGCCTGCCTAGTATTACGAACAGGATAGAATTGTCCAGGGAGATCTGAATATAAAGGATGGTCAGAATTATGAAAAATCTTATGCAACATGCATAATGAGCTAATTGGACGACGGTGCCAAAGATTAATATTCTCTTCCCCAGCCTGTCCATTCTTTCCACATGACCGTTGCACCTCAGTCTTATAGCGCCAGTTTAAAGGCCGCTTATGAATGGCAGACAAGGGACGGTGATATTGCCCTAGTAAGCAGGACAATGCTCTAGAAACTGACCGTATGTACATATGATCAGCGCCAAAAACCCCTTCCCCATCCAAGCTAGGACCACGGAGGGCCAGGCAATGGCTGCTTATGACTCAGCAGGTACACCTACAGGCTCCTCCATACCCCCATTCTTAGCTCACAAGCATGGTAAAGTTGCAGGCACTAAAGGATCGCCAGGCAGAGACTTTACTATTATGCCACAGCAAGCCAAAAACTCTAACTCTCCTCTCAGTTTGCTTCACGCAGTGGTTTGCATGCATTAACTGCACAAATTATTTAGCCTTCTACTTAACCTGCGGACCGTCTTCCTTTCTCTCATCTTGGTGTCCAGCTTCTGCGTCGAATGTCTTTCCTGTCCCCAGTGCCGAGTCATGTACAGTACCTGCAATTTAAAAGTCATCCTTTTGGTACGCGAAATTTTATCACGACCAAAGCATATTTTCAAGTCTTTCAATTCATATGCTCTCTCTCTCTCTCTCTCTCTCTCTCTCTCTCTCTCTCTCTCTCTCTCTCTCTCTCTCTCTCTCTCTCTCTCTCTCTCTATATATATATATATATATATATATATATATATATATATATATATATATATATATATATAAGTTTGTTAATACAGCTTTACCCTCTTTTCATTTATTACCATATAACACTTTACTTCTCTAGAGCACAGTTGGTTCAACGGTTCCTCTATATTTCAGCCTTGGTCCATCACCGAAGTACTTCAAAGATTTCTCCTTATTTTTTGCATACTTCCTGCTACTTTATCATCTGGCAACATCATACATGGCTCACCAAAACATTTAAACATTTTAACATGGTGTGGCAGCGAAGAAAGTCCGACTGTGTTACTTTGCTCCTTAGACTGCGAGATTTCGTTTGAATCCCTACAACTGACCATTTATTGGAGATGAAAATACAGGGTCACATGGGTTTGACGTTCGGTTGTTTACCTTTCT
>NC_090737.1:34706719-34932402 GCF_036898095.1 Palaemon carinicauda | reverse complement strand
CGATGACCAAATCAATTATTTTCTTTATCACGGTGTATCAACTCTACTTATATGACATTGGCTTTGATTAGCAATAATACGAATTGTGTGGCTAAAAATGAATTTATTAATGGTTATAAGATTACCCCCAGAGATTTGATATCATTCATGAAGAATATATACTGTTTTTATGAATTCTTGAGTATGTGAATGTCTCACAGTTTTGATTTAAAAAAATGCTAGATCTGTCTGATGAAAAAGCTGCCTGAAAATAGAACAGTTGCTAAGCGAGACTGCTACTTGTTGTACCTATGCTAAACCTGTGTGTACGTACGTATGTATGTTTGACGGAAAGGCCACGAGAAGAATAGGGTGTGTGGGTAAAGGTCTTAAGGGAGGACTTGCACAATTGTCATTATTCTCATTGCATCATATTCTTCATGGCACACAGGTCAAACGAGACACTTTTTATCTTATTTTACTAGAAAAAGGTCAACTTACCTATGTTGTGGTATAATGAAGCTTTGAAATTTACATTAGTCTCTCCAATTCGAGAACACGTTTTCTAACTGTCGCAGTGTCTGGTACTCGGCCCCGTGGAAATATCAAAGGACAAAACCTTCACCCTTTTATAATTTTACCTCGAATTGTTGTCATAAATCTCTCATTGATTTATAAAATTAATTATAAGAGAAGTGGGGTTTGTTACAAGCAAGGTATAGATAAGGGGGAAGATTCGTGAAATAAAGGATACGAAAGGGTCTGAAATTCATGCAGTCTTCCTGATACGGTCGAAAATGCTCCCATCTTGTCGAAGAGTTGATACGCCCTTATTCCAACCGACCTTTCGCCTAGTGACTCTCTTGAAAGACCGGCACAGTAGACTCTATAGCACAGGGACATAGAGTCCATTTTCCCTTAGTTTTGCGTCGGCCGTAAGAGAGGTTATTAATATCAGAGTGCGGGGAAAAGAGCAAAAGGGTGGAGTATCAACCAAATGTTTTTTCCAACCTAGTCTTTTCGTACTGATATGTTTTCAGTTCTTGGTGAAACGAAAATAAAAAAATTATAAATTAATTTTGGTCTGGTAGCATCCTTATACGACTAGTTACGTTTTATTTCAAATGAACTGGAACTTGTTGAAATAAATTTCCGTAAGGTATGTTGGGTGTTATAATGCCTTAAGGTTTTTTTTTTTTTTTTTTTTTTTTTTTTGAGAAGAAAGTTGGATATATTTCAAGGTAAATTCGTGTAATGTATTAATTAAACGTAGGAAAAGTGTCTCCTGAATGTAAACGAATGTAGTTTCATTAAGTCAGGTTTATATTAGATATTGGATCAGGGTTTATCGACTATTGTATGTTGAATCTTCTCTTGGACTCGGCGCCATCTTGCCGCTCCTTTGTTTATCGATATGTCTGTATGTGTACATGCTTGTGTGTGTTTTACTCATGACGAGTCAAGTGTATACACATGTGTACACTACTTAAACGTGCTCACATGTGCACGTTTGGCTACCAGAAATATTTAACTTTTTTAACCTTTGATAAATTGGTTGAATATCATGATTGCAAAGTGTAAAGGTGTAAGCTTGGGATTTAGTTTTGAATATTTTTTTTCATAGACGCTCTTTTACTTGTGTGTGTATGTATGTATTTATGCACAGTATATCGTTAGGAACACCACGTTGATGCTCTGATATTTTTTTCAATATTAGAAATGATTCTCTCTCTCTCTCTCTCTCTCTCTCTCTCTCTCTCTCTCTCTCTCTCTCTCTCTCTCTCTCTCTCTCTCTCTCCTGTTAGCAACACAGGTATTTATATTTGTTATCGAGTAGGCCTATAGCCTCATGTAGATCCAGTATTTTGATGGATGCAATCGCGGCAGCTTTAGTTTGACGTTTATTTATACGAACGGAATAAAGTGAGTTAATTTGATATGAGGAAGTAATTTATAAATGGAGTGGAAGTTGACGTGGATTAGTGTCATTAATTAGTTCCCCGAGTTGGGGATTAATGACCTAAGGTGCATTTTTATAATTACTATAAGAGTGTAGGGTATTCAGGTGGCTGTGATTATAGATGTCTCTCTTTACCACAGTTCCCGCTTGTTGTCTTAGTGTAGCTTGGCCTTCGCGCCGATTCATAAGAGCCAAATTCCTTAAATCCATCAGGTAGTAGTCTCTCTCTCTCTCTCTCTCTCTCTCTCTCTCTCTCTCTCTCTCTCTCTCTCTCTCTCTCTCTCTCTCTCTCTCTTCCATGTCACGATGCATATAGGCATACAATATCCATTTTTTGATGAAAGATCTCTTCAATTTAACCGAAGTAAGAGTCCATTGGAGATATACGAAAATCTATGATCAATATGGAGAAATAAGAATAGGAAAATCTTGGAAAGTGTTGAGAAATGAAAACATTTTTGGAAAATGTGGAAGGAAAGAAAATCTACGGAAAATGTAGAAAAAACTAAATTAAAATCTGGGGAAAATCGGGATCAGGACAGAATCTGGGGAAATAAAGAGAAAATAAAGGGAGAATGTGAAGAAATAAGGAATCCGGGAAACGGCGTTAAGAAGAAAATCTAGGGAGAAAATGGAGGTTGGAAGAAAATATATGAAAAAAATATAGTCACATTGATATGGATTAAGGCAGTATTGCGTTATTAGACTAATGTAGGCAGTATGAATTATGATTAAAATCCATTTTTATGATTAATAAATATTCAACTGGTCACTGACTTTTTCTACTTATTTGTTTAACACTATTTTTATAAGCACATTTCATCCATTTAATAAAATGTCAGTATTTTTCTTGATTTGCAACAGTCTAATCAATTGATTTTTCTTTTTCACAGCTTGATTGCTTAAGACTGCTGGTGTGTGGCGTAGGAAATGGAATATCTGCTAATCCAGGTCTCAAGACTTCACGGTTCACTCAAACACCTGTACACATCGCCGCCTTTGCCGGCCATCCACATTGCTTGCAATGGCTCTTGCAAGCTGGGGCAAGCCCTGATGCACAGGTATATATGATTTCTTTCCTGTCACGCTGAGGGGCAAAAAGTCAGTAACAACAATCTCCCACAAATTGCCCAAACTGCTGTGTGATAGGAAAGGGGGAGTGGATAGGAAGGGTTGAATATGTACGTACATATCTATCTAAATATTTACCCGTCATTTTTTACTGGTTGCATACACTAGTATTTGTTATATTGTTTCAGTTATGTAATAAAACTAACTTTTTATTTTATAGTTGAACAAGCACGGATAAGCAGATTTTAAATTGAGTATTGGCTATACTGTATATGTGGAGTAGGCAGAGTAAATGCATCCTTATCATTTATGTAAAAGAGTTCAAGCTTGCAATAACATAGTAAGAGGTTAGAAAGGACAAGAATTCCATAAAAATTAGTTGATTAAAAAAAACAGCCGCTGATACACTTAAAGAATCTCCAGAAAACTAAAGTTATGAGACAGAATTGATGTAAAAACAGATATGCTGATTAGAATGGTAGTTGAATAAATGAATGAAATGTTTTGAAAATGGGTGAACAGATCATGTATTTCAAGTATATGTTCAGAATATCGTTGAATTACCGTACACGTTTGTGATGATGAATGGGATGGTGGCACCATCTGGTGACGTCATAGCACCTGTGGGCAAATTATCGTATTTTAGATTCATCATTGAGATTGTTGGAACTATTGGATTGGGGTTAGGTATTGAAATAAACAGTTATGATTTGTTATCAATATTTAAATTAGGATTTCATATTATTTTTTACCCTTTGTTTTGCCGTGAACACTTAATTCATAACCATTACAAAGTTCTTGTCACAAGTATGTTTTCCATCATGATTATGAATATGAGGTATTTACATGAAATTTAAAAATTATCTAACACAGTCCATGAGACCTGCCTTACTAACTGGTATATTTATTTCATAGGATTACCTAGGAGAGACTGCCCTTCACAAAGCAGCCAGGACAGGTTCAGCACCGTGCATTGGCGTTTTGTTGGATAGCAAAGCTAGCCTTGTGTAAGTCACATGTTTGTGAAGGGATAAGTCATACTCTTCTATAGTATTGTATGTATTAAATTGATCCTCATACTTTAGTTTTTATGAACTAGACTAAGATTGAAAATACTTGTTCTAGAAGAAAATGATGACAGCACTGTACAGGGAATACCAGACGACTGACCCAGGCGGAGGATTGACCCGCAATCTCTGGTAAAACTGACCTAGAGTGGTTTGGAGGACTGACCCATAATGTTTTTCTTTTCGAAAGCTAATTCTTTGTATTATTACATGATTTTATTAAGGAAAAGTTTAATATTTCATTGATATTTTATTTACTTTTTTTTTATCAAATATTTTCTGTTTTTAGGGTATGAATATGTAATTAAAAAGGGTACAGAACCTAACAAACACACCTAACCTAACCTAGAAGTTCCCAGGTCACAACCCCTAGCTGGGGGCAAGCCCCCGGACCCCCTTCCCAGGTCACAACCCCTAGCCGGGAGCAAGCCCCCGGACCCCCTTCCCAGGTCACAACCCCTATCCAAGTGACTACCTGCAAATATTTAAAATTTACCAATGACTTATAAAAATTTTTATTACAACATATAAGTGTTAATGTTATATGGAATCCATATGTAATTATATTTAATCAAATAACTTTGATAATAAATGCACTATAGTATAAATAAACATTGTGGGTCAGTCCTTCAAACCACTCTGGGTCAGTTTTACCAGAGATTATGGGACATTCCTCCATCTGGGTCTGCCCTCCGGTTACCTGTACAGGAAATTCTTAGTTTTCGTAAGATATGATTGATTTGACAAGCATATTGCTTTACCGTCCAGTTTTCTGATTTTTTTTTCCCACAAATTTTCAGGGTACGTAATAATAATGGACAGACAGCAGCACAGTTAGCCAATGCCTGCAGTTTCACAGAATTAGCCAATCAGTTGTTGCAGATGGAAGGAAAGCAAGGTCAGATTTACTGTATCTCTTAATGGCAATGATATTTTAGTTTCATCTTAAACTATTGATTCGTGTATAGATTTGAGTTTATATTTAATTTAACTGTACTTCTGTAAGGTAAGTTGAGACTTATTAAATGTTGAATCTGTTAATTACTTTGTTATTATGTATGTACACTTCATCAGTTATTGATACATCATGGAAGGACAGTATTTCATACCTTTTATAATCAAAATTTTCAGTATTACTCATTATTTATATTAGTTTCTTTACTTTGATAATTTTAGCTAGTTGATACCTTTTCACCTTACAGGAGCTGCAGTTGACGTAAACAGTTCTATAACCCGAAGTGTTCCTGCTCATGGACTCAATGGAGGAGTCTTCCCTCATTTTGGCCAGACTGCTCTTTTTGCAAATCGCCCAGCCTCTGTACAACCTGCTGTACAAAATAACATTACTAATGGTTTTGCTCATCATAATGGTAACGGCACTCCTGCAAGTAATGTGGTTGAAAACGATTTGTCCCGTGGTGTATGCACTTCCTCAAACGGTTATTATGGATTCCAGCCAACTAACGGTGCTGCCAACGGACATAAAAATGGCCATGCCGAAAATGGCGATGACTGCGAGATGGAAACAGACACTCCAGCTGTGAAGGCTGAACACCAAAATGGGTCTGTTCAGAATGGCACTGCCGTCGCGGCTCCTAATCCCTCCAATAATGTCACCCTAGGATTCACCAATGGCCATGTAATTGGTACTGTCATGGGATTCACGGGTGCTGGAGTTCTGAAGCCTAAATCTCAGATGAATGGCATCCATACCTCTCCTGTACTTAGAATGGGGGATGACATTACTCTCAGTCGTGCTGTTTCGCAGAACGAAGTTCCAATTGGTGGATGTAAGAGGTCAAGAGAGGACGGGCCAGTTCCACAGATGAAGCGCATGAAAACCGAAGGTAAGATTTGAGATTACTGTATAATGCCTTTATTATCGTTTTGAATTTTGATTTTATCTTTTTCATGAAAGAGTAGAAGAACCTGGATATGATGAACATCCATGTACTATGGCTGAATTTATTTGTTAAGGGTCAGTAAGGTAAAATTAGATAGATTTTTCAGGTACCTAGTTTTCAAAATAGTTGAGGACCACAGATGGTGACATAAATCCACAAGAAAAATTTCTTATTAAATATAAGACTATTCACTTAAGTTTATATAAATTGCCTCTGGTGCAGAAAAAGATCCAATGGCTAGATTGATGTAGTTGTCCCTGCAATCTCCCAATAAATGGAAAAATCTAATAGATCTGGAAATATAAATTTTCCATTACACTTGGGCCAAACGATGCAAAACTATTGAGAGAAACATTAGCTTGCAAGTTGAAGCCAAAGGAAACTCATAACTCAGAACTAGGTTTAAAGCATTCAGCGGTACCTCGGTTTACGAGTTTAATGCGGTCTGGGATTGAGCTCGCAACCCAGAATGCTCGCGAAGCAAACTAATTTTTCTCTCAAGAAATTAAGGGAATTTACTGGATGTGTTTTGCTGTGTGAATAGGCAAGGGGTAGTCTACATCCTGGGCTGTGAGGGCTGTCTGTGATCATCGTGGGTTATGGAATCCCTCTGTTCTTTAATCCTTCCTTATCCAAACAGTTACCTTCGCCAAGTTTATCAACATGTTCACATAAGGTCATCAAAGCTCCAAGAGAAAGAAAGGAAAGGAGCTTAGATTCGTCTTGTGTTTAATGATTATTTTCCATCATTAATTTGTTTTATATATTATGTTGAGCTAAAATTCTACCGAGTTGGACTGATTTTGGGAAAATAACTTTTTTTTATATCAGAAAGATTGAACATCCCAGCATTTCAGTAATGGAAAGAACCGGTATCTTCTGGAAGTATTTCTACGTGTTTGGAATTGGTGAAGATGACCAAAATAAAAGCATGTTTGTAACATCTGTAGATAATAAGACTAAGATTTTTTTTCACTAGCTCCGGTTCCTCTAGCATGAGAGGTGGTTGACATGTATGACTCGTCGAATCCAGATCAGGACTCTTCCACAATTCACCATGATTCTACAGGTGATAAACTGTTCAAGATAAACAGAGTTTGGGTTATGTTGTATTTAGGAACAGCAGGGTGATGGTGGTGGCCCCTTATTGGCCAGAAAGAGTGTGGGCAGTCTGTTGATAAGCTTATCAAAGTTAATACATACATACATACATATGCCAAGGAACTTCCCCCAATTTTTGGGGGGTAGCCAACATCAAACAAATGAAACAAAAAAGGGGACCTCTCCTCTCTATGTTCCTCCCAGCCTGACAAGGGACTCACCGAGTTCGGCTGGTACTCCTAGGGTGTCACAGCCCACCCTCCCCCATTATCCATCACAGATGAAGCTTCATAACGCTGAATCCCCTACTGCTGCTACCTCCGCGGTCATCCAAGGCAACGGAGGAAGCAGCAGGGCCTACCGGAACTGCGTCACAATCGCTCGCCATTCATTCCTATTTCTAGCATGCTCTCTTGCCTCTCTCACATCTATCCTCCTATCACCCAGAGCTTCCTTCTCTCCAACCATCCACCCAAACCTTGGCCTTCCTCTTGTATTTCTCCCATCAACTCTTGCATTCATCACCTTCTTTAGCAGACAGCCATTTTCCATTCTCTCAACATGGCCAAACCACCTCAATACATTCATATCCACTCTAGCTGCTAACTCATTTCTTACACCCGTTCTCACCCTTACTACTTCATTCCTAACCCTATCTAATCGAGATACACCAGCTATACTCCTTAGACACTACATCTCAAATACATTCAATTTCTGTCTCTCTGTCACTTTCATTCCCCACAACTCCGATCCATACATCACAGTTGGTACAATCACTTTCTCATATAGAACTCTCTTTACATTCATGCCCAACCCTTTATTTTTTACTACTCCCTTAACTGCCCCCAACACTTTGCAACCTTCATTTACTCTCTGACGTACATCTGCTTCCACTCCACCATTTGCTGCAACAACAGACCCCAAGTACTTAAACTGATCCACCTCCTCAAGTAACTCTCCATTCAACATGACATTCAACCTTGCACCACCTTCCCTTCTCGTACATCTCATAACCTTACTCTTACCCACATTAACTCTCAACTTCCTTCTTTCACACACCCTTCCAAATTCTGTCACTAGTCGGTCAAGCTTCATTTCTGTGTCTGCAACCAGTACAGTATCATCTGCAAACAACAACTGATTTACCTCCCATTCATGGTCATTCTCGTCTACCAGTTTTAATCCTCATCCAAGCACTCGAGCTTTCACCTCTCTCACCACTCATCAACATACAAGTTAAACAACCACGGCGACATCACACATCCCTGTCTCAGCCCCACTCTCACCGTAAACCAATCGCTCACTTCATTTCCTATTCTAACACATGCTTTACTACCTTTGTAGAAACTTTTCACTGCTTGCAACAACCTTCCACCAACTCCATATAACCTCATCACATTCCACATTGCTTCCCTATCAACTCTATCATACGCTTTCTCCAGATCCATAAACGCAACATACACCTTACCTTTTGCTAAATATTTCTCGCATATCTGCCTAACTGTAAAAATCTGATTCATACAACCCCTACCTCTTCTAAAACCCCCCCCTGTACTTCTAAGATTGCATTCTCTGTTTTATCCTTAATCCTATTAATCATTACTCTACCATACACTTTTCCAACTACACTCAACAAACTAATACCTCTTGAATTACAACACTCATGCACATCTCCCTTACCCTTATATAGTGGTACAATACATGCACAAACCCAATCTACTGGTACCATTGACAACACAAAACACATTTGTTCCGTAACCGAAATACAAACCACGCTATTTACATAGGGTTTACTTTCGGCGTAGCTGAAATGACGAGCCATTAGAATTTTAACGAGGGTTTATTACCCCCGCGCTAGTTAGCAAGGGGGTAGGGGAGTGGTAGATAGCTACCCCTCCCCCGCTCACACACCGGTGAACTGTTTCACTTCACTTTAGGCTCGGACGATGAACAGACGTCTCTGTCCCGTCCTCGCATGGCAGCCATTAATGTTTTGTCTTTACTTAATCACTTACTTTTCTTATATTTAATATATATGTAAACATTCTTATGTTTATGTATGTATTTGAGTATAGGAATACAGTAAGTTTCCTTTTCAGTGTTTGTGCTGTGTGTGTGTGTAGGAAGTCCACTCATTGTACGACAACATCTCCGTGTGGTCCCAGGCCCCCACGGTGACATTTCATGGATCGCGATCTCTCCCTGGTCCTTCGGTCTCCCTTCGGCGGGTGCCGTGGGGAATCGTCATCACTGGACTTTATTTGTTAATCTGTTTCTCCGCTGTTCCTCCTTCCCTACGGGGATCTTGGTCTATCAGCGTAGTGAACATGGGAGTTTAGTTTGACTACGGTCTCTCTCTCTCTCCTTGAGGTCGTTCATCCTTTTATTACTACTACATATTACGGTAGCTTCCTTCCCGTTGCGGGTTGTGTTGCTTCTCCGTTTATTTTGTCTCAATTATTTTTAATCAAATCTAATTGTATTTGTTAACTTTTCAGCTTCTGTGTAGAACGCTTCCCTTTAGGGTTCATTCTTTATTACTATTAGTGAACATTCTTAGATGAATTACATAATTATAAATGTTATAATTCTGTTTTGTTACAGTTCTCCGCCTTCCCCCCCTTCCCGTGAGTGTCGGTGGTGGAGGAGGGCGCATTCCTGGTGCGTAATTCTTATGTTGTTTTCCCTCAGGGGTTCCTCTTCGGAGTTCCCCCGGGGGAATTAATGTTAACTAATTATTTTATTTTCACAGTTAACTATCTAATTTTTCGTTTGCCTAATGTGCCAACGAAGCAGAGCTGTCCTGTTGGGGCCTGGGGAGTCTGCTGTTGACGCCTCCTCTACGACTTCGTTATGGGCGTGTTCCCTTCTCCTAGAAGTTCTCCCGTGACAACTGTCAGCTCCTTAGTTCATTTAGAATGCTCAGGAGGTTCGCCTCCATGGGTGGGTAACTTCCCTTCCGAGGGAGGTTCCCTTCCCAGGTATGAGTTTTTTCCCCTTCAGAGGGGGGGGGGGGGGACTTCTCTTACCTTAATAATTCCTGGTTGGTTTTTTCCTGGTCCTCAGGCGGTTATGCTCTTGGTGCTGAACGACCGCTTTTGTAACCATGCTCAAGGGGCTGAGCGGTTGCAAGGCCGGACCATGGAATTCGTGCGTGCTCTTGGTGCTGTGCGGTCGCACTTCGGAGGTTTGCTCTTTATGGTCAGCTTGCTGATCCAACAGCCCTAAGGGGCGCCTTCATCAGTTCTTCATGTTTCTTCTACGAAGTGTTCACCTCTCTCGTTCGCGAGAGAGGACACTCATAGAGACTCCTCTTCGGAGGACTCCCCTGCTGTTGTTGCTGAAGGCTCAGTTCCCCCCTCCGAACATCCTTCGAGGGGGCAGCTGAGTCCATCGGTCTCTCCTGCGAGTGTCTCTCCCCCTCGGGGGAGTTCACTAACAGAGACTCCTCTTCGGAGGACTGATGATGGTGCTCCTGTCCGTGGTCGTCTTCATCTTCAGCCGCAGAGGATCCTCCTCGACGAAAACAGACCGTTGCAGCTGCTTCGGTCGGCAGATCGTTCGCGATCTCCGACACCTGCCAGATCTTCTTGTCTTCCTTCCCCGTTCCTGGACACAGTAGCGCAGTGGGCGCCACTCCACCCCGTTTTCCAACGGGCAACGGCCCCTTCGGGGCAAAGGGCTTATCTCACAATGTGAGTAAGTCCCTTTTGTGCCAGGTTTTTACCTGTGCAATCTCGTTCTCCTGCGGCTCGCGCGCAGTAGTTTGCAAATGCTCTCCTGCTCTGGGCCAGACTTCTGCTGAATTAACACTCCAGCGACCTCCTGTAGCTGAGTCTCGCCGTGGATCTCCTGATCGCCAACTCTTCCGAGACCTTCTGTGTGGCTACGCGCCTTGTGCACCTCGGTCTCCTGAACGCCCATGATCGCCTGCTCGCCAGCGCACATCTGCTCGCCCTTTTCTGATGTGCGCAATGCGCGCCAACATTCGCCCACGCGCCCACGATCTCTGGATCTGGGCGCAAGCAGGGAGATTATTTCTTCATTGAACTACACGTTCACCTGCTCGCCAGCGCGCATCTGCGCCCCCTTTCCTGATGTGCGCAATACGCGCCAACATTCGCCCACGCGCCCACGATCTTCGGATCTGGGCGCAGGCAAGGAATTTAGTCCTTCGCCTCCTCGCCGACGATCTCTCTGGTTCTGCACCCTCGCTGATATCGTCTGGCCGCGCATATCTTCTGGCCACGCAACTACGCGCCTACGATCTCCTGGTTCCTGCCTCGTCGCACGCAGTTCAAGAATTTCCTACGCTAGGGCAAAGGCGCTCACAGGTTCTTCTGGACTCGTAGCGCCCTTCTGGAGTTTCGCGCCAAGCGCTCCCACGCGCAGTTCCAGTTTCAGCGTGCCAACGCGCCAGCACGCTTCCACTTCACACCGCTCCGCCCAGGAGACACCTAAGCTAGCGCACGGGTGCTCACAGGCACCCCTGGGCTCTCCTTACGCGCCAGCAATCTCCTACGCGCCCGCGCGATTCTTCGTCTGCGCGCAAGCGTTTTCAACGCGCCAACGCTTCAATCGTCATAGGTTTCCTACGTGCCCACGCGTTAACTCTCCTGTACACAATCTGTCGCTATACGCCAACGCGCCATCGCCCGCCAACGAGCCATCGCTCGCTTATGCGCCACTGGTCTCCTGGCCGCCTGCGCTTGCCCGCGCGCGAACCAACGGTTTTCCATTGCGCGAGCGGCAGCGCGATTCCCGCCAGCGAGCCATCGCTCGCCAAAACGCACCATCGCTCGCCTACGTGCCATCAGTCTCCCGACCGCCAGCGCTCGCCCTCACCTGCACGCCCACGCGCACTTTCGCCTGCGCGGGCGCACCCATGTTCGCCCGCGCGCGAACCAACGATTTACCATCGCGCTAGCGCCAGAGCGATTTCGACCGCGATTCCCGTCGGTTTTTGCAACATGGGCAACCTGGCGAGTCTTCTGGAGCGCGTACTTCCAGATCACGATCTTCACCCCATAAACGCAGAGCATGGCACGTGCAAGAGCAGGAAGAATCTTCAGAGAGGTCTGGGCAACATTCTTCTCCTTCTTTTCAGGCAGGCCCCATCATCTCTACTCCTCAGGATCGTTCGATTCCCTTCCCCCCAGCGGGAGTCGCTGACACTGCGTCTGTCAGCCGTCAGCAGAGGAGGTACTTCGAGATCATGGGGGAACCTGGTTTAGCCATTCCTCTCCACCATTCCGTGGAAGGGGCTTACCAGGGAGTTTTTCTCTCGAGAAATTCTCCTCCCGGCAGGTGACATTCTCATCTTCTTAGATCTTAAGCCAGGAGAAAGCCGCAAAGTGTGCCATGCGGGCCACTTCGTGGCTGGTCGTCTGGCTTGGATCTCTGGGCATCCTGTTGTGATCCGAGAATTTGTCCAAGGAGAGCTCCAGGAAGGTCATGGAAACTTTCCTCCTCTCGGGCACGAGCACCATCGTTTCCCGGCTCACCAAGTTTCGAACTTGTGGGCAAATTCAATGTTGAAGCATTGAGATGCAGTGACCAAGAGGTTCCTCTCGTATGTCCCAACCATGGATGTCGGCAAGCTCAGACACTCTTCCACTCTTGGAAAGACCTTGTTTTGAGCCCAAGGACGGGGAACGGACAGCTGAGAAGTGGAGAAAGTCGAATCACGATTCGCTCCTCCAAAGGCGCTTACATCCAGACCCTACAAGCCTCCAGTGCCTCAACAACATCCTTGTCAGCCTAGGACATTGGAACCGGCCCCGGCAGCTAAGACAAGGTGTCTAAACAGCAGCCCCCTCCTGTCAGAGACAAGAAGGGCGGGAAGTCCTCCTGGGGAGGCAATAATCCTGAGGGAGCGGCCGAGGCCGCAAACGCTAGGATTGGCAACCCCCCTGCATGGTTCCCAGTGGGGGGGATGCCTAAGGTTGCGCGCTCAGGTGGCGGCAACTCGGGGCCGATTCCTGCACGATCTCCGTGATCAGCCAAGGATATCGCGTCTCGTTCTTACATCTCTACCTCCACTTACAGCGAATCCAGTGTCGCTGAGCTCCTATGCCATGGGATCGGCAAAGGGGCTAGCCCTTCGGGCAGAAATCGAGACCATGCTCTAGAAGGATGCTCTACAAAAGGTCATCGACGGCTCTCTCTCCCCCCCCCCCCCCCCCGGACTTCTTCAGCCGACTCTTTCTTGTAAGAAAGCGTCTGAAGGCTGGAGACCTGTCTCGACCTTTCAGCCCTGAACAAGTTTGTCGAACAAACTTCGTTCAGTGTGGAACAGCAGAGTCAATCAGGCTTGTTGTGAGACCACAAGACTTCATGTGCACACTGGATCTGAAGGACGGGTACTTCCAGATCCCAATCCCTCCGTCTTCCAGGAAGTATTTGAAATTCAGCCTAGACAACAAGATATACCAGTTCAAGGTGCTGTGTTTCGATCTCTCCACAGCACCGTAGGTGTCCACTAGAATGTTCACCCTGTTTCTTCATGGCTACACAGGAGCGGCATCCGTCTCCTTTGCTTTCTGGATGACTGGCTAACCCAGGCAGTCTCGGAATCGACCCTTCTTCGACACCGAGGCAAGCTTCTGGGACTTTGCCAAGATCTAGGGATCATGGTAATTCTCGAGAAGTCTTCTCTGCTTCCATCTCAACGTCTGGGATATCTAGGCCTGATATTAGACTCCAATCTCCAAGCCTTCCCATCAGATGACAGGATAGCAAGGCTGAGGAGAGTCGCAGAACCTTTCCTCAGACGAGGAGAGCTTCCAGCCCAATCTTGGTTACGCCTCCTAGGTCACCTTTCCTCCTTGGCCAGGCTAGTTCCAACGGCCGCCTCAGGATGAGATCCCTGTATCGGCGGCCCAAGTCCCGGTGGAATCAAGACAACGATTCCCCGGACATTCTGGTCCCTTTGGGACCTGCGGAACGAATGGACCTGCAGTGGTAGTTGACCTACGGAAACCTTTGCGAGGGAATGGATCTTCTCGTCCTTCCCCCGCATTTGATGCTGTTCTCGGACTCGTTAAAACAAGGGGGGCCCCACGTTCTGAATCAGGCATATGGTCAGAACCAGAAGGGTACCTCCACATCAATCTGCTAGGAATGAAGGCCGTATTCTGGCCCTTCAACACTTCCAACAGACCCTGGCGAGTCACTCCGTGAACGACAACTCCACGGTAGTGGTTTTTTTTCAACAAGCAGGGAGGTACCTTTTCATAACTACTTTCTCATCTTGCAGTAGAGATACTGAGATGAACCGAAATCCACTCAATACCCTATCGGCTCGCTTCATTCCGGACAAAGGAATGTGCTCTCCGACAGTCTGAGCAGGGCCTCACAGATAGAGAGTACAGAGTGGTCTTCGGCCCCCCCTGGTAGCCAACAAGTCCTGACCTTGTGGACCTGTTTGCGACAGCCTTGAATTTCAAGCTGCCGCTGTACTACTCCCAGTCCCAGACCCCAAGGCACTCTGGGAAGATGCCTTCCTACACGGTGGGACAACATCGACGTCTACGTCTTCCCACCGTTCTGTCTGTTGAGAAGGGGGTTCAACAAGACCAGACTATCGGTCAACCTGTCGATGACTCTCATAGCTCTGCTGCGGCATCATGCAGAGTGGTTCCCGGAACTTCTGCATCTCCTGACGGAACTCCTGAGAGAGCTTCCCCCACGACACGAGCTACTCAAACAACCACACTGCAACATCTACCACAAGCCGTAGCATCGCTTCAGCTTCACGCCTGGAGACCATCCAGCATCTCCTTACAGAGAGAGGCGTTCCGCAACAAGTTGCGGAGCGGATGTCTCGACACCTGCGAAAGTCATCAGCAGGGGTCTACCAGGCGAAGTGAAGAGTCCTCTGTGGTTGGTGTCGTGGGAGAGGTACCTCTCCCCTTGATGCCACTATTCCAGCAATAGCGGAGTTATTGTATATCGGCGGGAGGAAATGCACCTTTCGCTCTCGGTGGTGGAAGCCTATCGCTCAGCCTTAAGCCTGGCCTTCAGGCTGAAAGGAATAGACATTTCCTCCTCGCTGGATCTTTCTTCACCCATACGAAACTACGAACTTACCTGCCCCCAGTTGGAAGTGAGACCTCCTCCATGGAACATGGTTCGGGCTCTTAGGGCTCTTAGGAGATCTCCTTGCGAACCATTACGCCAGGCTTCTGATCGTCACCTGTCTTGGAAGACGGTGCTCCTGCTCGCTCTGGCCTCGGCCAAGCGTGTCAGCGAACTTCATGGTCTCTCGTACGACGTCACCATTCAAGAGGATAGGTGGAGGTAACGTTCAGGTTCGTCCCTGAGTTGGTTACTAGACTCAAAATCTTGGAGTCCCGGACCTTCGGTTCGACTCCTTCAGGATTTAGTCCCTGTTCTGTAACAGATGACCCAGACCTTCTACTATTCCCAGTAAGGAGTCGGAGGGGTTATCTTAAAGGACAGCTGCAGTTTGTCCTCACGTGCAAGCCCTGTTTGGGAGCAGAGGGAGGATGGAGAGGAGGGTCATCAAGAATGCCTTTTCAGCCTGGATTCAAAGGGTCATCCATCACGCCCTGAGTCCAGACCCTCCTCCGTCACATCGCCTTAGAGCACACGATAGAGGCATCGCAATGTCCCTGGCCTTCAAGAGGAACTACTCTGTGACGCAGGTGCTACAAGCTGGTGTTTGGAAGCGTCTAACGACCTTCACAGCCCACTACCTGCAGGACGTGACCCACAGGAGCCTTGATACGTTTTCTATCGGCCCTGTGGTGGCTACACAACAGCTGGTCTAACCTCAGGCTCCTTAATGGACAGGTAGCAGAAGGTTGAGGGCATTGTTACCCGGTTTTAGACTGCATGAATGAAAGAAGTATGTCTGGCCCTTACTTCTTTCTTCATCCTCCCCTCTCTTGGGGAAAGCAGCATCCTGGGTTCTCTGCATAGCTGACCTCAAACCTCTGCGGGTAAACCATGCTTCCTTGTGTTCCTAGTATTAAGTTAATACTGTCGCGTCCCCCATACCCTGACGAGGTGGTATTGGGAATGTCCTAGCCTAGAATTCCAGCTAAAGGACTTCAGGTCGACTTCCTAGGACAAGTCACACTTCTTCCCTCCACACACAAGCTTATGTAGGCCGCACGTTTCTTACGTAGCAAGAAACTTGTGAGGTCCAGGAACTCTTTTTCTCGAGTGCTGCTCACTCGGATTCTGAGTCCCCAGGTAAGCCAAAGCCAGTAAGGCTGGGGACTTTCCACCATACCTAAGGGTAAGTCACCCTATGTAAATAGCGTGGTTTGTATTTCAGTTACGGAACAAATGACAAATTCGGAGATAATTTGTATTTTTCCTAACCATACAAACCTTAGCTATTTACACATATTTGCCCGCCAGCCCTGTCCCCCAAGGCAAGTCCTACCTCTAAGTGAAGTGAAGCAGTTCACCGTTGTGTGAGGGGGGGGAGGGGTAGCTAGCTACCACTCCCCTACCCCCTTGCTAACTAGCGCAGGGGTAATAAACCCTTGCTAAAATTCTCATGGCTCGTCATTTCAGCTACGCCGAAAGTAAACCCTATGTAAATAGCTAAGGTTTGTATGGTTAGGAAAAATACAAATTATCTCCGAATTTGTCATATTAAACCACTTCAGTCTTTCACCCATTGCTTGTATGTGATGGTTGGGTTTTTTAAGAAAGCCGTGTATCGTTTTGGAGATGCTGCCTTCAAATAGCATGTCAGGTTTGACAAAGCTGCAATCAGAATCTTAAATCTGTATTGGTAAGTATTGTAAGTTTTTTTTTTTTTTTTTTACTTAACTTTACATCTTACCTTTATATTATATTTGTAATTTTGTTGGTTAGCAATTCCTGGATACCCGTTGTGAAAGTAACACGTTGAGCTCTTGGAATGATTATTCTCAAGATTATGAAATTGTATGACTAACAAAACTGGTTATTGGATGATTGGTGGAATTAATCAAAGGTAGTAGGTTGGCCAGGGCACCAGCCACCCATTGAGATACAACCACCAGAGAGTCATGGGGTCTTTTGACTGGCCAGATAGTACTACTTTGGATCCTTCTCTCTGGTTACGGTTCATTTTCCTTTTGCCTATACACTCACACACCGAATAGTCTGGCCTATTCTTTACATATTCTCCTCTGTCCTCATACACCTGACAACACTGAGATTACCAAACAATTCTTCTTACTGTACTGTAATTGTTCAGTGGCCACTTTCCTCTTTGTAAGGGTAGAAGAGACTCTTTAGCTATGGTAAGCAGCTCTTCTAGGAGAAGGACACTCCAAAATCAAACCATTGTTCTCTGATCTTAGGTAGTGCCATAGCCTCTGTACCATGGTCTTCCACTGTCTTGGGTTAGAGTTCTCTTGCTTGAGGGCACACTCGGGCACACTGTTCTATCTTATATCTTATTTCTCTTCCTCTTGTTTTTGTTAAAGTTTTTATAGTTTATAATGTGATATTTATTTTAATGTTGTTGCTCTTCTTAAAATATTTTATTTTTCCTTGTTCCCTTTCCTCACTGAGCTATTTTCCCTGTTGGAGCCCCTGAGCTTATAGCATCCTGCTTTTCCAACTAGGGTTGTAGCTTAGTAAGAAATAATAATAATAATAATCAGTGTTGTCATGCAAAAGTGGTTACAATAGTTTCCATGACTAGTGCTTTGAAATAGTATGTGCTTAGGTATGAATGGTTACAGTAAAAATTACAACTTTTTATTGAGTAATTCTGGTTGATTTAGCTTGCAAGCTAATTAGCCATATCAACAAGCTTGAGTTCTGTTTGCCTGATGCAAGGTGATTTATTTTTTCCTTTTTTTTTTTTTTGAATGGTGCAAAGGACACAGATTTCAAACAAATCCCATCCATTGTACAAAATTTATTGTTTGTTCAGTTTGTAACATTTTCTTTTACATTGTTAGAATAGATCAAAACAAAAAATAATTGTTCTTATGTTTATAAGAATAAGTGACTGAAAAATAGATATAATATTTTGAACACTTTAATCTGTTAGGTTGTTTATTTAATTGCAGAATTTTTTGTTTTACATTGTCATTTCCATGATATGACTAGCCTTTTTCCTATAATGCCAAAATGCTTTCAGTGCAGAAGTCCATGTGTTAAGCTTGATATGCATGTATACCATCCTGGGAAGTAATTCTTTATTGAAGTCCAGTTGGTACATTATTATATTAAAGATGTAATAAATTCTCATAGCTTGTGTTGACATTGTCGTTCAGCATACCCTAATTTAAATATACAGTACTACATACTGTGTAAGAATTGGAGGTTGGTCCGTATAC
Source organism: Palaemon carinicauda (assembly GCF_036898095.1). Taxonomy (NCBI): domain Eukaryota; kingdom Metazoa; phylum Arthropoda; class Malacostraca; order Decapoda; family Palaemonidae; genus Palaemon; species Palaemon carinicauda. The sequence goes on along the minus strand of NC_090737.1, from coordinate 34,913,999 downwards.
ATTTTATGTTTTTTATTCACAATAACATTCGTATTTTAATGTCACATGCTGTAGGCTTGTTTGGGAATGTGGAATGCTTTATGTTATAGGATATGAGGTTTATCAAATTTTGTGTATTTGTCTGTTACAAGTATCTTATACTGGTCAAATTTCTTGAGGCACTAGTGAGTAAAGTTTTATTTGTATCTACAAAATTAGGTTTACTCTACTCAATTATCAAGTCTTACTTTAAAGAGCAAAAGAGCTGAACCCTTACTTCTTTATTGAAACTTTTTTTCTTACACATATAGAAACATTTTGTCCTTCAACGTAGGGAATGTCTTCATTGGAGCTGGAATGGGTGTTGAAATCGTTAACAAGGTAGTTAACTATAGATAGTGAGCTCTGGTATATTGCCCCATCCACTCTCATGTCAAACTCTTCTCATTTGTAATCGGCCGCAATGGCTACAGACAAACTGCTCTATCTTATCCAAGGCTGGTTAATCTTTTTCTCATACTTTTTATATTGAATGGTTTATTTTGTTAAATGGAGCAGGAATTTTCATATTGGTGAAAGATTGAACAGTGCATCGGTTTATGCTAAACCTGGAATTGGTATACTCTGTGCTTTTTGTAGGGCTATGATTGTTTGTAATTATCCCCATGTGCTGAGTGTAGATTATGGCCTCCTGATAAAGGGGAGGCTTATTTTTTGAGGAGGATGGCCAGGTCTTCCATGGTGCTGTTATGTACATCATTTTGATGGTACCAAGCTCTCCAACACCAAAACTTCTGGCCATGAGGACACCAGGGGAGAAGTAGCTGAGGGTACGTCTATTCTGGCGCCCCCAGGGTCAACCCGGTGCCAGTAACCCTATTGGTGATTCTTGTAACATGTTCTATGTCAAAGAAGGCTTCTGCGCTGGTAAAATTGCTAGTGCTGAAGCCAGTGAAGGGTATGAAAAGGCTTGGGCCTTCGTGAAACCTGTGTACAGTATGTGTTGCCTTGCAACCAAAATAAGCATGTTCTTATCACCCCAGGGCCTGTCACTCCTATTATCCCTTTGTCTGTGTTATCGGTGCTAGTGATAATAACTACTACTTGCGACAGTGACCCCCAGTATTGTAGTTCTGGAAACAGAAAACTCTATGGTTTTTCCTCTTCGTGAGCATTTTTGTCGATGGTCACCTACAACTTCTCTGCAAAAAAACGCTGAGAGGAAAGCTGCTTTGAAGAAGTTTACTGTTCCTCCTCCTCTTCAAATTTTGACCCTTCTAAGAAAAGGACATGAAGGCCAGCCATGAGAAGTCCTGTAGGACTCTTGACTACACTGCCTCGCTTTCAGGGAGGTGGATGGCTCTTGAGTTGTGTCTGGCAGTCGGGGCTGAGTTAGTTTCTGGGATGCTGGCCTGCTACCCCAATAGCCAAGCTAGCCAGAGATGTACAGCCCCATGCTGGGCCATGCACTCTCCGCTAAGTGTGCGGGGATCTACTGCTGCTCCAGCCATAAACTCTTTGCATCATCCACCTTTACCCCCACGTTTACAAGAATCCTGCTTCACCTCCATACATGACGTGAAGCCAATAATTAACCATTCACTCTGTAAAGAGAAAGTATTCAACAGTCTTTGGATAGGGTGGAACAGTACATCTGTATGCATTGCATTCTAGCACAAAAGTTATGTCCTTGACAGGAAATAAGGCAGGAATTCTCACCCAAGCTCACCACTTGTTAACTACCTCATTAACGAATTCAACAGCAGTTCCATCTCTGCTTAAGACTTTACCTATTTTAAAAGACGAAAGGTTTATGTATGTGTAAAAACAAACTAGTACAGTGCATCAGATACAGAAGACTGAAGAGGCTAATTTGAAAATTTATATTTTTTTATAACAAGCAATATTTTCATATAAAACAATTACAGCGATCAGATGTCTTGTACACAGCATTTTCTTTGATAGATAAAAGAGGAATGGCAAAATATTTGTATTAGAGCCAATGGGGTCGTCCAAGAAAGGGATATTACTTATTGATGAGAAAAGACGAGAAAGAGTACATGTCTAAGAATGTCATAATGGGAATGAAAGGAGGATTAAAGCAATCGGTCTGCTGAGTCTTGAACCTTGTCTGTAAGTCTAATTTGTACCTGTTACATCATGAGGCCAAAAGTTTAAAAAGAGTTTGGTGACTTGAATTGTATGCCTTTGAAGCTGTGGTGTTACATTTATTTTTATAGTAAAGAACTAGTGCTTTGCTTTTAGGGACTGTAGCACCCTGGCTTGTGCCATTTTGCCATCCATTACATCACCGTATGCCCTCAAAATAAGTTTCCTTAGCTCAAAAAGGTTTTTTTTCATATGCATTTAGAGATAGAATGTGAAGACCATTGTAAACGGTTTGTAGCTATTTGGGGTTAGTAATTTGTCATTGAATTATCAACAAAGGGCAAAGCTGTTGATTTCTATTTGTTGCTTAGAGTAACATTATCCAATAATCCAAGAAAAAGTCTTTTCCCACCACAGGATTTTTATTTTGGTTGCATATGGTAATCCAACATATGTCAAAACAGCACAACCAGGTGCATATCCCAAAAAGTAGAATTCCAGTCACCTCTTTACTATTAGGATAAATTTACTAGAGAAAGGTAAATATGACTAACCTTAGAGATAACTAAAAGCAGAGCAGAGCTGATTCATAAATTTAGCAAACTAGCTCAATTGAGCTTATTGGGTGCAATAAATATATGTATGGATTAGGTGATTGAAATTAGCATGTTGAATGATTTAATCAATTTAAGGTTATCCTAGAAACCCTCCAAACCTAAGCAAGGATCAGTGGAATTGAGTGGTCGTGTACAGCATAAAAAAGACCCATGGGTCTGTGTCCGTGCACGACTACTCTACCGTTCTTCTTCAGTTTATTAAATAAGACTCCATTTGTCTGGGGTTATCTGGGAACTACAGGTTCAAATAAAGGTATATTTAGAATAAAACATTACTAAATTAATGAATATGTAAAAGGTAATAATTCTTAGATATATACTCTGTAAGACTTCATCATGTTCTGAAGCCAGACAGTTGTTTCTGTTTTAAAAGCAGCTTACTACATATCATTCAGTAAACCCTTGATAAGCTCATGAATGTCCTAAGGGTTATGAAGATGATGATGAGGAAAGTTGTTTGGAATATTGAATCTTTTCTCATCTGTAAATAAAACAACTTAAGGAAATGACTAAATCAACATAGTCTTAAGTTTGAAAGTATCAAAGCAATGATGAAAAAGCAATTTAGAATGAATAGCCAATGCAAATTACATAGTAATTATGAATATTTATGATTCACCTTTGTGCCTTTTCCTTTGTACTATTCAGGGGGACAGTTCAGTTTGCAGCCATTGTTAGCATTTTCCTAAACCTTGTTTGACTGCATAGTGAAAGGAAAATGATTGGTGCAAAAAGGGTCAGTGATGTAGCTAAGGGGGGACAGAGGGTCTTGCTTAAAATGTCCTTCAGGCCTCCAAGGAAGGGGGTTGTCTCCAAAGTAAGGTCAGAAAATGAAAGCATGTAATAATACATTTAAACTTTCTGCCAACTCTCCAGGGTTAAGGGGGAGGGGGCCACTTTACTAACTCACCCCCCTGGGCTCCCATATCTCTAGCTATGCTCCTGAAAAGGGTTTTAATTATGAAGATTTGCCATTACCTTACGACCATGCATGACAGAGTACGAAAGGATTAGGTAACCCGCAAAGCTTGTGCTCATACAGGCCATAATATCACCAGCAAAACTTCCTGCAGGTTATTTCTTTTGCAGTAAACATATTTGAGTCATAATTAAAGAGGAGAAATTGACAAAGTTATTGTTAACAACGTTATTAGTACTTAATGTCAAGTTTCTTCAGAAGGTAACCTTCAATGTATGTGGTAACTGCTCATCCAATGTAGATTGCTTGTAGTATATCACATGTTCAATATTTAATTTTATAAAAAAATTTTGTTTGCAGAGTAGGTTTTCAGGGCCTGAAGAACAGCTATTCAAGAAAACGGATTTTGAACGAAGCGAAAAATCTATTTTTGGGTGAGATAGTCATGTCGTCCTGATGGAAGGTTCCTTTAAGTAGCTTCCTAGGGTATATTTGACTACAGTGATATTCCTAGAGAATTTAACTTAAGGTCTCTAGAATTCTAACTCCTGGCGCGAATATCCTTAAAGTTTCCTTTTAGGATATCGCATAATATCAGGTGACGTATTCTTGCTTGCCACATAACAATCTGCACCCCGCATAGCGTTTACGCTTCGAAGGGGAAAAGTGGCAAAATAAAAGAGGAGCCGTTAATAAGGTTCCCTTCCTCCGTTACTGTTTGAGTACTCAGATGGGTCCATAATCGCCGTCATCTTTATTCCTTGTAGCGTTGAGCCGGTACTTATAGATACAGTATTATTGGGAGGGATCTTGCCAAGGCCTTTCAAAGAAAGGAGGGCGGGTCCATCAGGACGACATAGCTATCTCACCCAAAAATAGATTTTTCGCTTCGCTCAAAATCCATTTTTTAGGCTCAGGCCATGTCGTCCTGATGGAAGTTTATCAGAGCATTAATGTATCCGTGGATATCCAAGTCGTGTCTTAACCTCAAGACAATCTTTCCTTGGTCATTTAGACCTAGAGACCTATGACATTACCGTTATATGTCATTACTTCTAATCATGAACCATGTTAGTGCTTCCTGCCCCCTACAGGGAAGAGTCATGCCAGACTTGGGAAAAAGTCTCGAAGTTTGTATATTTCATATGACCAACCTAGTAATCAAAAGGGCGTACAGGTCTCACTGTATGCCTCAAGCCAAAGTTTGTATTTATAAACCCTACATGGGTACATGTAAACCACCATAGCATCTAAGATATATCAGCTTAGCTGTATACTACCGCAGACACGTTTCTATCTGTATCAGAACAAGGTAAGCCTGGCCAGAAGAGGTTTGTTTATGTATAGGAACAAATTTACTATACGTACTTGTTCAATATAATTTTGCAGAATAGTAAGGAATAAAGGTAATGCTCAGACATAACTTTATTTATATATAAGTTTATACAGTATATGTTTAGGGCGAAATAAGACGCACAAAACCATTAAACATTTATTGTTAAACAATAAACCAAAAATTCAGCTTACATTTTCATACTAATGTAAAAAATGCAAGTGAAATAGAATTTATCAACATTGATGAAACAAAATCAAATCAGAAATACTTATTTTACCTGAAAACAAAATTTTTATGCCACTCATTTGAAAGTAATTTTCTAATGTCTTTCTGAGAAGTCTGTTTATTTACACTTATGTAAAAACACACGGCACTAGTGTTAAGTCTGGCTTCGTGTAGTGTTTGAAGAACACTGGGTGATTTCCATCTAGTAAACGAGCGAAGGCTCTCGAAATCCATGAGCTGGAAAAAGTTTAACGACGAAGCAATTTTCCTAGGATCATGACCTGCAGGTGTAATGTCAGGATCCGCTCTGCGAATAAAGTAGGTGATCTTCACCCTTAGTTGTTTCAGGGATAAGTTTGAGCCCGATGTTTCTCCTTTAAAAAGCTGCCCTCCCCTGAAGTCTGAAGTTCTATGAAGATAGACCTAGACACTCTACTGGACACAGCTAGACATCTTCCTTCAGAGGGCAGATTCTACAGGGACCCCACCTTTTAGTGGGTAGCTCATTCTTAGCGAGAAAGGATGGATCAGGGAAGAGATTCAGTTCTCCCGTTTCAGTAAAATGGATATGGCCCTCCTCCCTAGAGAGGGCCACTATTTCACTAACTTTAGCCCCTGAGGCTAGAGCAAACAAGAAAATAACTTATTGAGTCAAATCTTTCAGAGAGCAATCTTCGTTATTCAAACTTGAAGCCAAATGTTGGACCATATCCAAGGACCAAGAAATGGGCCTGGAGGTGCTACCGACCTAAGCCTAGCACAGGCCTTAGGGACTTTGTTAAAAATATCGTTAGAAAAGTCTACTTGGAAAGCGTAAAGCAGGGGTCTAGTCAAGGCAGATTTACTCGTAGTTATCGTGTTGGCTGCTAAACCTTGTTCATGAAGGTGAATAAAGAAAGATAAGCAGAAATCTATTGAGATTTCCTATGGTTTCTTTGCCTTGACGAAGGCTACCCATTTCTTCCAAGATAACACCTATTGCCTTCTGGTAGATTTAGACTTATACTCCTCTAAGAAGTCTATACTTTCTTTCGAGATCCCAAACCTCTTTCTTACTGCTAGGGAGAGAAAATCATGAGATGAAGGTCTTGGGTTATCCGTAATGAAGCGAAGACAGTCGACTTCTGCACTTGTTGAGACAGAACTGGGTCCGGCAGATGAATCAGCCTCGGCTGCAATTCCAATACTAGAGGGAACCAGTTGCTCTGGGGCCACTTGGGAGCCACTAGGGCTGCTGTTCCTTGAAAAAATCTCAGCTTGTTGAGGATCTTCATCAGCAGGTTGTATAGAGGGAACAGGTAAATCCTGCTCCAATTGTTCCAGTCGAGGGACATGGTGTCCACTGCTTCTGCTAGAGGGTCCTCGTATGGGGCCACGTATCGAGGAAGTTTCTTGTCGCTCGTCGTGAAGAGGTCGATCTGCTGTTCCGGGACTTTATGTAAGATGAAGGAGAATGATCTTGCGTCTAGGGACCGTTCTGACTCTATAGGGGTTAACCTGGATAGAGCATCCACCGTCACATTGCAGAACCCTTGAAGGTGAACTGCTGATAAGTGCCATCTCTTCTTTTCTGCCAAGCGAAAGATGGCCAACATTACTTGGTTGATTTGAGGTGATCTCGATCCTTGACGATTCAGACATCTCATTACCACCTCGCTGTCCAGGATCAGTCTTATGGTGACCGCAGGGAGAGGGGATAATTTCTTCAATGTAAGGAAGACTGCCATTGCCTCCAAAATGTTGATGTGGAAGGTCTTGAATAGAGGGGACCAAGTTCCTTGAACTTTCCGATGATGAAAGTGACCTCCCCATCCTTCCAATGATGCGTCCGTGTGGATGATGACTGAGGGTGGAGGCGGTTGCAAAGGTATTGACCTCTTCAAATTCTTGGCCTCCGACCATGGCTTGAGAAGTGATCGAAGTCAGATCGGTATTGGTCTTCCTAGATCTCTTTGAGCGTTTGATGCGTATCTTTTCCAGACTCCTGATGCATCTTTTAGCTGTGCTCTTAGCTCTGGGTCTGTCACTGCTGCAAACTGGAGGGAGCGCAGCACCCTCTCCTGTTGGCGTCTTGAAATCCTGTTGGATTTTAGTAGTCTCTTGACAGATCCCGCTATCTCTCTCCTCTTCTTTGATGGAATGGAGAGGGGATGTGACTGTAAGTTCCAATGTATACCTAGCCATTGAAACTTCTGAGCTGGAGACAGTTGAGACTTTTTGGTGTTGATTTTGAATCCCAGATGTTCCAGGAACTGGATCACTTTCATGGATGCTTGCATGCATTTCATCTTGGATGCTGCCCACACCAGCCAATCGTCCAGGTAGGATATTACCTGAACCCCTTGTAGGCGTAGTTGTTGAACGACTGCTTCTGCAAGCTTCGTAAAGATCCTTGGGGCTATGTTTAGTCCGAAGGGCATGGCTCTGAAAGCGTACTTTTTTTTTTTGTAGCCTGAATCCCAGGTAGGAGGAAAGTCGGCGATTGATCAGGATGTGCCAATAGGCATCTGCCATGTCTATGGAGATTGTGTATGCTCTTTTGGGCAGCAAGGCCCTTATGTGTTGAAGGGTCAGCATCATGAACTTGTCGTTTTCTATGAACTTGTTGAGTGTCGACAAATCCAGAATGACTCTGAGTTTGTCTGAGTCCTTCTTGGGAACACAAAACAGCCTTCCTTGGAATTTGATGGACTTTGCCCTCCTTATTACCCGTTTGCTCAGGAGCTCTCGGGTGTATTCTTCCAGGACGAGGGTAGAGTGTTGGAAGAATTGGGGGAATGATGGTGGAGCTGTCCTCCAGCTCCAACCCAGTCCGTTCTTGTTTAGGCTGTGGGCCCAGGGATCGAAGGTCCAACAATCCCGAAATATCCAGAGTCTTCCTCCTACCGGAAGCATCTCATTTCTTCTGGTTTCCGGAGGGCTTGCCTCCTTGACCGCGTCCTCCCCTACCCCTCTCTTCCTCTAGAGCGACGTCTAGAGGAACCTCTGTTTGATCCTCTATCTTTAGAGCGAAAGGTAGTGGTCTGCCTCTCATAGGCGGGAGTGAAGGCTGGTGACTGAGTCACCACCTGCTGGGAACTATTTGGTGGGTGGGTTGGGGCTGTGCCACCATCTGAGGCACCGCGATCATGGGAACTTGTTGTTGTCTAGCAGGGCGAGACGGCAACCTTGGCCTCTGTCTTCCGTTTTGGTTGGGGACCCTCACCCGGAGAAGACTTCCTCTTAGCCGACATGCTCCACTTCTGGAGAAGATTCCTATTCTCTGTGGTGGCTTTGTCGACTATCTCTTTGACCACTTCATTCGGGAAGAGGTCTTTCCCCCAGATGTTTGAAGATATCAACTTCCTGAGTTCGTGTCGTACCGCAGCCGAGGCAAACACGAACTCCCTACAAGCCCTTCTAGCTCTAACACAGCTATAAAAGTCTTAAGTTAGGGTTGCCAAGTGTGTTTTGGCTATGACCAAGAACTTATCTGGGGACCTATGTTCACTGGCCATTGCCTCCAGGGTCACCTGGAGGGACAGAGAGGCAGCAAGCCTTTCTTTTGTGTCCTGCTCCCTACGCAGGAGGAACTCTGACAACTTGGGGAGGTTTTCGCTAAACTGCTGTCCAGCGATGTCGGCCTCCAACTTCCCGACTGAGAAGGTAAGCTGAACATCCTTCCAGTCCTTCTGATCTGTAGGCAGAGCTAGGGAAAGGGGTTTACACTCCTCGAGTGTAGGGCAAGGTTTCCCAGCTTCTACTGGCTTGAACCCTTTTTCCGCAAAGGGGATGGCCATTGTTGCTGGAGCAAGAAGGAAGGGTGTTTCTTACTCAGGGCTGGCACCTTAAGAGTTGGTGAAGCCCCTGTCCTTCAGACTGCGGGCTAGCAAAGCTTGAGCCCTTGTATGGTCAAGCACTATGACCTCCTTGGGCTCTGTCTCCTCATTGGAGACGGGTTCCGTCCTTAGACGAACAAAGCAGTTAGGATAGGACTCAAAGCTGGGCCAGAACTTAATGTCCTTAATAAGGACAGCTCCCAGCATTTCTGAAATAAAGATCTTGCCGTTTGTTTTTGGCATGTACTCGGCATGCTTCCATGGGTTTACCTCGGAGCATGAGGGAAGATCCTTTACGTTCAGTCTCCTATGAGACCCACGGGTCGCTGCAAGCTGGTGAATCTCCTTCCTTAGCGCAGCTTCCCTTTCTTCGCTCTTCTTCTGAAACATCTCCATCATGGCTTTGATGGCAGACAGGGTGTCATCCGAGTTTTCAGGTGGAGGAGCGGAGGACATATAGGGGACTGATTCTGGGGCAGGAACCGACGAAACAGACACTGTTTCGACTTTATCCTCTTCCGTCTCTGGAGCCAATGTAGACTCCTCTTCTTGACCTTCAGCTAGAAGGTCCTTTTCGGTGTCCTCTGACACCTCTGACATCCTTTCATCATCTAGATGGATGTCCTTCATCGCATCCGAGACATCTGTGTCCACGGCTATCTGGATGCAAGGGATCTCAGGGTGAGGCTGAGGAATGACAGCATCCGCAGATGCTTTGGGGAAAAGATAGGCCCTCATACGCTCGTTGGGGAGGTAAGGCCCCGTGGTATTTTTATGGAAGCCACGAACCCATCTGCGCAGCTTGTTCCGAGCTGCATCCCTCTACTCCGTTGTCTTGGGGTTCTCAAAAGCCTCATAAACCAAGTCTTTGCACAGTACATAGCTGGGGGTCCCAATATTTGAGAGGTCCCTTGGTGATGGAACAATGGGAGTGTGTCCTACACTCCAGGTGGTCGCAGAAATCCCTGTTACGAACATTGCAGAAGATGCTGCTGCACTTCACATGGTCCTCTTGTAAAGAGAGGAAAATAAAATGAGTATACTGTAGTTCGTCTCACTAGATAAACTAATAAATATTATTTCTAATATTTTCCATTTTATTTTATTGCATATGGCTTAGGATAGATAAGCCAGAAATGAATTAGGAAAGAAACTTACATGTGTTTCCTGCCCAGCCAATTGCTGTGACCTCCCTCAATATTAATCCTAGGGTTATCCTCCTCAGGAGGCCCGGTGGAAGAATTTAGCCTATAAGGATAGAAAAGTGTAGCTAACACTCACTTCCAAAGGGATTAATAATGAGGGTCATTAATAACTGATCATCTATCAGTATATAGCAAGGGAAATCCTTTCCCTATCTATAAGGTCTCAACAATAGACTGCGCCTGGACACAGAGTATTTTGGAAAATTTTTAACTACTGTATACTTTTATACCAGTTTTCTGTCTGCAGTATGTTCTATACTACAGATTTACTGGCTACTGTTTATACATATACTGTAGTTGTCGCTGGCATGCAGCCGGCAAGGCTAGTACCTGAGGCACAGTTCAACTGACACAATATTGAAAAAATTTTTAGCCGGCAGCCCACCGGATTGCCGGTGGCTTACTGGACGCCTGCGGGGTCGCCGGCTGTCGGCACTCTAGCCCAGACAGCAATCTATGTGACAGGGTAGTTGCTGATAGACCAAACTGAGTCAGTTATGTCAGTGAATCATTGGCTATCGGTCCACAAGTCTAGCCAGCATCTTGCCGGCTAGGTTAGTGGCCGGCAGCCGCCAGTCAGGTTAGTACCTGGCGGCACTAGCCCAGAGAGAGAGAGAAAGCAAGGAGTGAAGGGTGATATAAGAGCACTGTCTCACTTCCTTGCTCCGGAATGAATGTTCTAATGGAAGGGGAGAATATAAGATAATCAAGCCTCCACCCATCCACCTCCGTTGCCGGTCCCTGCCGGTCAAAGGATGTGAATGGCAGCCCAAGGGAGGACTGAAGAACATTCCAAAGTTAATGGGTTTTCTGCCGGCAGCTGGTCCTGCCGACACAGCTATCCCTGAGCACTGTGTCCGATAGGGAAGCTGAACGACTAGGCCATACAAGCAGAAGCCCAAGCCGTCCCTACAACCTGCCGGCAAGCAACGAGATTGCAGGACGACGGCCAAAGGGATGTGATGGCTAAAGGACAGAATAGGGAGGAGGAAAGGGCCCTGTATAAGGTGTGAGAGGAGCCGGCAGTAAGCCGGTTCTACCACACCTCGAAGAAACACTGTTTCAGTATCAGCGCCATCCTAGGCGGACGGAGAATTCATTCCCAAACCTAGGGTCTGCCAATACAGTAAGGGGGCCGGCATCATCTAGCCGCCACCCTTTATCATATAGAAACAGAGTTCCAGAGCCGGCACCATCCTAGGCAGCAAAAATCTCTATTCTGCAGCCTAGGGTCTGCAAGCACAGGACTAGTCGACTAAACCGCAGGGAGAAGGGGGATCACATGACCCCTTCAAGTGCAGTCTAGGGATGCTAAGCCTCCTATGCCGACAACCAAAGCCCAACAGGGGAATACATTCACCCTGTCGACCAGCTGCCAGCACACGACATATACTCTGAGGTTCTGACCTAAACCCAAAGCTTACCATCTGTAGCTAGGGGAAGGGCCAGAAAAACCCTAGCCTAACCTTGCCTGAATGACAATTCGAGGCAAGACCAACAAGGATTGTAGCCTTAGGCTATCCACAGAGTTAAGGAGGGACTACCCTATACCTTAGGGTAACCGGGGAGATTGTATAAAAGTATACTAAAGCCCCTAGGCTACTAGCTTAGTGACAGTGAGATCGACTACCTAACTCATCGAAGCTCTCGTATACTATCTTGGAAGAGGAAAATTTTATATGCAATCAATATATCTTACATGTATAAATTGCCTAATATCTTCATTTAAATTTTATTAACACAGGAACACTGATTATATCATGCAAGAGAGTAAAGTAAAACGCGTAGCGTAGATCGGCTACCTAATTCACCGAACTAAATGAATACTATCAGCATAATATGATTAATTCCTAGCAATGAAGACTAAATAGCTAAATAATTATTTAAGCTATTTTACCGGGAAAGTCGTTCTGGCTAACTAAATAACTCATGCGTTACGAATGACAGCGCCGAAGACGCCTCCGGTCCAGGCAATAGCTCTGCCAAAAATTATGTTTAATTCGTTCAATTTTTTACTTTACGGCTCGAGCTATATTTATACAGCATAAAAATTAAATACTCAACTTTCCAGAGGCAGAAGAGGCTGGAGATTGCATAATAAATCCAAAATCATGATAGAGCACTGGGAAAACCATCGAGCGATATCGCTACAGAAAAAGGAATAAAGATGACGGTGATTATGGCGCCATCTGAGTGCTCAAACAGTAACGGAGGAAGGGAACCTTATTAACGGCTCCTCTTTTATTTTGCCACTTTTCCCCTTCGAAGCGTAAACGCTATGCGGGGTGCAGATTGCTATGTGGCGTGTCAAGAAAACGTCTCCTGATATGCGATATCCTAAAAGGAAACTTTAAGGATGTTCACGCCAGGAGTTAGAATTCTGGAGACCTTAAGTTAAATTCTCTGGGAATATAGTCAAATATACCCTAGGAAGCTACTTAAAGGAACCTTCCATCAGGACAACATGGCCTGAGCCCAAAAAGCATTTTGTCAATGAATGACTAGTTGTCCTTGTGTTCCTCAAAGACACTTTATATGAAGAAATTAAAATTTCCTAAATATTTTTGTGATGAATATATACAGTATATACGGTATATGCTCTCTCTCTCTCTCTCTCTCTCTCTCTCTCTCTCTCTCTCTCTCTCTCTCTCTCTCTCTCTCTCTCTCTCTCTTTTTTGAGACCAAAAATCTGGAAGATTATTTTTTATGAATTTCCCCAATATACTACAGTGAACCCTCGTTTATCGCGGTAGATAGGTTCCAGACGCGGCCGCGATAGGTGAAAATCCGCGAAGTAGTGACACCATATTTACCTATTTATTCAACATGTATATTCAGACTTTTAAAACCTTCCCTTGTACGTAGTACTGTTAACAAACTACCCTTTAATGTACAGAACACTTAATGCATGTACTACAGTACCCTAAACTAAAACAGGCACAAATATTAAAGGCAATTTTATATCATGCGTTTCCTAAACACGCTAAAAAGCACATTAAAAAATGGCAACCAATGTTTTGTTTACATTTATCTCTGATCATAATGAAGAAACAAACTGGAGGTAGAGCTTTGCTTATTACCCAGACATATTTCCCATACTATTCCCTTAGAACTACATCACATCTTCCTACTTTAGATATATATATATATATATATATATATATATATATATATATATATATATATATATATATATATATATATATATATATATATATTTATATGTATACACATATACATACCTACATATATACATACATACATATATACATAAATACATGCATACATATATATATATATATATATATATGTTACTGTATATATATGGGTTATGGAAAAAATCCGCGAAGTGGTGAATCCGCGATGGTCGAACCGCGAAGTAGCGAGGGTTCACTGTATTATAATGTTTCAAGTGTGAGTTTAAGGAAAGGAAAATGTGAAAATGAGTTGTTCTGTATCAGCCAGCAATTTGGTTATTCACATCTCCTTCGCCTCCGGCATGAATTCAGCACTGGTAGGAAACCATTGTCCGTGTATTAGAGGTAACTAATGTATCTATATTTGGATAATGATCTTTCAAAACTTTGTTCCATAAGAACCCCAATTTTCATATATGCCCACATATATGGTTCTTCAATGTTCTCAGACACTCCACTCATGCCAAACAGACAATAGATCATTAGTAAGGTGTGTGTGCTCCGTGGTTCCTTTGTTACCTGTCGGTCACCTGTCTCGCTTTTTATGTCTGTAGTGGTTTCAGAAGCTGATCAGAATTCCTTTGTTATTTGCTTCGCTACCCTATTTGATGTATTCATGATTGCTCTTTATTTTCTAATCCATTACTGGGTATCTAATTGATTCTTTTACTACCTATTCTTTTTTGTGATGAAGGATAGAAAAGAAATGTACTCTTAGTAGGTAATTATCTGTAGCCAGTATTGTCATCTGTATTACAGGCCTTTTTTATGAGAAGATTTCCCCTTTTCCCTTGATTTGTTATTAATTATGCCAGTCTGTTTTCTTATTTTTTGTAATTTAGACTTGGTGTTGCAGTATCAAATGATTAGGTTTTATGGTTAACATTTAAGAACTGTTAACTAGTTGACACTTCAAGGTTGGGTTGTGATTTTTGTATCAAAGTTTAGGTTGACTAGTTATTTCTAGCATATACTTTGATCAAAGAATTGATTGGCCTGTTTGCATCTTTTATGTTTTGGTATTGGTAACTTTTTTTTTTCTTTTTATTAATTTTATTGGGCTTTTTTGCTTTCATAGGTGGTAGCCTTTTTATGTCTTTTTACTAGAACTTCAGAGATCTATCCAGCATTTGGAGGAAGTTTCCCAGAGGATCATCTAAGCCATTGAGTTGGGATGTTTTTTTTTTTTGGCCTTAAGGAAGATATTCTGATAATTAATTTGTTATCTTGTCATGGATAGTACCATGGCCTTCCTCTATTTTGGGTTAGAGTTCTAAATAAAGCAAGGATGTCTAGTTGTTTAAGAAAAGCCTTCCTTCCACTCATCTTTTTTGTTATTGTTATCTTTGATTTTTTGTTTTTTAACATTTTCTTCAATCTAAACTTTTACCATCATTTTCAAAACAAGCATTACTGTTATTCTTTCAGGATTTAGTTTAATTAATAATGTTATTCCTGTGATTACTCCTTTTTTTTTCTAGGGTAAGCTGCTTTCCCTATTTGGGTCCCAGTGCTAGTAGCATTTTGCTTTTCCAAGCAGGATTACAGCAAAAGTCCATCTTTGCTAAATTCTACCTCAGATCTAACTTGAAATCTTAATATCTCCTCTCTGGGTCTAGGGAATTATCTGATTCATCTATAAAATGACTAACCATAATTTCCCTACTAGTAAAACAGATCATGTACAAGTTCAATGGGTAATGCATTGGCTACTTTATACCATGTCTACTTTTATCAGCATTGCTTTCATCTTCCCAGCCTCAATCTTGGGTAACTTTTGGTCATATGTAAATCCATTTATCATAAGGAATTACGCCCGCCTCCTAAGCCGTGCACTCGTTTGATCCCTGGGTTAGAGTACCTCACTGAAATACAAGAATATAATATGACACCTTACAGGAACCAGAGGTAATGAGATTGTTAATTTTTTACTTCTATGGATGCCACTAAAGATCAATAGATAATTCATAAGGCAATATCGGATAATTGAGTTTGTATATGAAAAGAGTATGTATTACAAAACAATTGCTTTTTATAGTGTGACCAAATAATGAAAGTAATTTGGGTAAGGGCAGGTTTTAATTGAACAGAACAAGGAGAAAAAATGTTAGGTAATATTGTATCCAAATGTAGATAATGGGTAAGAGGGAATGAATTATCATTTGTGCAAGTACTGTACTGGTACATACATAGTCATAATTAAATAGGCGATAAAATCTTTTGATTGTTTAGCCAGTATGCCTAGAGTATTGCTTGGTTTTCACGCTATATTACATAAGTAAATTATTATTAAGTTAAACTTACCTTAGATATTCATTTAAAGTATGTAGGTTCTAAAGTATAAGAGAATGAATTGAAGAGTTTCCCATTTGAAGAATGAGAGTGGTTCTTATAGCCCTAATTTTCTTAGTGATTTGGAAAGGGACCTGTATTTAAGACTACATAATTTACAGTACATGGTGAATTGTACAGTTGTTTCTTATTGAATAACATCTGAAGGGAATAGTTTTGGAGGTTTTTTTTGGTGAACAATCTATAATTGATTCTTTAATGTTAGGCTTTGGTCTGGTTTTTAATCTAGTTGATTGAGGTTTAGTGTATAGGTCTTGACTTTTTCCTGTGGTATAGAATATTCAAATCAAAATGGAAATCCATGTGGAGCAGCCATCAAGTTGTATCACATAGGTAGATAATGAATTATAACTCGTTTGGAAGTTATTGATCATTGCTCGGATCTCTTTTAGGCACAATGCTAAAATTGTTTTCTTTGCTAGTATATACAATGAATGAATATGTGGATGATATCGGAACTAAACGTGAAGTCTTTACTGTGATGGTACTTTGATTGTTAGTTATAAACAATATTTTCCTTATAACAAAGCAGACTGAATTGTTGAGTTCTTTTGTAGCAAATATATGAAGACTTTTCCCATGGTCAAAATGTTTTGTTCCAAAGTGTAGATACCTCTGTTAAAGATGATTAAATGGTGAAAATTATAATGCTTTTGTGATCATTAAGTATGAATAGCTTGGTGTTGCACCTTATTGAAGTCAGGATTTTATTGGTTCTTGATGATCTCATAGACTAGGAAATATGGTCTGTTTATGGCAGTTTTCCATACAGTGTTATGTCATTAGGGTATTTTAATCATTGCTGTTGAAACCATTTAGTGTCCTGATGGGAAATGGGAAGAGTCAGCTTATTTCTGTATTTTATATGTGAACGTACAGTACAGTGTTGTTAGTGAATTGTAGAACTTTCAGATATTATTGTATGCTGTACTTAACGAGTTATTCGCTGGTGAATGTCATAAATCAAGAAATTATTCCAAAACAAACTATGTTCCTTTATTCAAGAATTGTGAGATTTTGAAGAAGATTACAGAATAAGACTGACTTAGCTGTGTTTCATCTTTTTTGAGGTAAAATTAGTATGTTTTGTAAATAATATTCTTAACATGAAAGAATATGCATATTTTTGTATATCATGTGCATTATATAATAGGTTTGTTTACATATGTATATACAATATGTAAAAGCATAAAATGTATGTGCAATATATATAATTTACATACATTAATGCAGTTCATCGTCTTTATACTTATGTATACAAATAAACATTTTGTATGTAAATTTCGATGCACACATAATAAGACTGTGAGTATCTGGACTTCCTGTATTTTTGTTTTTACTTTCTTCCTTCAGACAACACAGTAGAGACGACAACTTTGTGTCAGGAAGCACTAGTGTGTACAGCAGTGGTGGGGGAGGAGGAGGCTCAGCATGGTACTCACACTACCATGATGGAGACCGCTCACTCTTTTCCGAGCTCTTCTCATGAGCAGTCACACACTTCCTGTAGCCAGCCACTCACCCCGAAAAATTCTATCTCGCGCGCACAAGAACAGCAGCAGTGGATATGGGTGGTTTAGAAATATTAGGGCTGACATCTTAAGTAAGTTGTAAATGAAGCTTGCTGCCCATTAAATTGAATTAATGTTTTAAGATGAGATGGTTATTTATTAGCCGGTATTAGATATTATGAGTAGTTCTACTAAGGTGGTCTTAATCATGATTATATAGTTATTTTGCTCATAACTAGCTGATGATATGAAACAAATTTTCATGATTTATCTGTAGGCAACTGGCATTTGTTGTTTTTAGGAGTTGAAATCTATTCATATTGCGACAATTTAAATGTCAAAGAAGATATTTGATAGAGGTGGTAGTGTGAGGTAGAATTAGCCGCATAGTACAGTATAGGAATATTATATAATTATTCATTTGTTTACACCATTCAAAATGCATGCACATAAATGTTCATTTTCAATAGGAGGTATTCAATTGTTTTGTGCAAAAGAATGAAAATAATTATAGCAAATAATACTGTTTCTTATTTGTTGATTAGAATAATCTATGAATGGATAAATTCTCGTAGAAATTAGCCAACTTAGGGAAATCTTAAATTTTAGTGGCTGCAAAGGAAATGGCTTTAGAAATACTGTATAATACAAGTTTCTAAGGAATGTATATTTAGGGCCAACGACAATGGTGTATAGGTTCGCTTAACTGTTTTCTTTCGATATACTTTAGTTACTGACTTTGATAGTAGTACGTACCTACATTAACCACAATTAGCAAAAGGTTAGGTTGAATCAGTGAAAAATACTTTTATATAGTAATAGTATAGAATTTAAAATTATTCTAGGGAAACTGGATTGAATTGATGAATATTACGATATTACTTTGAGATAGTTATGGAAAGGACAGGGATACTGTACTTTTAACACTTGTAGACTTATAAGCGTTTGTTTATTGAGCATTTTTTCGAGTTTATATGTAGCCATCTTCTTTGATAATTATTAGGGTAAGCTATTCAACTCATCAATCATTAATATTTATTGGACTTCTTTTGTTGATATCTCCTCAATAGGATTTAGAGCTTTCTTTTGATTGTAGACAGGAAAACCTGGGAACTAGGATATAAGATATCATAGTGAATTATTTCACTTCCAGCTTTATATATTGTGACCTTTATTTAAAACCATTGATAATATAATTATCTATTGTATAACTAAAGGATAACAAGTGTTAGTAATGTGAGTGAAATGAGCCGTGTTGTTCATAAATTTCAGTGATTTTTCTTTTTTTTTAATAGAATCTTAGACAAAATAGCAAGTAACATAGAACTGTAGCATATATCCATGAAATGGTATTAAACGGTTTATCATAAATTCAACAGTACTTAGCCAACGATTTTGGGTCAAGTGTAGAAATAATTTGTGTCGCTGGGGTGCTGTCTAAAAATATACATTACTTGTCATGATGTCAAATGATTGATGAGGGTATACTATAATTTTTTTTATTGTAAAAAAAAAAAAGAAAAACTCAATTTTGCAACACAAATACAAACCTCTTAACTTTTCACCAATACATGGAGAGGTACCCTTCATAAATTCTCAATTAAACAAAGCGTAAGAATTGGCATGTTTTTTTAATGAGCATTGTCTTAATGATGTGTGAAGTCCTTCCACAATAAGTATAATTTTATGCTTGAATAGTGCTTGATCCAAGAATTCATACAAGACCTTCATAAATAATAGGAGTTCTCATTTCAATGATCTCATTGCTGCTCTAATACTTCCTTCTTAAATTTTATTGAGATTCCTGTGTTCTAAGGCCTTTTTTTTCTTTTTCAAAATTCTTTCAATACCCTGAACCTTAATTGACTGATCTATAACATTTGTGAATGATAAAAAATTTCTTTAATTCCTATGTGTATGCAAACCTTTGGGCTTTTAAAATAGGAAATATATTTTCGCTGGAGCTAGAACGACTGTTGAATTCGTTTATGACAGGTGGTGAATGCGGGCGAGAAGTCCCGCCCTTCCACCTGATGGAAGCACATCACTTTTATTTACATCGGCAACAAGTTTGGACTTACTGGTTAGCTCCTACCAAGTTTTTTATCTTTATTTTTCTTACAGGAAGTCAATGCTGGCAATGATTATGGCTAGATGTGAAGCAAGAAATTTGCACTCACTTGGAAAAGGGTTAACGTTGCAACCGGTTTATGGATAAGCCGTCTTTTGATGAACATCTATGTGCGTCTTGTAGGGGCCATGATTGTTCGCAATAATCTCCATGTTTTGAGTGTAGGTTGTGCCCACCTGTGCATTGGAAGGAGTATGACTATAAGGGGAGGGAGAGAGCTAAGCCTTATCTGGGGTCCCTCTTGGCATTGCTCAGGATGGCATTGAAAAAGTCTTTTGCCTCTTCCTACTTTTCATTGAGTGCCTCTGTTACTGCCACACTAGTACATATGCCTCCGGCTTGTTTCCTGGAGAGTAGGGGACAGGACCAAAGAGCCCTTGGAGCTATGTCAATGGGTTTTTCATTTTCTGGTGGTGTGTGGGGGTTCCCTCAATGTTCGCCACACCCCATCGTATCTTGGAGGCTCTTCCGTTGCCGTGCAAACTGCTAACGACAAGATTGACTTAAGTGAGGTTTGGGCCTCCTTATGTCTTTCAGGTAGGCCCTCTATGACTGTGTTGAAGTGGCTGATAAGTGAGGAACCCTTTCCCCAGTGTCCAGTGCCAGTGTCAGTGTTGCGTGGGATGAAGGACATGGTTGATGTGTCACCAGTGTTAGTGACCCCAATGGTGCCCTTTCCTAAGCTCAAGTGGACTAAAGGTTCGTTCTCTGATACCTGTGTCGGTTAGCAAAACTCCAGTCCTTGAGGGTGGCGTCATGTGTAAGGTTCGGTCATAAATCGGCTCTGGGGTCGAAAGTGCGTGTTGCCTTTGTGTACCTCAAGTATTACCCTTGACCCGGTAACCCTGTGTTTATCACCCCTTCCCCTGTCACCCATGCTCCCTCTGTGCCTGTGATCCCACTTGTATCTGTCTCATGGCATGGCACCCAAGTGGTATCTGGTCACATGCGGGTCAGAATCACGGCTCCATTTTGTTCCCCTATAGGGCTGGAGCCATTGGTAATGCCCCCCCCCCCCCTCTCGAGCCAGTGCAAGGGTCGGGGCCATGGCTCGGGTTTCCCTAAACTACCCCCGATATTTAGGTGGGCATAGAGTGTATGGCCCTGTACACTTTCTGTTCCCCAGTTGATGGATGAGCTTCAGCGCCCTCTCACATTTCCTACCTAGACAGAAGACTCCTGCTCCTCCCTCAAGTTGAGCAGTTTGAGAGGTTGGCAACATTTAAGGCTGTCATTACTCACTTGTGTACAACAGAAGACCAAGAGTTGGGGGAAAAGGAACCTTTTCCTTTGTACTTGTGACACAAGGCCTTGGCAGTCCCCCCATCTTCGTTGTGATCAGTGCCAGGGATTCTTCCCCCTACTGTAGTTGGTCTTCCCGTGCCTTTTTGAACCCCTGATTATGTTGCTGGTTCTTTTCTTTTGGCGGAGTGATCATATTCGCAGGTAGGAATGACTGCAGGGTAACTTGCTGCACCCTTTACTCCATCTGGGTATGAGAGTACAAAGGATTTGTCTGCCCCTAAGACACAGGAACTAGGACTGACAGAGGTGGACAATCGCAAGTTAGTGTTACATTGTGATCTTACTTGCACTCATCTGAGGGGGGGGGTGACTTTGGCTTGGTTTTCAGGAAAAACCTCAGTCATTGATTCTTGCTTCAGTGCCCCTCAACAGTTGATGCTATCCTTGGAGCTGCGCCCGGTAAGATCTAGCTAGTTTAGGCCTGGGTCAAGTTGTCACTTACAGTCGGTCAAATGAGTTTTGCCTCATCGCCCTCCTTGGATAGGCCAGGCCCTATTAGTGGACTTGTCCCTATGATAGATAAGAGGTTGTTTGAGGCATTGCTTTCACTCCCGTACAGGACCAAGTAGATTGACGCTTCCGGGGAAGAAAAACAACCAACTAGTTTGGTTGTAGGCCGACTTCTGACCCACCGATTAGTTTGTCTCCCTATTTTAAAGGACGAAAGGTTTATTCTGTATATGCATAGGAACAAATAATAAATTTTAAAAGTAATTTGTATTTTTCCTAGCTATATAAACATGAGACCTTTAAAGTTTAACTTCGCACCTCAACCACCCCATCAGTCCTGAGCTGAGGGTCATAAGTGATTTGCTTTTGACAAGTGGAGGGATGAACTTGTCGTCTATGCTCCTTACCTCGTTAACAAGTTAGGCGGTCATTCCAGCTCGGCTAAAAACATATTCCCTATTTTAAAGGACTTGGCTAAGTATAACTTGGAAAAATGCAGATCTCTTGAAATTTGTTGTTTACTCCCAAAATAAAAAATTATTTTCCAGTATAGTGTTAGTGAAAGGACTTACTTTTTATTATTCAGGTTTTTTTTTCTTTTTTTAAATTCTTTTATTCAGAGATTTTCTGGAAATTTGGATTAAAAAATCTATAATCTCGTGGTAGTTATTCCCTGTATGCTTAACTTATGTAATACAAGTTATAGAAGATGTTTCCTTCTATACTCACCATACTGTAACAAACATCAGACAAAGACCTGGATGATTGTTTGGAAAACAATTATGGTGAAATTTAGGTTATCCATTTTCTGTTTGATGATCCAACAATAGGTAATATCTAATAGTTTGCTGATAAGCTAATTGTAAAAAGTTAAGTTATTTTTGTACTCCAAAAATTCCAAGTGATATTAATGCTCCTTGCTTTGATGTAGTCACCATTCTCATTAAATCGCCTGGTTCTTTCTGTAGACTGCCACTCTGGAATTTTCATTATGATTTTTTCTGAGGTTGGAACCTTATTTTAGTTACCATTAAGGAAATTCATATACAGTGGGATATCCTTACCCACAGGTATTACATTCAAAATCCCCCATTGATAAGGAATTCTGGGGATTATAGGAAACCCTAGACTACTACTATTGGAAAGATTTTATGCATATTTGCATTTTGCACAGTACTTGTATACAAAAGTATTGTACTGTACATTTATGGTCTTTATAAAGCTTCTACCCTACAGTCATTTCTCTATAAATCTCCCCACAATATACTGTACAATACTCTCTCATAGGATATAGTATACATATAGTGTACAGTACATGTGTGTACTCTGTGTTCGAGTAAATTCGCTATTGTACTGTAATTATCTAAGCTGATTGAGAACTTACTGACTCATCCACTCTTTTTTTGTTGAATATATGTGATGAAAATATTCTTCAGATGCCATCTCCAATCCTAGAAACTCAGGTACTTACCTACTCCAATGTTCTTTATTGATGATTACATTTGATGATGTCATTTTTAGGATGCCGACACCAATGAGACAAATGATCATGTCGTCATCCCCTCATTTTCAATCACTAATTTATAAATGTCAAAAGGGTCATATGAATCTTTTTCAGAAACAGACAAATATAATACTCAATTTGGGAGCAGGGATCTTCAAAAACACAAAATAACACAGAGCTACGAAAAACACGTCCGAACGTTCACGGGTGCTAACAAGGAATGATGGGAGAAGGATAGGTGGTAGTGGTGGGGGGGGGGGGGGGGGGGGGGCAGTAGCTGTAGTGAACGACACCTCGTAGTAACGGGGGATTTTGAGGAGGGAGAAGTCTAATTGGAAAGGAACCTCTGGTAGTGATATCACTCGCCCCAGTTTTAATACCGACACCCTTTAGGGGTGAGCGAGCTGGATATATTCCTGGCATTCCATGCAACTTTTTTCTCTGGTATATTTAGCAGTATTTATACCTTTGAAATGGTGCTTTAAGGAGCATTTCACTGGGCGACAGGTTCCTCGCCCAGAAATAGATTTTTCCTTCGTCAAAATCCCTTTTTTTGTGTTGAGCTGATAATATAGAAGAATACAGTAGTCTGTATTGGTAGTGTGTGCAGAGGAGGCAGGAAATTGTTTTGGGACCAGACCACGTTGATGGAAATGGATTGTCTAATGTTTTAGCTCATCAACTACCTCTTAAGAAAGACCGTTGTGATAAGCAAGTGTAGTCTGCATTTTTGTCTCGTATAGCTGCTGCAGAAGTAAAAAGGTCACTTTAATGCGGTGCTACACATAGGGTCGTGTTCATTTATTTTGTCTTTGAAATCATACAGAACTTCAACACTTCAATGTGTTTCCTAAGTCCATTTCTGAGGTTCATTATCTTCAGTCTTCTTCCTCTTACTCTTGCCAGACTTGATGAGTTCTAACTCTGAAATCACCAACCCTTCTTGATCCTGTCCTATATTTTTGACTTCTTATCTACCATTTCCTTCTTTCCATTGCCACGGAATGGTCTTGTCTCTACTGTCTTCTCATCATTGTTGCCTTTTATTTCAGGGAAGCCCTGATATCACTGATAACCTCAAACCTTAGTCTTTCTGGAAGCATAGATGATTCGGGGTGTAACTCTTACATTGCTTATTTAATGAGCTATGGCATCAGTGACTGTGAAGTCCTTCCAGCAGGCCACTATGTGCATATTGTGGTCTACATGTATAGTTGTATACTATAAAGACTGCATGCATACAGTAGATGTGTACAATTATTGAAATGAACAAAATGGTAAAGGGGTCTGCCTTGGCATAAGAATTAGGAGTTTCTACTATTTTCTATGCAACATTAGTCGTTTTTCAAGCTCTAGTCCAGTGAATGTTATAAACAGGGTAAATTATGTGGTATAAAGTTGAATCCTAACAAATCTCAAAGTATGATTGTAAGTAGGTCAAGGACCGTGGCTCCTCAACATCCGGATCTCAGCATTGATCATTTTTAAATATTTAACTTAGCCGGTGAATATATAATAGCTGCTGCTCAGCGGCTCGACAGAAAACACACACAAAAACTCGCGAGCGATCGCTATGAAGGTTGCGGGTGTGCCCACCAGCGCCAACTATCGGCCAGATACCACACATGCATGTAAACAAGCCTTCAATTCTTCTCTGTCGACCTTGACGACAAGACGTATCAATACTCGCTGTATAACCTGGAGTTTTCTCAACATATTTGGTGAAGTACTTCATTTTGGTTTGAGCTTTCGCAGTGCAGGTGTTTTTCCTCAACTTAAACTCTTGAACTCTTTATTGGACAGATTTAATTGTTGATGACTTGGATTGTTTTTTTGGACTTTCTTTGACTAATTCAAAATGGCTGACGCTTCACAAGCCCCTAGATTTCGTAAGTGTAATGCTAGGGACTGTAATAGGCGTCTTCCAAAGGCCTCTCTCGACCCACATACTGTGTGTTCTAATTGTCGGGGTAAAACCTGTCAATTAGGAGATCGGTGTGAGGAATGCGTGGGCCTTTCGGAATTCGATTGGCTCGAATACGATAAGTATTCTCGTAGGCTAGAGAGAGATAGGGTAAGGAGGAGTTCCTCTAGGTCAGTAGATTTTTCCTCTCCACATGCCCCTGACCCTAATCCTTCCCCTGTAGTGGTTGTACCTAACCCCCCTTCTGGCACTCAGGAACCATCTATGCAAGACATGTTACGTGCTTTTCATGCCTTGGGTGAAAGAGTTGAAGCGTTAGCAACTGATCGTAATCAACTCATGGCTGACGTTAAAGAGCTTAAGTGTCAGAGTGCCACAGCGGAAAATAGTGGGAAAGTGATTAGTGCGCAAAGTGTTGTGAGCAGTGTTGCGACCGAGGGTTCGTCTGTTCGTGCCTGTCGTTCACTTAGTCCGAGACCTCTTGCAAGCTCCCAAGCCCAGGGGAGAAGTAATGTCGTACGACTTATGGGTTCGAGAGGCCTTGATCAGCGAACAGACGTTCCCTCTATGGTATCAGGCGTATCTCACCAAGATCGCCCCTACCATAAGACGAGAGAGCCCATTTTCTCCTCGTCATCCGAAGGCTTTTCGCATAAGAAACCGTGGAGCAAGGTTTCTAGGCCCCTTAAGCGAAAGTCGGTCCCTTCAGGACAGGTCCAGCGTCCTGGATGTAGTCATTGGGACAGTTCTGACCAGTTGCAGTCATCGGATGACTGCTCGCCGCCCAAGCAACAACGTTACACAGGCTCTGAGAGTCTTGGTGTAGGCAAGGTTGTGCCGTCTCAGACGTTAACCCCGTCGTTTACCGCACCCATTCCCGTGGACCCTAAATGGGTTATACTGCAGGACATGCAGACTAAGCTCGCCTCCCTTATGGAAGACTATTCTGCCGATAAGGTTCACGTTGATCCCAGCCGTTTATCTCATCGAGATCCTGGCCTTCAGCCGCCCAAACGAACCTTTGTGCGTCCTGTTGACGTTAGCGTAGCTAAGTCACGTCAGTCACGATATGTAGAGCCTCACTCGATGCAGTCACGTGTTGACTTTCAGCCGCATTTGGACGTTAGGCCACTTCCTAATGCTCCTGTTGACGTTCAGGACGTTCGCCAACCAGCGGAGTTGACTTGTTTTGACGCTGACCGTCAACCACCGCAGTCTAGAGTTGTTTTGACTGCTCAGGCAGTCAAAACAGTCTCGAGTGGACGCCGAGCGTCCTCCCGCACCTGTTGTTGTTGACAGTTCACAGACTGTTAAGCAGTTACATGACGTTGCGTCCTGGTCCGCTACTAATGCACCAGTGCGTGTGGACGCTGCGTGTCAAGCATTGCCAACCCCTTTGCTTGTTACTCAGCAGTTGTCAGATGAGGATCCTTCAGATGAGGATCCTTCAGATGAGGACGTTGCTGACCCTCAGCATGATGATCAGCCTTCGGATGTAGACGAACCCAGAACAGTTCCTCCATCAATGGACTTTAAGAAAGTCATGTTAATTTTTAAGGAGTTGTTTCCCGATCACTTCGTCGCTGTTGCTCCTCGTTCGCCACCGTCTGAGTTTGCTCTAGGCTTACCTGCTAACATGCCAGCCTTTACAAAACTTGTGCTCTCTCGCTCTTCCAAGAGAGCTTTACGGCTTTTAGGCGACTGGTTGGAAACCAAGAGGAGTTTGGGGAAGACGGCCTTTGCCTTCCCTCCGTCTAAACTCTCGTCTAGATCGAGCGTCTGGTATGCCACGGGAGAAGTTCTCGGCTTGGGAGTCCCTGCCTCTGCCCAGGGTGACTTCTCAAGCCTTGTAGACTCTCCCCGCCGCCTAGCCATGAGACGCTCGAAGATTAGTTGGTCCTCCTCGGACCTTGACCATCTGCTGAAAGGCATTTACAGAGCCTTTGAAGTTTTCAACTTCCTTGACTGGTGTTTGGGAGCCTTAAGTAGGAAAATCTCATCGGCTGATAGAGATGTCTCCTTACTGATTATGTCCTGTATGGATAAAGCCATCCGCGATGGTTCCAATGAGCTCTCCTCCTCTTTTACGTCGGGAGTCTTAAAGAAGCGAGAGTCCCTTTGCTCTTTTCTTTCGGCAGGAGTTACTCCCTGTCAGAGATCTGAACTGCTCTTTGCTCCCTTATCAAAGTTTTTGTTCCCGCAACAATTGGTTAAGGACATAGCTTCTTCACTCATGCTGAAGGACACCCATGACTTGGTGGCGTCCTCTGCTCGCAAAGGGACTCCTTCTACATCCTTTTCAGCTAGACCTAGGATAGACACTCCGGCATCCAGATTTATTCCGCCCTTTCGTGGCAGAGCTCCCAGCAGGGGAAGTACTCGTGCCGAGGGAAAGAGAGGAAAGAAGAGAGGAGCCAAGTCCTCACGTGGCAGAGTCTGACTGCCCACAGCCTCAGACAGCAGTAGGAGCCAGATTGAAGAACTTCTGGCAGGCCTGGGAGAAGAGGGGCGCAGACCAACAATCTGTGAGGTTGCTCAGAGAGGGGTACAAAATTCCATTTGTACGCAAACCTCCTCTAGCGACTTCCCCCATCGACCTCTCTCCCAGGTACCGAGAGGAGTCAAAGAGACAAGCCCTAAACCTAGAAGTGTCTCTATTGCTAGAGAAGGGAGCGGTGGTGAAAGTCTCGGACCTTCAATCACCAGGGTTTTACAACCGTCTCTTCCTAGTACCGAAGAAGACAGGAGGTTGGAGACCAGTGCTAGACGTCAGTGCACTCAACGTCTTTGTTACGAAGACAAAGTTCACCATGGAGACCACGAAATCAGTCTTAGCAGCGGTCAGAAAGGGAGACTGGATGGTCTCTCTCGACCTAAGAGACGCGTACTTCCACATCCCCATACACACAGATTCCCAACCGTTTCTGAGGTTTGTTTTCAACAATGTGGTATACCAGTTTCGGGCCCTGTGCTTTGGCCTAAGTCCTGCTCCTCTCGTGTTTACGAGGCTTATGAGGAATGTTGCAAAATTCCTCCATTTATCGGGAATCCGAGCCTCCCTTTACTTGGACGACTGGCTTCTCAGAGCCTCGTCCAGTCATCGCTGTCTGCAGGATCTTCATTGGACATTGGATCTGACCAAGGAATTGGGACTTTTGGTCAACCTCGAAAAGTCCCAGCTGATTCCATCCCAAACTATACCGTATTTAGGGATGGAGATTCGCAGTCCAGTTTTTCGGGCTTTTCCGTCTGCCACCCGAATAGAGCAAGCCCTGCTCAAAGTCCAACTGATGTTGAAGAGAGAACGGTGCTCAGTCAGGAATTGGATGAGTCTAGTAGGAACTCTATCATCCCTGGAGCAGTTTGTCTCGCTAGGAAGGCTACACCTTTGACCTCTCCAGTTCCATCTAGCCTTTCACTGGAAAAAGGACAAGACATTAGAGACGGTCTCAATCCCAGTCTCCGAACCAGTAAAGGCATGCCTGAATTGGTGGAACGACAATATCAGTCTGAGAGAGGGACTTTCCCTAGCAGTTCAGAACCCAAACCACGTACTATTCTCAGACGCGTCGGATATGGGTTGGGGTGCGACCCTGGACGGTCGGGAATGCTCAGGTCTGTGGACCTCAAGTCAGAGGAGCATGCACATCAACGGCAAGGAGCTTTTGGCAGTCCACCTGGCCTTGATGAAATTCGAGAGTCTCCTTCTAAACAAAGTGGTAGAGATCAACTCCGACAATACCACAGCCTTGGCATACATTTCCAAGCAAGGAGGCACCCACTCCCTGACACTGTACGAGATCGCAAGGGACCTGCTCATTTGGTCAAGAGATCGAGGCATCTCCCTGTTAACGAGGTTTATCCAGGGCGACTTGAACGTCTTAGCAGACTGCCTCAGTCGGAGGGGTCAGGTAATTCCTACGGAATGGACCCTCCACAAGGACGTGTGCCAAGAGTCTTTGGGCGACTTGGGGTCAACCCACCATAGACCTCTTTGCAACCTCGATGACCAAGAGACTTCCAATCTATTGCTCTCCAGTCCCAGACCCAGCAGCAATGCACATAGACGCATTTCTTCTAGATTGGTCTCATCTGGACCTATATGCATTCCCACCATTCAAGATTGTCAACAAGGTACTGCAGAAGTTCGCCTCTCACGAAGGGACAAGGTTGACGTTGGTTGCTCCCCTCTGGCCCGCGAGAGAATGGTTCACCGAGGTACTTCGATGGCTTGTAGACTTTCCAAGGAGTCTTCCTCTAAGGGTAGATCTGTTACGTCAGCCCCATGTAAAGAATGTACACCAAAGCCTCCCCGCTCTTCGTCTGACTGCCTTCAGACTATCGAAAGACTCTCTAGAGCTCGAGGCTTTTCGAAGGAGGCAGCCAGTGCGATTGCAAGAGCGAGGAGAGCTTCTACCATTAGAGTATACCAGTCGAAGTGGGAAGTCTTTCGAGACTGGTGCAAGTCAGCATCTATGTCCTCGTCCAGTACCTCGCCCAAATCGCTGATTTTCTCTTACACGCTCCCTTTCAGCTACCACGATCAAGGGCTACAGGAGCATGTTGGCTTCGGTCTTTCGGCATAGAGGCTTAGATCTTTCCAACAATAAAGACCTACAAGATCTCCTTAAGTCTTTTGAAACCTCTAAGGAACGTCGTTTGGCAACTCCTGGATGGAACTTAGACGTGGTCCTAAGGTTCCTCATGTCAGACAGGTTTGAGCCATTACATTCAGCCTCCCTGAAGGATCTCACTCTCAAGACACTTTTCCTAGTGTGCTTGGCATCGGTTAAAAGAGTCAGTGAACTGCATGCCTTCAGTAAGAACATCGGCTTTTCTACAGAAAAAGCCACTTGTTCTCTTCAACTTGGTTTCCTGGCCAAAAATGAACTGCCTTCTCGTCCTTGGCCTAAATCTTTTGATATTCCTTGCTTATCAGAGATCGTAGGCAACGAACTGGAAAGAGTGTTATGTCCTGTTAGAGCTCTTAAGTTCTATTTAGCTCGTACTAAGTCATTACGAGGTAAATCTGAGGCATTATGGTGCTCAGTCAGGAAACCATCATTGCCTATATCAAAGAATGCTTTGTCATATTTTATCAGATTTTTAATACGAGAAGCTCATTCCCACTTGAATGAGAAAGACCGATGTTTGCTTAAGGTTAAGACGCACGAAGTTAGAGCTATAGCAACCTCCGTGGCCTTCAAGCAAAATAGATCTCTGCAAAGTATCATGGACGCGACTTTTTGGAGAAGCAAGTCAGTGTTCGCGTCATTTTACTTAAAAGATGTCCAGACTCTTTACGAGGACTGCTACACACTGGGTCCATTCGTTGCAGCGAGTGCAGTAGTGGGTGAGGGTTCTACCACTACAATTCCCTAATTCCAATATCCTTTTTTAATCTGTCTCTTGAAATGTTTTTTAATATTGTTTTTTGGGTTGTACGGAAGGCTAAGAAGCCTTTCGCATCCTGGTTGATTTGGCGGGTGGTCAAAGTCATTTCTTGAGAGCGCCCAGATTAGGGGTTTGATGAGGTCCTGTTGGTATGGGTTGCAACCCTTCATACTTCAGCTCCTGGGAGTCCTTCAGCATCCTAAGAGGATCGCTGGGCTTCGTGAGGAAAGACAGACTTACAAGGCAGAGTAATCGTCTTAAGTCAACTTCCTTACCAGGTACCTATATATTTGGGTTTTGTTATATTGATAACTGTCAAAAACTCTAAGCATATACGCTATAAACTTAATTAACTCTGGTCTCTACCCACCGCCTTGGGTGTGAATCAGCTATTATATATTCACCGGCTAAGTTAAATATTTAAAAATGATATTTTAATTATAAAATAAATTTTTGAATATACTTACCCGGTGAATATATAAATTAAAGGCCCTCCCTTCCTCCCCAATAGAGACGCAGCGGGACGAGAAGAATTGAAGGCTTGTTTACATGCATGTGTGGTATCTGGCCGATAGTTGGCGCTGGTGGGCACACCTGCAACCTTCATAGCGATCGCTCGCGAGTTTTTGTGTGTGTTTTCTGTCGAGCCGCTGAGCAGCAGTTATTATATATTCACCGGGTAAGTATATTCAAAAATTTATTTTATAATTAAAATATCATTTTTCTTTAACTTTGTATGGCTCAAAATTTTAGGTGTGATTCTAGACAGCAAATTTACTTTTGAGAAACACATTAGGTCTGTGTCTTCTTATATTGCATAAAAAATTGGCCTATTGAGAAAGTCTTTTAAGATTTTTGGTGATCAGTCTATTCAGAAGAAGTATTTTAATTGGTTCATTTTAATTTGTTTCGAGTATTGTTCTCCTGTCTGGTCTTCAGCAGCTGATTCTCATCTTAATTTGTTGGACAGAAACTTAGGGTCTATTGAATTTCTTATTCCTGATCTAGATATTAATCTCTTTGCACCGTCGTTCAATTAGTTCATCATGCATGTTGCATAAGATTTTTTATAATTCTGACCATCCTTTACATTCAGATCTTCCTGGACAGTTCCATCCTGTTTGTAATGCTATGTATGTAGTTAATTCTAATTGTCAGGCCTTCTCCATCATGAGGCTCATTACTACACAGTACAGTACTCTAGAAGTTTTATTCCAGCTGTGACCAAGTTGTGAAAATGATCTTCCTAATTGGGTAGTTGAATCAGTAGAACTTACAAAGTTCAAAAGTTGCAGTAAATGATTTTATGTTGAACAGGCTTACATAAGTCCTTTTATAGTTTATATATCAAGTATCCGTTTTAATGTTAATTTTTTTTTGTAAAGATTTTATTTTTATTTTCATTACTTATATCGTTTATTTCCTTGTTTCCTTTTACTGGACTATTTTTCTCTGTTGGAGCCCTTGGGCTTATAGCATCTTGCTTTTCCAACTAGGGTTGTAGCTTAGCTAGTAATAATAATGATGATAATTGTTTGGGGGAGGTGCCATGATAGATAGATATACAGGAGGTCCTTGTGTTATGAAAGTCTCGAGTTACGATGAATCGCTGTTATGAACGATCTTCCATAAGGTACTTATAAAAGTCCTCTTGACTCAATTTCGAGTTAAGGCATCCGGTTCGTTGATACAATGAATTTCTTGCGGATGCGGAGTAGTACATTATACGTCTCTTTGGCATTGGTTTGCCATCTGTGTTTATGATATGCATTCAGGATTTCTGTGGTTTTTTTTTTTTGGGTGGGGGGAGAATTAGGGAAACTTCTGATGGCAGTGAGCAGGCCAAACACAGGATTAAAGGTAGGAAATTCTTTTGCTTAGGGTTCATGTAATTTATGAATGGTAAGGGATTGTTTTCTCTTTTTTTAAAGTCAATTACAGTATACATATACAGTGTATGTATGTATGGATGTATGTACAGTATGTTATGTAAATAAAATTTGACTCAACAAAAGTTAACTTAAACCATGGTGTAGGAACGGATCCTCATCCTAAACCCAGGACCACGTTTATCATCTTTCAACCTTATAGGCCCACTGTATTACAGTCACCTGTGCAAGTCTAATTTTTTCACCTATTTCTATGCCTTGCATCATCTTCCCCCAATCTCTCCCCACCCATATCTCTCCTCACCACATCCATCCATCTGATATAAGGCTTCGCACTCCTCTTCCCATCACCGGCATGTTCTTAGCTTTAATAAATTTGCAGGTTTGTCTTTCGTGAATTTGATTAATTGACGAATGCCCTGTTATTCCATAAGATTATGTTCAGCATATGTTTACAATTATGTATCACCAAATACAGAACAGGTGATCATAGAAATGAGTAAAAGCTATTACACAAGTTCTTAATAATTCACTTATGTGTTATTTCTACACTCGCCTGATGTTCAAATTGATTCTTCTGTGGGAACTCTGTTTATTATTGACATTTACCCCAAAAATGGAAAAGAACATGATTTTCTTTCCTTTCGGTAGGCACAAGCCTTTAGTAGGGTGACAAGACAATCTAGCAGTTAATGGCAAAAAGTGAGGCATTGATGCACGAGGCACTGTTTTATTTCAGTCTGAAAGTTGAAACTATTCCTTATCCTCATTACATCAGAAATTAATGGGGAGGAGGGTTGGCATGTATGTGAACATCAGGTTAAAATAGAAATAAGAATAAAAAGCTTTATATATCACATCACCAGCAGCCACTATAGGACCTAGAACACAATCTTGGTATGTAAACCAGGATTCTTCAAGATATTGTAAAGCGATATACATTGGTGATTAATTCTTTATTAAGCATCAGGGATTAGATCTATCAGTTTCAGGTATTGTAGTGAATGTATTTTAAGTCTTTTACTGTTGAAAGGCTCTAGCCTCAGTATTCAGGTCTATGTTTTGGAATTTGGATGTGGTTTTACATCATTATTGGTGACATGAGATGCTTTTGTCTCTGCCCTCCCTAGCACAAAATCATTTTTAGACCATGAGTCAAGCCTAAATTTTTCACATCCCCTCCATGGAAATGCATGAAAGCCTTTCGTTAGAAAATTAATTTCTTTGTCTGGTAAGTGCCAATCGGTATTTGGACAAAACTATGGACATTAGAGGCGGTGTCCCTGGTTAGCAACCACTAAAACACTTTTCCACGGGGAACAGTGTGGCATTCACACTCCTCACAATGGTTATTTAAATAGCAGTGCTTTCCTCGGCATCACACACATAGAACATGCATCATTATCACCCAGAAACAATTTCCTTGAGCATTTCACTCTGTAATTGGTAACAAGTCCAGAGGAAGACGCACAAAAACTTATAAAAATCTGGAGGACGTAGTTTGTCAAATCAATGTGACACAGAGACCAAAATAAGAGCCTTTGGCGCATCACTGCTTCGCTTCCTGCCATTAACCATCTCTTTCTCATATGTTTGTCTCTATTGAAAAGGAAATGGGAAATTTACATTTTAGGAGTAAATGTCTATAAACAGAATATCCAGAAAGGAAGCAATATGAACATCAAGGGAGGTTCATAGAAATAATTCACTAGTATAAAACTATGTCTTGACTCTTCCATATTACATAAATGAACATTTTATGGTAATTTGGGTTAAAGTGCATTTTCATATATGATTACGAATGCACCTTAACTGAAAAAACCAAGAAAGTTTTGGGTTAATGTCTAAATACATCACAGCATACTCAGTTACGTATGAGGGGTGAGTAAGCTTTAAAGAGCTTGTGTAATAATGGCTTATATATATATATATATATATAATATATATATATATATATATATATATATATATATATATATATATATATATATATATATATATATATATAGAGAGAGAGAGAGAGAGAGAGAGAGAGAGCTGTGTATGCTTTCCTGTATTTGGTCATTTATCATGATGAATACTGTTATTATTGTCTTCTTTCAAGACAACTACACAATTATTTCTTTGTTAAATAAGGAAATAGTGGTCTGATATTGGTTTATTCTTGATTTTTCAATATTTAACTTAGCCGGTGATTATATAGCTGCAACTCTGTTGCCCGACAGACAACTCTACGGTAAAAACTCGCCAGCGATCGCTACACAGGTTGCGGGTGTGCCCAACAGCGCCATCTGTCGTCCAGATACCCAGTACTCAATGTAAACAAAGACTCAATTTTCTCTCCGTCGAGCTATCGACAAGACGTACTTACTCGCTGTTGCTAAACTGGAGTTTTTCACATCTATTTGGTGAAGTACTATATTCTAGTTTTGAGCTTTCGCTATGCAGGTGTTTTATCTTCATCTTAAATCTTGAACTCGTTTTGGATAGATTTAATTATGGTGACAAAGAGAGTATGGACTTTCTTTCACTTTTAAATGGCCGACCCTTCCCTTAGACAGAAGTGTGTTTAGGCTTTTAGTAATTATCTTATCACGTTAGAAATTATTTATAGATTTTCCTCTATATATTTTATATCTCTCAGCCTTTATTAGGCCTCTTCGATTAACTTTCCATTTATTATAAACATATAAAAATAAATTTTAATGTTTTGTTTATATGCGACCTTTCCTGGGAGTAGGCGGTCCTAACTTGGAAACCGAAGTTAATCAACGTTGAGCCCTTTATATCGTATTTAGCTTTTACAGAGCTAAGGATTTAAAACTTTTTAAATGTAATATTTTATGAAAGAATTTCTTTGATAGTCTTCGTACTGTTTTCAAAGATGAACTAACGTTTAGTTTTTTTATGCTACGCAGTTGTTGACGTTCAGGACGTTCAACATGCGCTCTATCGTTACGATAGAGAGAGAGTGTATCACGGTTTTACTTTGCAGTAAGAGTAAATCGATTCTGACGTTTTGTTCATTCTTTCTTAGCTTAAATGTTTTAAATTCTGTTTTAAAGGAACTTTTTATTTGTAAAACATTTCAGTTTTTTCCTTTAGTCAAATAACATGTTTTTTTGACGAAATATAATTGGGCTCTTCTCTTAGGTGCGAAATCAAGAGAGAAAGAGAGAGAGAGATAGAGACGGAGGGAGAGAGAGGAGAGAAAACGTTCCGTTCAAGCGGGTAACGTTGTTCTCGAGTTACTCTCGTCCCTAGTCTCTGTACGGGGAGGAAGGATAAAACGTTTTTAGTTTTTTATTCTCGTCCCCAGGCTATGTGCGGTGAGAGATTGAAAACGTAGTTTATATGAACTAGTGTTTAGTCTCTTCCCCAGCCACTGATTATTTTATCTTAAAATATGTTTTCTGTTTTTTGCTGGTATTAATGAGCTTGCATTATACGACTGATTTCGCAATTACTACCTTTTGAGGAAGGGTAGAATTGCGTGTTTCAGGTAGAAATCAGTAAAAGTTGCGATTTCAGTGAAATAAGTGCAAAACAGAAAATCGAAGTGATAAAGTGATATGCGCAAAGTGTTACAGTGTTGCGTCCGAGGGTTCGTCTGTTCGTGCCTGTCGTTCACCTAGTCCGGGACCTCTTGCATGCTCCCAAGCCCAGGGGAGAAGTAATGTCAAACGACTTATGGGTTCGAGAGGCCTTGATCAACGAACAGACGTTTTCCCTCTATGGTATCGGGTGTATCTTACCAAGATCTCCCCTACCATAAGACGAGAGAGACGTTGTTTCTCCTCGTCATCCGAAGGCTTTTCGCATAAGAAACCTGTCACAAGGTTTCGAAGCCCTTAAGCGAAAGTCAGTCCTTTCAGGACAGGTCCAGCGTCCTAGTTACAACCATTAGGACAGCTCTGACCCTATGCAGTCATCGGATAACTGCTCGCCGCCTAACAAAAGCGTAACACAGACTCCGAGAGTCTTTTTTTGTTGGCAAAGTGTTGCGGTCACAGACGTTACCCTCGTCTCTTACCACAACCATTTCCGTTGATCCTTAATGGGTTGTATGGCAAGACATGCAGTATATGCTTGCCTCCCTTATGGATGACTAGTCTGCCGATTAGTCCGTTGAGTCTAGCCGTTTATCTCATCGATATCCTGGCTTTCAGCCAACCTAACGTTCCTTTGTGCTTACTGTTGACGTTGGCGTAGCTTAGTCACGTCAGTCAGGTTGTTTAGAACCACACTCGATGCGGTCTCGTGTGGTTTTTCAGCCGCATTTGGACGTTAGGCCACTTGCTGATGCTCCTGTTGACGTTCAAGACGTTCACTAACAATCGGAGTTGACTTGTTTTGACGCTGTGCGTCAACCTCCGCATTCTAGAGTTGTTTTGACTGCTCAGTCTAGGCAGTCAAAGCAGTCTCGAGTGGACGCTGTGCGTCCTCACACACTTGTTGTGGTTGACAGTTCAGTTGTTGACAGTTCACAGACTGTCAAGCAGCATGACGTTGCGTTCTGGTCCGCTACTAATGCACCAGTGAGTGTGGACTCTGCTTGTAAAGCATTGCCACCACGGTAGGTCTCTCCCTTGCTTGAGACTCAGCTTTTATCGGACAAGGTTTCTGTAGATGAGGAAGTTGCTGTTCCCCCTCCTACTGATATTCCCTTGAGGACTCTGTCAGATGGAGAGGAGCCTAAGCTGCTTAGCCCCCTATGGACTTTAATTAAATCATGATGATTTTTTTTAAGGATCTTTGTCCGGATCTTTTTGTAACTGCTGCTCCTCGTTCGCCTAAACGTCAGAGCTTACACTAGGCCTAGCTACTTCGAAGCCGTTGTTTTTAAGCTAGTGCTCTCTCGCTCTCCTAGAGAGCTTTACGATGGCTAGGCGACTGGTTTTTCACCAGGAGGAGTTTGGGGGATACAGCCTTTGCTTTCCCTTCTTTTAAACTGGTTTATAGAGCGAGAGTCTGATATGACACGAGAGAAGTTCTCGACTTGGGAGTTCATGCCTCTGCCCAGATAGACTTCTCAATTCTCGTAGACTCTCCCTGGCGCCTGGCCAGGAGACGCTCCAAGTTTTTACAGGTCAACTTCACAGCGAGCCTTTGAAGTTTTGCTGTACAATTATGTCATGCATAACAAGGCTTTCAGGGATGGTAAGCGGTACCTCCTCAGTCGCTAACCCCGTCTGTTGCCGCACCTGCTCCCATAGACCCTAAATGGGCTTTGCTGCAAGACATGCAGTCCAAGCTTGCGTCCTTGATAGAGGACTTTAATGCGGAGAAGGTTGCTACCGAACCTTCTGGCCAACAACCTTCCAACCGGTCGGTTGTGCGCCCTGTTGACGCTGAGGTAACCTACTCGCGTCTGCCAGTTGAGGTGGTTCCTCCACCGATGCGACCCAGTGTGGGTTGCCAGCCGCACGTTGACGTTAAGCGACGCTCGGAGGTGGTTGTTGACGTTCAGGACGTTCAACAACCAGCAGAGGTGACTTGTTTTGACGCAGTGCGTCAACCTCAGCAACCCGGTAGGGTGTTGACTGCACAACCCAGACGGTCTAGATAAAATAAAATAAATTTTTGAATATACTTACCCGGTGATTATAAATTAAAGGACCCTCCCTTCCTCCCCAATAGAGACGCAGTGGGACGAGGAGAAAATTGAGTCTTTGTTTACATTGAGTACTGGGTATCTGGACGACAGATGGCGCTGTTGGGCACACCCGCAACCTGTGTAGCGATCGCTGGCGAGTTTTTACCGTAGAGTTGTCTGTCGGGCAACAGAGTTGCAGCTATATAATCACCGGGTAAGTATATTCAAAAATTTATTTTATTATCAAAATAACATATTTCCACAATCTGGAGTCTGTTACTTAATGACTGGGAATGCCAAGATCATACTGCAGTGTGTGTGTGTATATATATATATATATATATATATATATATATATATATATATATATATATATATACATATACATATACATACATAGTGATCTTGTTAGGCCATACATGCCTTGGCCAGTTGCCTTTGCCCATTCAAGCTTTGAGAATTATTTAATGAACTGATAAGAAAAATGTGAAGAATTTTGTTCAATCACTGATTTCTACAAGGTCAGCTGCCTTATTTTGTAAAATATAGTCACATGCCACCTGAATATTGGTATGTTGGAACTGACTTGGAGTAATAATATGTTCAAGACAAATGTATGTTTAATGTTATATGTACATTGGTTAGTTTCACCAAATATAGTAAAGATTGAGTACTGTTGTTAATTAGGTATGATTTTCTTGGAGTAGATGGTAGTTACAACCATACTGTGCTCTGGAGCTAAGGATGGGTGTTTAGGGCTGATCCATAATTTATCCTGTTGAGTCATCAGCTTTATGGGGACAGCCATAGCTAGCCAGTCATTTGTATATGACTAGTCACTCGGATAATTTGAAACATTGATTACCTGTCCCTTGCCTTTGCCACTCTTGGGAACTTTTTAAAGTTTATTTTGGAATCAGAATTTTATGTACAAGGCATGTCAAGTCCATCCAATTCTAGTTATCTCCATGCTACATTACATGTTTCTGTCCATGACATGAGAGGATCTTGTCAAGGTAATAATGGTTTTTGGGTTCAGGATCAAACTAGTTTTAATCTATTTTGTTTTACCTATTAACACACTTACATATAATCACATACATCCACTTTCAGACATTCATTTTTACCTTTAATTTTCATCTTACAGAAAAACTAATTACTTAGTGTATGCAACAGTTTCTACATCATCAAAGTTTTACACAGTTATATCAGTACTCTTTAATATTCAAAAAATAAAAAAATCTAATATGTAAATCAGTTATGCTACATATATAATCATCACTTTTAGTGAATTTCAGTACAGTATTACTCAGTCTCAATGAAATTGATACTAAATTCAATACATAACTTCAGAGAGACTGTGACACCTTGAATTATAACTCCATGATACAGTACTGTATTTTATAAATTCCAAGATTTTTTTTTATACTGTCTTGGCAAATATGACTCCCCCAATATAAAAAATTACATCATAATGATCAAAGTAGTAATTAAGGTCTCTCTTCTTTACATATCCACTTTTCTACACCACATTCATTGACAACTATATGAGAGGAGCAAGCCTTCAGTAGTGTCCCCACATATTTCCGCATATGAAATCTTATGTACGAGTTCACTCTGCTGTAGCTCTGCCAGATTGTTTTATATTGCTACATACTATTCCATATTCAATATAGCATCTGAAGCTTCCCAAAATTTTTGGCACAAGTCATTTGATCAACCTGTCCAACTAGAGGTGTATTGACAAACTTATCAATAATTAAACATCTTTGGCCATCACCAACTTAGCCAAAAGAATTAGATGAGATATCGTATCTACTAGGTAGTTTGACTCACTCGACAAAGGGAGACAAAATTGGTGGAAACTAGTAAATAGGAGACTATTAAACCATAGAATCATTTTATTTTTTTAATATTGCCTAAATAAAGTTACCATGATAGAATAAAATGTTCCTGTTGAAGGGAAGCACACTGCATATTATTATTATTACTACTGTATTACTACTTGCTAAGCTATAACCCTAGTTGGAAAACCAGGATTCTATTGCCCAGGGGCTCCAACAGGGAAAATAGCCCAGTGAGGAAAGGAAACAAGGAAAACTAGGATATTTTAAGAACAGTAACAACATTAAAATAGATATTTATTATATAAACTAACAAAACGAGAGGAAGGGAAATAAGATAGAATAGTGTGCTCGAGTGTACCTTCAAGCAAGAGAACTCTTAAACACTAGAGTTCTCTTTCTTTGCATTTGTAACTAATATGGTGAAAATTACTATCAAATAGACAATTTGAATTATATCTTTCACTTAAAGCAATATTCTTAATTAGTTATACTCTTGTTACCTAGTTTTACTGTTCTTGCTTATGATTTTCGGTCCATTATGTGGTTGATAGTTGAAACTTTCATGATACTGAGTCTGTAATAATTTTGTCAAAATATCTGTTACATTTAGTTTAGATTTGATGCTGTATTTAGAAGTTAGCCCACACTCTGAAGAAAATTGTTCATACCTTTGGAAATTACATTACATCTTATAAGGAATGGTAATCTTCATA
Organism: Palaemon carinicauda; assembly: GCF_036898095.1. Taxonomy (NCBI): domain Eukaryota; kingdom Metazoa; phylum Arthropoda; class Malacostraca; order Decapoda; family Palaemonidae; genus Palaemon; species Palaemon carinicauda. The sequence continues at coordinate 34,873,978 of NC_090737.1, read as the reverse complement.
ATTTTATTGAACATTTATGATTATATACAGATATATAATAGGTAGGGGTAGGTATTTATAGCATATTTATTTTTACTCCTTTTAGTTTAGACATGAACAATTTTATTACTTATTTTTTGTAGGATTAATTTATTTTCCGTCGTATTTACCATAGAAAACTTATCAAGGGAGGTATAAAGCTTTTAGGGTAGTTTAGGTTCTTGACAGTAATGAAAATTGAAATTATTTTCATTATTACTTAATAAAAGAGGCCAAAATGGTAATGCAAGATCGTTAATGCAAATATTAAAAGGTGGATAGAACTAGATGATTCCTCAATCTGTGATGATTTTGTTAAGAGATCAGATTCTTATCCTTCAGAATACTGTATTCCTATGTGACGTGTAAGTAAGAATTTCCCATTTCAGAAATCTCTGCTTTTTCTGCTATGAATGTTGGGAGTGTTACATCTCTTAGTCCTTCATCCACTGTAGCTGTGGAGAATAGTGTTGCTGGGAAATGTGCTGGTGAATGTGATGTATATACAGATGTTTGCTATAATAGGACAGAGGCAGAAATTGATAGCAGTGATAACATGCAAGACATTGCCTCTGCAATGAGACACTCTACTGCGAGAGAAACGGTAGAGCCTCAAATGAGAATAATGGCAGATGCTGAGGATGAGCGGAAAAGGGATTCCCTGCCACCACATAATGGTGCTTCGGGGTCATGTGGTGGACCTCCTGCTCCTCTGCCAGCACCTCTGCCTCCTGGCTATTCCGGGACGATGGGATGTCTTGATGCCCACTACCCACGCTGTCTCATGGGACATTACCTTTAAGGTGAGGGGATAAGCAGAGGCTTCATTAGATTATATAATTCTTTACCTATTTTTATATACAGTAGAAAGAATTTTCTAATGAGTAAATGCATATTAAGAGTAAAACATCGTTGAAGTCATATTCTGTGTTGTGATGAAATCTTGTGAATATTGCCGGAGTATTTTCTTTAAAAATCATCTATAGATGATGCAGAACATGTTCCCTTTATTTGCTATTTTCTAATTTTTAGATATGCATTGTTAGATATAGGTAGATGTTAATAAATGAACCCCTTTATTTTTTCAATGTTCGTTTTACATTTGCCACATAGAAAAAGAATGTATTTTTATAATTGTCGCCATAACGTATATGCAGACAGCTACAGTGTATGTCTAAACCTATAAAAATATTAGTATAATTGTCCCTGCCATTTCATACCCACCTAAAAAAGTGGAAGTAGACTAGACAGGTAGGTATGCTTATTTGTCCTTCAGATCCCCAGGTATACAAGCGGTAAGATAGTCATCGTGTATGTGATTCACCATGTTCAGTAGTTTTACGTATCCCCTGATGTATTTTACTTTTCTCTGATGATTACCTTATTAGTTGCTCAGATTTTAATATGCCAATTAACAGATATCTAGTCTTGTAATTGCTGTTTTCCATTTTTTATGGTTATTTAAGATGTAGAGTGGTACCATTATTCGTGGGTTTTCAGAATTCACTGGTATGTTAACTGACCCATGTGAATAGGAATGTCTTCGTGTAATGCCATGTAAATTACTAGATGCCATAGAACTCTTATTTTATGTCTGGAAGCTTTTAAATCCCCTTCCCAAATACATGGCACACAACCAAGTGGTTAATTTAAAGAACCAGTGAGGCACAAATTTAGAAGGCTTATGCCATTGTACCATCTCAACATTCACTCGGCAGAAAGCAACTAGGATTAAGTTCTCCCTTTGGAAAGGTTGCTTAAATCAGAAATAGGCAGAATAATATGGTTCTAATAGACTTGCTGTTTGCAATTCGTAGGAATTACAGTTTCTGACATTGCTTTACTCAATTGGATCCAGTGAAATGAAAGATAGATGCAATATAGATTACTAGGACTAGCTGAGTGTTACAAGGTTAGAATCGTTACAGGTTCTTTCAATCTCTAAATCAAAAAAGGATTCAACAACAACAATTGAAATGTGGGAAATTAATATAAAAATAAACTGACAAGAAAACATTTATTCACAAACTTGTTTGCAAAGAAAATTAGATTTTAATGTTACTCTTTTACTTGTAATGACAAATCAAATTTATTCAAAATATTAAGAGGTAAGGGGAACAGGCAGGAAAGTAATCAATAAATTACTTAAATGGAAAGCTGGCGAGGTTTTTCAGCTTGAGATGATGCCGGTATCGTGACTTTTGGCTTGAGAACGTTGCGGCTGAAGTGCAACTGAAGCTGACTCAATGACTTAGGATTTGAAGACGTCGTAGAAGGGTTGGCTTCAAGATGGGACAGCAAATGTTTCCTAGAATTTGGAGATTGTGCAAAAGAGGGCAGCTTGCAGACAGTGTTGGCTACTTCTAGTCACAGGCAGGAAGGGCTAGCTACTTCTCTTCGTCTCGGACGTGACAAAATTTTAGATAGGTGTTTGTCGTCTGAAGGGGAGAATCCAGTTGGGACTAATTTTATCTCGTCTGGACAGTCTCTTCTGGAAGCTTACATACCCATGTGTGGGTGTAGCTAATTATAATTGGATTTTGTCCTTTCCTCATGAGTGTTTAATGATCTGCATCCTGGTTGCTTCCCTAAGAAACATCCACGGTGTCACACCATAGAAGTTCCTGAAACAAATTTTAGATTGATCCTTTAGCTGTCATTCAGATAAAAGAAATTTGAATTTTGCCCTGAGTTCTTTTTCTTTTGATATGATATATATTGGTTCTTAGTTGGGTGATATCCTAAATCAAAAGGTAATTGGATGGCCAGGGCACCAGCCACCCTTTGATACTACCGCTTGATGTTACTAGGTCCCTTGACTGGCCATACAATACTACTTTGGATCCCTCTCTCTGATCACGGCAGCCTACACATACACCGAATAGTCTGGCCAATTCTACATTCTCCTCTGTCCTCACACACCTGACAGCTGAGATTACTAAACAATTCTTTGCTCAAGTGGTTAACTACTGCAATGTAATTGTTCAGTGGCTATTTTCCTTTTGGTAAGAGTAGAAGAGACTTTAGCTATGGTAAGCAGCTCTTCTATGAGGACACTTCAAAATCAAACCCATGTTCTATGGTGTTGGGCAGTGCCATAGACTCTGTACCATAGCCTTTCACTATCTTGGATTAGAGTTCTCTTGCCTGGGCATACACTGGGGCATGCTGTTCTATCTTATTTCTCTTCCTCTTGTTTTTTTAATATTTTATTTGGGAAGGATGTAATTTAATGTTACTGTTCTTGAAATATGTTATTTTGTTTATTCTCCTTGTATTTTATTTATTTCTTTGTTTCCTTTCCTCACTGGGCTATTTGGAGCCCTTGGGTTTATAGCATCTGGCTTTTCCAACTAGGGTTGTAGCCAAGCATATAGTAATAACAATGAAATAATTATGATAACTAGACTCCTTTCTATTTACTTTGCTAAAGAAACACAAAGGATCTTTTATATACTAAAAGCTGGATACGTGCATCAGTTTCAAGATTTCTATCTGCTTTTCTGTAATTTTTGATCCAGCAAGCCAGGAGCTGACTTAAATATTAAGCTCTGGGACTGTTGGAACTACAAATGTCATTTTATTTAGTAAACTTACATGAGACTTGCTTCAGTTAATTTATTTGTCTTGAGCTTTTGTATGTTAATGATAAACTCTCTCTTTACTTGAAAATGGAGTACACAACCAGTTTGTACACTACTTGCCTTTACGTTTTGTCCGCTTGTATCACATAGTTTGAATTTTAACTTTTTTTTTTTTTTTTTTTTCCATAGGTGATGGTACTAACTAGGAATACCAATTAATTTTTAGATGATAGTGTACAAAGCTTTTCAAGGTCTTTGTTACATTATTCTTATTTACTAGACAATTGTTAAGTTTTTAGTATATTCTGTTGGTATATAAAGAAAATGCACATTTACTCTAATGCCAATAAAATATATCAAATTCCAGGTTTTTTTTTTTAAGTTATCAAATTATAGAACATTAAATATTTGCTCTTTTTGCATGTTACAAATCATGGTTGTGAGGATTAATTTGTGAAATTGACTAATTTATGTACTAATGTTTTAGGTACTGAAATTATGGTGTGTTTGCACTTGAAAGTTATTTATTATGCTCCATTGTAAGATAAGTTTTTCAATGTACTGAATGTGCAAACATGATAGTTAAGCATGGAGGTTTTGTATATTACTAGTACCATGTTTTTTTTATACTTCTAAGTGGTATAATAATTTTTCGACGAATAACGGGACACAAATTAGCAAGCTTTCATGATACTCCATTGACCTCTGTGAACTTTGTAAAACTGACACATATTTCCCTTGGTGATATGTTGGTTACTACATTAGTGTAAGTGAATGAATGATCGATATAAAAAAAGTCGACGATGAATATCTTCCAGTGATTCCATTTAAAAGAAAATTTCCTTTGCACTTTTGGTATTCATGTATTTACTTCGCTTGACAAGGACTTATCTAAAGTTTGTTCATGGGTTAAAGAAGTATCTTACTTTGGTAGTTGCATACAGTACTATTTTTTCTAATTCAAGGTAGTTTTTTTTTTATAAAAGGAAAACGATGGGACTTTCATGTTATTTTTTTAAAAAACTTCTTTTTCGTACCCCATATTTTCAGTAGGTAAGCTATCCTTTGATGTTCATTATGCAAGGAACTTTTTTTTCCTCCATTGGTTGGTAATATATTGCAGCAAATATAGTACAGCTATAATAGGTAGGTAGTAAGTTGCCGAAGGCACCAGCCACCCTTTTGAGAGAGTTATTGGGTCATTTGACTGGCCAGATAGTAGTACTGTACATTGGATCCCTCTCTGGTTACGACCTACACATAGTCTGGCATATTCTTTACAAATTCTCTTCTTTCCTCTTACACTTGACAACACTAAGATAACCGAAAAATTCTTCTTCACTCAAGGGGTTATCTACTGCACTATAACTATTCATTGGCTACTTTCCACTTGGTGATGGTAGAAGAAACTTTTTAGCTATGGTAAGGACCCCTTCTAGGAGAAGGACACTCCAAAATCAAACTATTGTTTTCTAGAGTTGGGTAGCGACATAGCCTGTACAATGGACTTCCACTGTCTTTGGGGTACACTGAAGTGCACTATTCTGCTTCGTTATTTTCTTTCCACGTTAGGCTATTTTCCATGTTGAAACAATTATAGGGTTTATAGCATCCTGCCTTTCCATCTAGGGTTGTAGCTTAGCTAGTAATAATAACAATAGAGCAAATATATTATAGTTTGAGTCTTTAAATAGAAAGGATTAAAAATTTTTGACTCCTAAATACTATACATATTAGATGAAGCTACAGTGTGTAGTGTAGCCAGGTTTTCATAACAGCCTTTACTGTTTTTTTAGGCATTTGATTACTGTGCTGTATTATATGAAATAATCTATATACTGTATATTGTACTAAAATAGTCTTCTAGATGAAAGTCATAATGATTCTTGACTAACCTAGTCAAATTCTTAAACTGCTTATGAGGTGGTAGTACATGAATTTTTTGTATATAAGTAAGATATAAGAACTGGGATTTTTTAATTGTATTTGCTAGAAGATCCTTCAAGTCTAGATTGAATTTGACCCAAGTTTTACTGGAAAGAATTTAGAAGGTATTTGGTGTTCCTGATATAATGTTTGCATTGTGTTGGAATTGGATTATTTTTCGGTGGATTGTTCCTTTGCTAATTGCAGTGCATAATTCAGCTGTGACCTTTTTCAATGTTGATGAAGCTTGAGCTAAGTTTTACTATTTTGGTTACAGGCCCTCTGTTAAAGGTTAATCCCAGCATCTCCAGTACACAAGTTTTGTCAGCATCCTTAGAAACCCGAGTTCCTTTTTGTGATTTAACAAACATAGGTGGTGAACGATTGCACGAACTTTCCGAAGGTAAACTTCGTAGCGTATGTGCTCCAAAGAATATTTTTAAAAATTTTGACATGACTGCCGAACCTTCCTCTGACATGGACGCGGAAAGCTTGTGCGAAATGAAGAAATTTTCCCCTTTAAAAGAGTACGGCAGCGAACAAATCTGTAATCTATATAGTGAAATGCTCAGAGAAACTCATGGCTGTGAAATATATAGCTTTTCTGGGACTGATCACTTTATAGATTGATTTAGAAGAGGATGAAGATTTTAGGACAGTTTAGCATGTCTTAAGGTATAGTATATGTATCTGCAATTTTCAACTTTATTTTTGTCTGTAGTGTAGATCTTAACATATTTATTATACTGTATTTGAATGCCTGAGCCTAATTTGTAATTAAGTGTATGAGATTATAGAACAGCATGCAATTGTTCAAGGTTTTATTATATCATAATACTGTTGCATTTGTTATACAGTATTATGAGTATTTGTAATATTGATCGTAGGTTTTTAACATAGTACAATTAATTATTTAAATTAACCTTAACTGAGTCATTGTGTTTTAACCATCAAAGGTACCAATTTACCGACCTTTAGCAAAAATGAAGAAAATTAACCCCCTTTCTCCCTGTGATGCCCAGTATTCATTGGGCAAACACTACAGGTCATTCCATCCAAAAAACTTCATATAATCATTGTCATGCTCACTGTGTTGACTGGTTTTTTTCCTCTTGCACTTGAATTAAGATTTAAAGGGATAATCTGATTGCAGAATTGTAATGATAATGGAAATTAGTGAAAATTTGATGAATGTACTACAGTATAGGCCTACCTTAATTACTAAAACAGCACATTTTCCTCTTCTAGTGAAAGTTTGATGAGGTGTAAATTTGTACCTAATAATTTTGTATGTATTATCTTGTATAATTTCATTGTCTTAAACAGTTCTGACGCAGCAAAACCTAACCTTCATAAACTATTTATTGAGGAAGTTATGTATGTACTCAACCCGCATCAAATTTTAGACTCGTAGCAAACTACACCAGAAAGATTTTTAGTAAGCCGTATCTGTTCAGGGTGGCTACTTTTGCAGGCAGGCTTTAGAACTGGGCATTAAATGTGACCATATCCATGTAATTTACCCACTAATGGAAAGTCAATAGAACATAACAAACCACTTTGTGTAGCATTTATAGACTATAAGAAAGATTTTGATTTTGTCAAATCTTCAGCAGTAATGAGAGCCCTCCCAAGGCAAGGAGTAGATGAATCTTACGTTAGAACAGTTGAAGATATCTATATGAGAAGTGCAATACTCCTAAAATTACATAAAGATCTTGAGAAAATTTTTATTGAGAAAGGAGTTAAACGGCGATCCCATTTCTTTTAAATTATCCACAGTTGTCTTGAAGTTTTCAAGAATTTAGATTGAGAAAATGTAGAAATGAACATTAATGGGGAATGCCCTAACAACTTAGGATTTGCAGATGACATTTTTATTTAGTGAATCATGGGAGGAATTGCAAAGAATGATAGAAGATTTGAGTAGAGAAAGCAGAAATGTAGGACTGAAAATGAATATGAGTAAAACTCAGATAATGTTCAGTAAAAATGCAGACAACAAATAAGGGTTATAGACAAATCTTTAGAGATAGTTATTGAATATACATATTTAGGACAGACAGTATTTCCCCAGGACATGGGATCAAAATTAAAAGAAGGATAAACATAGGGTGAAGACCTTTTAGTAAACAAATTGATATTATGAAAATTAAAATGCCGCTTTCTCTAAAAAGAAAATTTTTAATCAGATGGTCCTACCAGTATTAACTTATGGATCAGAAACTTGAAGCCTTTTTAAAGCCATAGAACATAAGCTAATTACAACTCAAGGAACTATGGAAAAAATAATGATGGAAATAAAACTTAAGAGATATAAAGAGTAACATGAATGCGAGAGCAAACTGAGGTAAAAGATATTCTAACAACATTTAAGAAAAAGAAATAAACATGGGCATGACATATGATGAGAATGACAGATAATAGATTGATGAGAAGAATAACAGAATGGGTCCCTAGAGATTGCAAAAGAAGAGGGAAAGGAAGAGAAGATGATGGATTGACAAACTAAGAAAATTTGCAGGTATAGACTATAGTGCTCCCAAACGAAAGTGGCAGTCGAATGACAGTTCTTAATATTTCGTATAGATTTCAAATAATTTCGTACCTTCACGACCTCTCGGCGAGGATACAAGAAAACAATTTGCCCAGCTTGACAGTTGCGGATTAACTGATTTAGCTTGTCGGACTAATCCTGTTCTTCTCTGAGAATGGGTGACCTCTAAATCTTAATCTTTTGATTCTTTCTGGGTTTTTTTTTCTACCTACAGAGTTTTTCAGTACACTGGAATTTTTTTGTAATCCTTTTAAACACGTACACACACACACACACATATATATATATATATATATATATATATACTGTATATACAGTATATAAATAATGCTGTATATCATATTCACTCAGATAAAGATGTAAAATTAATAAAGACACGTGCGTCTTGTTTTTAAATGCATTAGAGACGTTTGATCTATTCCAATTTCTTTTCCATTGGCCACCTGGGAAAAATAGCCGAAAAGGGAACTATATCCGGGATAATGACCGACAGAACTGCCCCACCTTTAAGACCTTAATCCATCCTCTGTTTAGGGCTTCTCCAGATAAAATGACCGAAATATTTAAGATTCGATGCGAAAAAATAAGCTCTCAGCTGCCACTTTCGTTTGGGAGCACTATAGCATACAAAGACCATAAACAGATCAGTATGGATGAACACATCTGAGGCGTTTGTTCTGCAGTGGAATAGCAATGGATGGTGATTATATAGAGTGTATATATATATATATATATATATATATATATATATATATATATATATATATATATATATATAAATAAACACATTCACTTGCATACACTGTAATCCCTGACCGTATTGTAGTTCACTTATCTTTTCCTCGGTACATCATGGATTTATAAATATATGTAAATGTATATCTTGGGTGTAATTTTGTATCTAAACGTTAACAAAGTAAATTACAGTAATAAATAAAAATACTGAAATTTGATTCTATAGTGAGAACACTATGTATACTCTGATTAGTTTGTTGTGTTACATGAAGAATTGCACATCTGTATGGAAAACAAAACTCAAGAAGCATAAGGAGAGTAGCATAACTATTGGCCAGTGATTGGTTGTCGAACCACAGGATCACTCAAATATCCCATGCTGTCTAGTGTCCAGTTTGTTTCTACACATACGTACGTAAGGTCATGCATCTTTATCTGTGTTGTATGGTTTTTTTTTTATCGTTGGCAAAAGTTGTGAATTTCTTTCGAGCCATACGATACCAAGTGAACTTTGTACATTTAAGGTTTCTGGTAGTGAACCCAAGTGTATGAGAAAAATGCTCACTATAGCAGAGAAGATGAAACGCCTTGATGCCTAAGGAAGTGATATGCTATCCAGACATTAATGCATCAACGAATCTACCCATCGCTATGTGAAAAAGGTCTAACAGAATTAGAGGACAACGGCAAATGTAAAATCTTAACTAGACTGAAGATGAAGGTAATTTTTCTTAATAACTCATTGTGAGAATGGAGTTTACATATCTTCAATAGTGTGTTTTCCAATTTTAATTTTTTCATTTTTAAGGGTGTTTATACAGTAAAATTAGGTTTCAGCTTTAAGAGTGTATAACTGGTTTAGAAGAGAGTTGGGAGGGATTATAAAAACTTGATTGTTCCAACACGAATACTTACCTCGAACTACTTTCTTTAGGAGATCACTGGTTATCTCTCTCTGCTGACCAGAGTTTTGAATAGTTACCCCCCCCCCCCGCTCCGCGCCCTCAGTAGCTTTACCCCCGGCATCCATTAATGTGCCCCGAGGGTAGGATTAAGGTAGGTCGCTTGCTAGTCGGGTCACCCTCCTCATTAAGTTTTCTGGTCGCGAGAGGTGAACATCTCTCGCTCTCGTATCTCTGTCGATCCTTTGTGTGCGTCCTGTGCCCCACGTGTTCCCAGCGTGGCAACTTGCGTTTTTCCAGTGTGCTTTCCCAAGTGTTCCTGTGCGTCACTTTTCAACCGTGTGCTTACCCAGTGTTTAATTCATTTCCTTAAGTGCTTGTGTCGTGCGTTGTGTGCGTTATGGAGCAGGTTCGCCGTTGTCCTGGGCCTAGAGCCGGGAAATCGTGTGGAGCGTTCCTCTCCAAGCCCGAAGTGGATCCTCACTCCCTTTGTTCCTCCTGTAGGGGTAAAGTGTGCTCGTCAGCAGACACATGCCCCGAGTGCGTGGACTGGAGCGATATACAGTGGGTACGTTATGGTACTAAGAAAAGAAAATCAGCGAAACGTTCCCCCAGGAAAGTTATTGTTTCCTCGCCGATACCGTCACCCAGTGAGCGTTCCGACGGTGTCTCGGTTTCGCCGTCCCCTACACAAAGTAGGGGACGAGGTAAGTCTAGTGTAGTGGATGAGCAAGGCGTCCTATCCCAGGAGCCCAGTGTTAGTGCAGGGCCAGTGGCAGGCCCCTCTAGGGCTAGTGAAGGACCTAGTAGTGCGTCCGGAGAGTCGGCCCTTGTGCTCGGGGGGGCACGCTTCCTCCGATGACCCCGTGTGGGGTAGTAACGCAGTCTCAGTGTCGCCGCCGCCCTCGTGGGCTTGTGCTTCTGGCTCCTCTTTAGGGGGAGATAACCAGAGTAAAGTCCAACCTGCAGGTCACGATGCCTACGGTTAGAGGCTCCCGAAGACGCCGGGTAGGTCTCCCCTGAGGATGGATGTAGCCCTGGATCCCTGGCTCCCGGACATGGGACGGTTTGAGTCGTTCCCAACCCTTCCCACGGAAGTTCCCGATGACTTCCTCCAGCCCTCGACCTCTGGCATTCAACGACCGAAGAAGTCCCCCGCAGTCCCCGCTTCCAGCCGACACGTGGTGAACGCAGTGTCGTCTGGCTCTTCGGACATCTATTCCTCGTCAGAAGAAGAGGTCAAGGTGAAACACCGCCGTCGAAGGGAGCGTTCCAGGTCAAGGTCGCGCTCTCGTTACAGCAGGAAACAATCCCGCTCCCCGAGCCGTAAGTATAGGAGAAGTGTATCTCCCGGGGGCGCCTGGATCTACGTTTCGTTGCGGGAATCGAAGGTGCTTCGTTCCCCGGACCACCAGTCCAGCGAGCGGTCCCCAAGGCGGCCGCCCTCCAAGCACGGCCTTGACCCTCGCGACCTGGCTCGCAGGAAAGACCTCTCTATTAGGCATAAGTCCTCGAGGCCTCCGGTTCACCCCGCCCAGCGGGGGGAAACGCGCTTCTTACCAGGCAGCCAGGCCGAACCAGCCCAGCTGGTGCGGCCTTCAGGTCGGAAGGAACGGTTCCCGCTGTCGGGTCAGCCCCCGGGAACCGCGCCCTCAGCACCCAGAGCCTTCGGGCGTACGAGAGTCCCCGCTGATTCAGCGGTGCCTACACTATCCCGAGCCCCTGGTGCGGTCTTACCTGCAGATGAGGTCCAGTACCTTGGCAGGACGGCGCCCCTGGCCCCGAGGGCCAGGCGTCCGGTCGGCGTGCCCGGTAACCCGACTCCCCCGCCCCAGGCCGAGGCCTCGGCTGACGGAGGAGAGGGCTCCCCGACGGAAGACTCCGCCTATAGGAGAGTGGTTAGCCTGATCAGAAGGCACCACGGAATAGCGGAACCTGCAGCGACAGATGGAGATTCCTGGAGGTCGAGTCTCCTGAGAATTATGCAGACTCCCTCCCAGCCTAAGTCGTCCCTGGCACTCCCTCTGGCCCGAGACCTAGTTCTAGGGCAAGAGTTTATAGACAAAGTGGTGGCCGGCAATGCCGAGGCTCCCAAGACCCAGAGTGCCTCTAAATTACTCAGGGCCTCAAGAACCAAGGGAAGGTCTATGTGCCCGAAGGTCGTCGCCCAGGCCCTTGTAAAGTGGAGACGGCCGTGGACATTCTGAGCCAAGGCGTTTCTGACGACAGAGCCTCTTCGGCCCCAGTCTGTTTCTCACCTGCAGAGGCCTCCATGATGAGGAGATGTCGCGAGACTTGATTAACGTCTCCTCTTGGCTAGACTGGTGGGCTTCCACGTTGGTGGGTGTGCAAGCCTCCTACGACCCCGAAGACCCTGACCAGCAAAGCCTGATGAGGGACCCCATTACCTCCGGGGGTAAAACCCTCAAATTCCTGACGTATCAGTCTCTCGCCCTTACAGCCAACTGGGTTCTCCGTAAGAGAGACACTGTTCTCACCAAAGTGTAAGGAAAGTACCGGACAGGGAGGCACGAGCAATTCGCAGCCTCCCCCTGTGGGGAGAGTCTTTTTCCGATGAAAGAGTTAGAGGCCTTGATGGAAAAGGTCTCGAAGAAGAAGGAGGCCAACGTCACCAAACCGGCAGCTTCAAGGAGACCTCCATACAAGAGGTCCGTCTCGGACAGCGCCGCGACGCCCCAAGCCTCTTCCAGCACTACGAGGAGAGAGGCCCCCTCTTCCTCCTGGTCCTCAACTCCGCAACCCTCCCGCAGAGGTGCTTCAGCACCCTCAAGCTCCTTCAGGTCGGGTTACTCCGCTTCTAGGAGAGGCAGATCAGGCCGCTCCTCTAGAAGAAGGTAGAGTGGGAGGCCCCCTATCCCCGCCCAAGCCTCGGGTTGGGGGATGCCTCAGACTACATTGGCAAGCATGGAAGGCGCAAGGAGCAGAGCCTTGGACAGTGTCCGTCCTAAAGGAGGGCTACAGACTCCCGTTCCTGGCGAATCCACCCCCTCTTATTCCGGCCAACCGGGCGGAATGGCTAGCCCCCAAAGATCCGGTAAAGAGGACCGCCCTTCAAGAGGAGGTGTCCTCCATGTTAGAGAAGGGCGCCATGGAAGAAGTTCCTCTCCCAGGACCTTGTTTCTACAGTCGCCTGTTCCTGGTAGAGAAAGCGGCGGGGGGGGGTGGAGGCCGGTTATAGATCTGTCGGCTCTCAACAAGTTCGTCAAGAAGACGGACTTCAAGATGGACACTCCAAAGTCAGTTCTGCTGTCCTTGAGGGAGAAAGATTTTATGATGACCGTCGACCTCAAGGACGCATACTTCCAAATTCCGATCCACCCATCGAGTCGGAAGTTCCTCCGGGTGAAATGGGGTTCCCAGATCCTGCAATTCAGGACTCTTTGCTTCGGTCTGTCAACAGCTCCCCAGGTGTTCACGAGAGTCTTCACGACTGTATCAGTGTGGGCTCACGAACGTGGCATCCGCCTTATCAGATACCTGGACGACTGGTTGCTCCTTTCCGCCTCAAAGGTCCTCTTGGAAGAACAAGGGAGAAGTCTCCTTCAGTTTTGCAGAGATCTGGGTATTGTCATCAACCCAAAGAAGTCAAATCTATCCCCGTCCAACAGAATGAACTACTTGGGGATGACTTTGGACACCATGCAAGGGAAAGTTTTCCCTTCGGAAGACAGGATCAAGAACCTCAGGCACATCATCAAGCCCTTCCTATCGGAACAACCAAGGAGAGCGAAAGACTGGCAGAGGCTGATAGGCCACCTGGTCTCGTTGGAGAAACTAGTTCCACAAGGGAGGATGAAGCTCAGATCCATTCAATGGAATCTCAAGAGCCTCTGGTGCCAGACACACTCACAACAAGTGCTAATTTGAGTCCTTCCGGACACAAGACCCTCCCTGGAATGGTGGTACTGCCTGTCGAACTCCCTCAAGGGGATGCCCTTCGGGACCAGCCCTCCAGAATTACTCCTGTTCACAGACGCCTCCAACTAAGGGTGGGGAGCCCACCTCCTCGACGGGATGGCACGAGGTACCTGGTTGGAAGGGGAAAAGCAACTCCACATCAATGTCCTGGAGTTGAAAGCAGTCCAGAAGGCGTGCTTACACTTCGCAAGTCTGCTAAAAGGAAACACCGTGGCGTTGATGTGCGACAACGCCACGGTAGTAGCATACATAAAGAAGCAGGGGGGCTTGAAATCGAGGGAGTTGTGCGATCTCACCATAGAAATTCTGAATTGGGCAGAAGAAAATCATGTGGTGTTATTAGCAAGGTTCATTCCCGGGAAGAAAAACGTTCTGGCCGACGGCCTCAGCAGAATGGGCCAGATAGTAGGGACAGAGTGGTCCCTCCTCCCGGAAGTAGCCAGGCTCATCATTCAGCGTTGGGGTTCCCCGGTGATGGACCTCTTTGCAACGAAACTCAACGCCCAACTCCCAGTCTATTGCTCCCCTGTGCCAGACCCGAAAGCAGCCCTGGAAGACGCTTTTCAGCACAAGTGGGACAATCTGGATGTTTACGCTTTTCCCCCCTTCACGTTGATAAGGCAGGTGCTCAACAGAGTAAGGGCCGCCCGAAACCTAAAGATGACTGGTAGCGCCCTGGTGGCCGGAGAGGGAGTGGTTCGCAGACCTAAAAGACCTAACGAGTCACCCGCCGTGGCCTCTACCCGCCAGGTCAGATCTTCTGCACCAGCCTCACTTCCTCAAGTTCCACGACAACCCACTCTCCCTTCGTCTTCACGCCTGGAGACTATCCAGCGGCTCCTGAAGAAGGAAGGTTATTCTCCCTCCACGGCTAAGAGAATGTCGCTATACCTGAGAAAGTCGTCAGTCGCGATATACCAGGCAAAATGGGCCTCCTTCACAAAGTGGTGCGCTGAGAGGCACATTAGCTCTCTTAAGGCCTCTGTCCCAGACATAGCAGAGTTTCTGGTGTTTCTCAGGGACAAAGTAGGGATGTCAATCCCAGCCATAAAAGGAGTTCGGGCTGCCTTAGGCCAAGTCTTCCTCCTGAAGGGCATCGACCTGGGGGCCTCGAGACACATAGCGATGCTTGTCAAAAGCTTCGAGCAGTCTTGCCCCCCTCAGGCGAGGAGGGTGCCCCAGTGGGACTTAGCCTTGGTCCTGAAGATGCTGTGTCGTCCTCCCTTTGAGCCTTTGAAAGATATCATGGACAAAGACCTTTCCCTCAAGGCCGTCTTCTTGCTGGCCTTGGCGTCCGCTAAGAGAGCGGGAGAGATCCATGGTTTGTCATACGACGTCTCTCACTCAAAGAGGTGGAAAGAAGTATCTTTCAAGTTCGTACCTTCTTTTGTGGCCAAGACTCAGAACCCAGCAGTCTGGGACCCGAGGTTTGAAGGTTTCTCGATTCCTGCCATCCCTAAGACAGGTAATGCAGAAGACTTAAAATTGTGCCCAGTGCGAACAATTAGAAAATACCTGGAAAGGACAGCGCATCTCTGACCGGATATCAAGAGCCTCTTCGTTTCCACAGGTATTAATAAGAAACAAGTTTCCAAAAACACCATCTCCTCCTGGTTGAGACAGGTTATTGCCAGATCCTACAAGGAAGCTGGCATAGCAGTGCCAGGCACTCCCAGACCTCTACATCAGGGGCCTGAGCACCTCCTTAGCCTTTGAGAAAAACATGGCAGTAGGGCAAATTCTGCGAGCAGGTACTTGGTCGAACCAGTCAACCTTTACTGCCCACTACCTCAAGGACTACTCAAGAAAATCCTTGGACGGGTACTCCATTGGAACAGTCATCTCCGCCCTCCAAGCGGTGTAACGGTAAACCCCAGGCGCATTCAAGACTAGCGACCGGTAGGCACAAGTGCGGTTTTCCTACCTCCTACCCAGTTGCTTACTTGCCTCTTCGGGGAGTACCGTTTGTTCCCAGAAAATAACACATTCTTCACGACTATACGTCGAGAAGGAACGTCAAAAGAAGTTTTCAAAAGGTGAGTTCCTAGACACTAACGTGAATTTTTGTATAGTTACCCTCGCTTCCGCTCTCTGGTAGGTACCGTTATCCAGAGGCCTGTTGGCCTCCACGGCCGGGTCAGTGGGTCAGATTAGCACTCCAGCCTCCTAAAGTGTAAGTCTCCTAAAGAAAGTAGTTCGAGGTAAGTATTCGTGTTGGAACAAATCAAAAATTTTAAATAATTTTTATTTTTCCTAACATACTTACCGAGAACTACTTTCGGGTAATGGCCCTCCCTTCCTTCCCCGAGTGCCTTCTTCCCTTACTAGCATGATGCTAATTCAATAGAACTTAATGAGGAGGGTGACCCGACTAGCAAGCGACCTACCTTAATCCTACCCTCGGGGCACATTCCTGGATGCCGGGGGTAAAGCTACTGAGGGCGCGGAGGGGGGGGGTAACTATTCAAAACTCTGGTCGGCAGAGAGAGATAACCAGTGATCTCCTAAAGAAAATAGTTCTCGGTAAGTATGTTAGGAAAAATAAAAATTATTTAAAATTTTTGATATTTATAGATAATAGGAAAATATGAAAAAGTATAAAAATGATAAAATATTGTGTGGATATCTATTTATACTGTACTTCGTGGTTTTTCAGCTATTGCAGTAGAACCTACTTGGAATGTAACACCCATGATAGCCAAGAGATTACTGTTATATATATATATATATATATATTATATATATATATATATATATATATATATATATATATATATATATATATATTTACTGTATACATAGATATTTTATTTCTATACTCACCTGATATTCATATTGCTTCTTCTCCAGAAGCTTTTATTTATGTTATCCCCAAAATGTATCCAAAATTTTTCCCCTTTTATTTCCTTTCAAAAGATAAAAGCCCCCGGGGAAATAATGAGACAATCTAGCAGTTAACGGCTAGTAGCATGCCAAGAGTTGCCATTCTTCAGTTTTCTCTGTCGCATTGTCTCGTCCAGACATCTATTGCCCCTTACAGATGCATTTTAATTTAATACCTACTCATTTGGTTGGCATTTCTGGACAGGGGTTATGGTGGCTTATTGGAAACGTCTCTGCCTGGCGATCTGCCGGATCGAGTTTTGAGTCCCACTCAAACTCGAAAGTGTCTGGAACCTCACCATCTTTATGAGCTAAGGATGTTTGGTTTGAAGGAGCCTTTAGGTATACCTGCAGAATCATCATCATCCATTGTTGGGCCCTCCCTGGTCCTAGCTTGGAGAGGAAGTTGGGGTGCTGATCATATGTATACAGTGGAACCTCTACACGAACGTATCTACATCCGAAGTAAAATTCGAGCAATTTTTCAACTCAACACACGAATTTTATTTCGACACACGAAGTAAGCAATTTTCGTCGTACCGGTTGTATCTGAATTTTTCGACACGCGAAGTACAATTCGAACACGTTCCTACTCTACACCCGAATTTTTTTTCGACACCCGAAGTAAACAATACCCGTACGCGTAGATGGTACTCATAGCGCCGGATGTATTTTTTATTTCCGCCGATAGAAGGCAGCACTTCGACCTCGGAGGGACCCTCAATTAGCGTGGCTTGGGTCATTCCTCTGTTCTCGTCAGCTTCGTGTGGTTGTGCGCTGTGCCTTCTGCTATTAACTGTATTTTAAATGTGATTTTTTACGTACATCCTTTTACGGTTTTTTACGTAAAGCATGGGTCCTAAAAGGCTTAGTTTCGCAAGTGGTAGTGGTAGTGGTGAGAAAAGGAAGAAGGAAAGGCTTTCTTTAGAAGTAAAGCAAGAAATTATTGAAAAGCATGAGCCTGGCATCCGCATGAGTGAACTTGCAAAAGAATATGGCCGAAATATGTCGACGATCTCGACAATCTTGAAACAGAAAGAAGCCATTAAAGCAGTGAAACCTTCTAAGGGGATCACCATCATTTCAAAACGTCGTAGCCCTGTCAGTGAAGAGATGGAACGACTTCTGCTAATCTGGATCAAGGACAGAGAGATTGTTGGTGACACCATCACCGAAACTATCATCTGCGAGAAGGCGTACGCCATCTTCACTGACTTGAAGGATGCGAGCTCTGGGGGTGATGCTGGGGATAGTTCAACCGAACCTTCCTCAGACGATTTCAAGGCATCTCGTGGCTGGTTTGAAAAATTTAAGAAACTGTCCGGGATTCATTCAGTTGTTCGCCACAGAGAGGCTGCTAGTGCGGACACAAAGGCTGCAGCTGACTCTGTGAAGAGCTTTGAAAGGACCGTGCAGGAAGAAGGCTACGTAGAGCAGCAGGTGTTTAATTGTGATGAAACCGGGCTGTTTTGGAAGAAGATGCCCAGTCGAACCTACATCACCGCCAAAGAGAAGAAATTGCCTGGGCATAAGCCAATGAAGGATCGGTTGACTCTTGCCCTATGTGCCAACGCTAGCGGGGACTTTAAAGTCAAGCCCTTACTGGTTTACCATTCGGAGAACCCTAGGGCCTTTAAGGCACAGAATGTGGATAAGGACCAGCTTCATGATTTCTGGCGATCCAACTCGAAGGCCTGGGTCACTAGGCAGTTCTTTGTATAATGGGTTAACCAAGTTTTCGGTCCTTCTGTGAAGAAATATCTTCATGAGCAGAAATGGCCTTTAAAGTGCCTGCTATGCCTTGACAATGCATACCCCCCCCCCCCCCCCCCGGACTTGAAGATGATATCTTCGAAGAATTCAAGTTCATAAACGTGCTGTATCTTCCACTGAATACCACCTCTATCCTCCAGCCCATGGACCAGCAAGTCATCTCGAACTTCAAGAAGCTCTACACCAAGCACCTATTCAAGCAGTGCTTTAATGTCACGCAAAGCACAAACTTAACTTTGCGTGAATTTTGGAAAAGCCACTTTAACATCGTGCACTGCTTGAAGATCATAGATCAGGCTTGGGTGGGATTAACTCGACGAACCCTCAATTCTGCCTGGAAGAAGCTGTGGCCTAATGCAGTTTCTCCCTGAGATTTCGAGGGTTTTGACCCCGAACCTGATCCCGCGGTGGGTGCAGCGGAAGACGTAGAGGAAATCGTCTCCCTTGGCAAGTCCATGGTTCTGGAGGTCGACGCAGATGACATCACGGAACTCGTCGCCGAACATCACGACGAACTTACTACAGTGGAGCTCAAGGAACTCCATGCTATGTCTGAGCACATGAGTGATGACGAGAAAGGGATCGAGGAGGTAGAACATGTGTTAGGTTCGACGCAAATAAAAGAGATGTTAGGAAAATATCAAGACGTGGTCGACTTCATCAACAAATACCATCCCAAAAAATTGCAGGTTTGTCGTGTAGTTGCGCAGTTCGATGATGTTTGCCTAAGTCATTTTCGAAACATTCTGAAAAGCCGTACCAAGCAACTTTCTATCGATAGCTTCTTTAAAAAACTACGAAGCGAACTCGTGATGAAGAGGAAGGAACTGGTTCAAAGAAAACAGCAAAGAGTGAAGAGAAAAAAAACTCAATCAATTTTAAGTGTAGAGAGTGAAAGTGATTAAAATTAATCATCAAAAAGAAAAAAAGAAAATGTAAAAAAAAAAATATAAAATATTAAAATGAAAAAAAAAAAATTAAGCTAAATTAGGTTAAAGTTCACTTAGTGTAAGTTAGAATAAGTTACGGTAGTGTACGTTTATTGTAGTCACCCTCTCTACCTCCTCGCCGCCCGTCCGTCTCCTCTCTGCGTAGCAAGACCAACACCTGCGCTGGAGTTTCTAAGGTAAAGTGACGCTAAAAACCTGTTTCTTATTTATTATTTCTTGATAATTATTCTTTTTTACATGTCTATTATCTAATTTAGAGTGCATATTGTCATTTGCAATTATGTGTAGTAATTTATTAAGGAGTTATCATAGGTTTTTGGGCTCAACCACGGATTAATCCTATTTCAATGTATTCTTATGGGAAAATTCGTTTCCACATCCGAACATTTTCTACATCCGAAGTCGGTTGTGGAACGGATTAAATTCGTATGTAGAGGTACCACTGTATATAGTCAGTCCCTAGGCCATTGTCCTGCTAACTAGGGTAATGTCACTGTCCTTTGCCTCTGCAATTCATAAGTGGCATTAAAGCCTTTAAACTGAATGTGATCATTTTGATGTTCACGCAAGAAATTTTAGTTCGGTTTAAAAGTATTTTATCAGTCAGTGAGCAAAAATTTCCCTTATGCACATTTTTTATGGATAAGTACTACTGAGACCACCGCAAAATCAGTGTACCGGTGTGGCTGAACAGTCCCCTAGACGATAAGCAGGCGAGTCGTGAGGAATTATAAATAAACGGAATAATGAGTTGGACAGTGAAGACATGCACGGGGTTTGTAAACGAGAGGATAACGTAGGGGGTGTGTGGTTTGGGCTGGTGAGAAATGAGTAAGGTTTTGGAGTGAAGAGGGGAGAAGGGACACAAGAAGCGTGCTCGAGCGACAGTCGTGGGATCCAGAGAGTGTGCAAAAATATTTCTATTTATTAT
Source organism: Palaemon carinicauda (assembly GCF_036898095.1). Taxonomy (NCBI): domain Eukaryota; kingdom Metazoa; phylum Arthropoda; class Malacostraca; order Decapoda; family Palaemonidae; genus Palaemon; species Palaemon carinicauda. Next base: position 34,853,780 of record NC_090737.1, on the reverse strand, counting down.
TTATGTCTTACCTTCTTTTATCCTTCCAGATATTAGATTTATTTGAATTTTCATTGCAATCTTCAATTTTTCCCTAGATTTATTCATTACTTATATTTTTTAAAAAAATTGCAAAAAAGTATGCTTCCATGAGAATTTTACAAGTGCGTGGATCAATTTTTTATATGTGCATTTTTACACTTGTGATTGGAATTGTCATGTTTCATATACCCTTTGAAAAGTCATTCTTTCTATTTTCACATAGTATACAGTATGCAAATATGTAAAATTATGAACAACTAGAAAAGCAGAGTACAGACCTCCGCCACGGCAGCTTATTTCTCAAAACCAGCTTGCCTTTCCCAGAATCAATTTAGACCGAGGGGTATTTTTCGGTCAATCTTTTGCTCGATCTTGACCTTTGACCTAGGACTTTCAAAATTGATTCACGTCGAGGTCTGAACATAACAATTAATCCCAAAAAGTTCACAAATTGGCAAAAAACATAACCTTCTAACTTTGTTGGTGGATGTAGTTGTATACAAAACTTTATCCTAAATTTAGTTACGGAGAGATGAAACTGTGCTGTCTGTCTTTGTTCTGTAATTGCTCAATTATTTTTCAGCAAAACCTATGTGTTTTTATTGAAGAATTGAATTGGAAATTTATTCAGCTTTCTATTACAATCTTCATCTGTTTACTAGTGTTATTTATTGCACAAAATGGCAGAGAAGGTGGTTATGGTAAACACCCTTCTAGACTGTCTTATACATGAGAATTATACAAGTGCATAGATAATGTTTTCTACATGTAGTTGTACGTTTACAAATAATTGCAATTGTCATGTGTCATATAACATTTAAAAGCATTCTTTGTATTTTCATATGATATATGACAAAATTTTAAAATATGCATCTTTTTACATGATAAAAATGCCTTATTTGTGTTTGCTCTACAATTGCTCAATTTTTTTCTAATATATATCACTCTTATCTATGTCTTATATAAAATTTATACAAAAGAAACATCTATAGAGTTTACATTACTTATTATCTGTGGATTTCTGCAATAGACCCAGCTCTGAATGTACTGTAGTGACTGCAGATACAAAAGTTTTAAACTATACATACATGATATATATATATATATATATATATATATATATATATATATATATATATATATATATATATATATATATATATATATATATATATATGGTTCATCATGGTATTGCAAACTTGTCTCTGAGGACAAATCGCATGTAAAAAAATAAAACATAAATTAGGCAATGGTAACAAACATCATCTTATTACCATTCTAGCTTTTAGCTTTCTGATAGGGAATAAACATTGGACAAACAATATGAGAAAATTTACTGTGTTTCAGGTTTTTTTTTACCCTGTATTGATGTTATTTTAAGCATATCTTATAGCTGTTATTCAAGATTACCATAGATAGAAATTTATTCATACCATTAAGAGAACATTTTAAGATGAAAAACTGGACACATTTTGAATTACGCTGTTTATAGCAGAAACTTTATACAGTTTTGGATCCTAACACTTTACAGTAATATTCATATACAATCAGTTTGTACAGGAATGTAAACTTACATTTTAAAATATTTAAAAAAAAAAAATTTTTTGTTTTTAAGGTGTCGAGTTTGATCCTGTGAGCCGCACTGTATTTCCTGCCGTGAGAACTCTCCCGATGACTATTACATCTCCAACAAAAATCATACCTGTGTTTTCATCAGTAGATGATCATTCTTGCACAGTGAAGGCTGAAAATGGATACGAAAATCTAAATTTTGAGGCCATTATGGCAGAAATGCATGGATGCTGATGTGAATGTGGATCTCATTGAGTTCTGAATTGATTATACTGTAGCTTAATGATGATAATTCACTGCCATTGCAATAAATAGAGTAATACAATATGTAACATAAAAGTATACTTGTATTTTGATCATTCAAAGGTAAAAAAAATTGAAATGATTGCTTACCTCTTCATGTCAAACCATTTATGAAACTGAAATGCGCTCTGAGACTAAACCTGAAATATATGTCCCCTTTTATATGAACCATTTCATCATTTCAAATATAATATGTGTGTACATTAAAATCTGTGCATTCTTCAGACACTACTGTTGTGTGTTCAAGTTTACTTGAAATGCAGAATCTGATGATCACTTGGTAAATTAATTATTCCAGATGCACAATTTTAGTAGAACATTATACAATAAATTGCTTCATAAATTAAGTTGAACTAATGGTGGTGGCTAATTTTTATTGAATGATTTACTTTGAAATTATGAAAAGTATTGTGAATTCATTGTTCATAAGTTATAGACCAGGAAATTATTTGTCATGGATTTTGGAAAGTATTTTTATTAGGTTTCATGAAAAATCCAATTGTGTATTGTACTGGTTAAATTTGGAGTTCAAGCACTAGCTATCATACCTTTTTGTAGAATAGATATGATAGGAAAAAATCATAAAAATTCCGTTCTTTATCCTTTTCAGTGTCAATAATACATTGAAATACCCAACTTGAGAAAACTTGTTAACAGAAAATATGCTTATGTTTAAAATTAGTTGATGTGATTTCGAGATAGATTTTAAAATATCCCAAGTATGTGAAACATCATTCCACATTCATCCATAATTAGGAAGTTATTGTTAAGATAATCTTAGAAATTAATTTGATATTTCATGCACAAAATGGGGATATATTTGCTAAAACGTTTGGTGGAATCTTTATCCGCATTTTCATATCTAGCATGATTTGTTTGTACAATGAATTATGTGCACTTTTGCATTCACTATACTTTAGCTTTAAATATTTTATACCCTATTAGAAAAACTAGACATTGTTTCATGATAACTCTATAATTTTCATTGTCATGGTACTAATACCCCTAACCATGATGCCTTCTTATGCTTAATAACAAAGATTTAGGAGTGAAGAATAGTCGGAAGAGAAGCGGAACATTTTGACAGTGAGACATGCAAACTGCTTTTTTTTTTCATGCTGGGACATACCTTTGCAGGTCTTAATATTAGTGGCTGTCATTTTTTCATTCATATAATTGATCTCATCTCATCCTGGCTAACAAATTTATTTGCTAAGTTCTGCTTAGTAAGTAGTGTTTGAAGCTTTATGGTTGATATTCTTAGGGTAGAGTTTTTTTGTAAAATGGAAATGATTTATAAGTTTCCAAAACTTTATATAACCAGAAATATGTTTTCATTACATAAATGTATATGGAATTGCCTTTTAATTTTATGCCTTAAGAATTCAACAAACATGTTTACTGTTAGGAACACGAACTAAGTTATTGCTACAAAAGTAGTTTTTGGTGAATTGTTGATGACAAAGGAGTGTTCATTAATGAAGGAACAAATTATATTATAAGGAATGTGATATGTTTTGTATCTTGAAACAGGCAATCTCCACCTATATAGGGTTCCAGTTGCACCATCTTGATGTGTAATCTGAATTTTGTACCTTGGTGTCTTGTTTTGTATTTAACCTGTATCAAAACAAGGTATATTTGGTTCCTTAAGATTTCATTTTCAACTAGAAGTAAACATCTTTCATTTAATGGAGGATATTGATTGGCATAGGAAATGAAATCATTTGCAGCCTTTGCAATTGCATTTCAAGTTGTTATTGTTATTCATGCCTAATTTGTGATATAGCTCATACATGGTATGGAATTTTTTTTCAAAGAATAATTATTTTAGGTACTGTATTTGTTTCTGAAACATTTATATAGAAGTTGATAAATTGCAGATTTAACCTTTCACTTTTGTATGATCATATTGATCATTAATTTTATAAAAAGAAATAAACATACTAATGTGGATGTAACAATGTATTCAGTGCTGTACATTAAAACTTAAAATATTCAATATTGTTTTATAAACTTATCATGTACTTTATAGGGAGCCCTATTATTGCCATTTTCTATACAAAAATGTAATGTTTGGCTTACAATTATAGATTTTCTTACACATTCACAAACCTTCCATCCCATGAAATGTGGATATGTCTTCAGCAGAGCTGGAATGGACAATGAATGTAAAAATGTGGTTGGTTAGTGATAGGTGGGTCATTGGGGAAGCACTGTCCACCCACATGTCAGAGTAGCCCATTTTGTCTGGCTGCAACAAGTATAGACATACTTCTTGCTCTCTTTTGACTTGGATTTTCCCTTACTTTTAAATATTTTGTGATTACATGCTAGTAAAAGCAGAAGTGCAACATAAGGTAAGCATATGCTAAAGGGAATTTTATTTATTTGAGGATTTTGTGTACCTATTTTGAGGGATAACTATGCAGCTCCCCTTCCCCCACCTTGGGAGTGTTTTAGCACCTCTAATAAAGAAGACTATGAACTGAGCGTAACACGTGACACTTTGTTAGAGAAACTTTTTCAGGATGGATTAACCAGATTCAGACCGGTGTTCCCCGTACGTGCATGCCCAACTACGAACATTACTTGTCACTGACAGTATTCCTCAAATGGTCCTTTGTGTGTAGTGTAGTCTCACAGTGTGTTCCCAGTGCTTCTCTTCTACATGTTGTGGCAGAGGAAGCACTTGTGACTTCCTCCTTTGAAGGAGCACAGTCATTAAAGGTTGCTCAGACCATGACTCCGACAGTAAAGAAGAATTGTTGCCAAAGGAAGGTTTGCTCTCTTCCTCCTCTACCAACCTGTTCTTCCTCCTTTCTCTTATATTGCGATTAGTCATGTATTGCAAAGGATGCAGGTGAGCATTCCTATGACAGAACACTAGCATCTAAGTGTCGAGCTAACACTTATGTCCACATGGAAATCGTCTTCATAATTTTCCCGGATGAGAAGATCGAGACAACTATAGTCAATTCTTATTAGTGAGGCAGATTTGCACTGACTCGCAGGGGTGCCCTTTTAGCTCGGGAAAGTATCCTGATCGCTGATTGGTTGGACAAGATAATTCTAACCAATCAGATAGCAGGAAACTTTTCCGAGCTTAAGGGGCACCCCTGCGAGTCTGTGTAAATCTGCCTCACTAAAAAGAATTGACTATAGTTGCTCTCGTTAAAATTTGAGAGTGATCTCATGGCCTAGCAAAGGACAAAATACCTGGTAATTCTGTTTGTTCCGTAACTGAATACAAACCATGCTATTTACATGGGGTAATTACTTCGGCGCAGCCGATGACGAGCCATAAAGTTTTAACTAGGGTTTCCTAGTTAGCGGGGGGGTAGGGAGGGGTAGCTAGCTACCCCTCTCCCTCACACACACCGGAGAATACTCCACTCTACTTTTGGCTCGCATAGTGATCGGAGGTTTCCGCTCCTATGCTCTCTTGACGGCCATTATTGTTTTGTCTTCTAACTTTCCTTTTCTTATACTGGATATATTTAAACATTACTGATGCTTATACTGTATATATTTTTGTGTATAGAAAATGTAAGTTTCCTTTGCTTGCAGTGTGTATTGTGTACGTCTGCTAGAGTTCGCCGGCTTTGGCCATCACGATCTTTCCGTGATCACGGCCTTGCACTTCTAGGCAACCATGGTTGCCTTTCGTGGAGTCCGGCCCTTCTCTTGAGATCTTACTCCGTACTACGCCTACGATAGCTTCTCAGTCCGAGTCGCTGTTTCGTTTATTTGTCTCAATTATTTTTATGAACATAATTGTGTTTTAACTTTTCAGCTCAGGGCTCACGTCCCTTCGGGGGTCGGTGATCCTTGGAACATTCAAAGTCAGTTGCATAATTATAATGTTATAATTCTGTTTGTTAACTTCGTTTCCCCCCCTCACCTGGGCATGCCGGGTGGGGGAGGGGGGCCGCATACCTTCTTTCGTTCTTATATTTTTTCCCTCGGGGTTTCTCTTCGGAGTTTCACCCGGGGGAATTTCTGTTAAATAATTATTTTGTTTTCCAGTTTGCGATGCTGTTTCTTCGTGCCTATTGTGTGCCTTCGAAGCAGAGCTGTCCTGTTATCCTGGGGAGTCGGCTTGTCCGCCATCTCAAGGCGTTTCCTTCTCTTAGAAGTTCCCCCATGACTACTGCCAGCTCTTCATTGCATCCTAGAACGATAAGGAGGTTCACCTCCAGGGTAGTTAGTTAACTTCCCTTTTTACTTCCTTGGTCTTTAGGCGGTTATGCTCTTGGGGCTGAGCGGCCGCCCTTGTGACTCGCTCAAGGGGCTGAGCGGTTGCAAGGCTAGACCATGGTACTAGCGACTATGCTCTTGGGGCTGAGCGGTCGTTTCTGTGGCTACGCTCAAGGGGCTGAGCAGCTGCAGGTTCAGTTTGGCCCTCTCTCATTCGCGAGGGAGGCCTCACTAAGGGCTCCTCTCCGGAGGATCGCTCCTTTTGTCTCTTCTACGAAGTGTCCCCTCCCATTCGCGTGAGAGGACACTCACAGAGACTCCTCTTCGGAGGATTGTTCCTGTTACGTCTGCTGATCTCAGGGCCTTTCGGGGCTCCATTGCCAGTCTCTTCTACGAAGTGCTCACCTCTCTCGTTCGCGAGAGAGGCCACTCATAGAGACTCCTCTTCGGAGGATTGTTCCTGTTTACAACAGCTTGCTGTTCAGTCACTAACACTTCGGTGTTTAGTGACGGGAACTTCGGTTTCCTTTTTTCCCTGACCCTTCGGGGTCTCGGATCTTAGTTACGCAGTTCCCTCGGGCTCTTGTAACTTTAGTCACTTCTACACTTAGGTGATTAGTGACGGAGAAACTTCGGTTTCTCGTTGCATTGACCCTTCGGGGTCTTGCAACTACTTCTCAGTGTACCTGTGCCTGCTGTATCCGTTCCTGATTGAAGAGGCGCCTTGGGCGCCCACGCCCCCGTTATCTAACGGGCTCCTACCTTCGGGGCAGGAGAGACTTTCTCACACCTTGAGTAAGTCCCTTAAGTGCCAGGTATCACCTGCGCCCAACGTTCCCCTACGCGCTTGCGCTCGACTGCTGTTCCTGCTGTTCCAGAGTCTGCCCTCAGAGACACCCCGTTCCAGTATTCAGTTAGGCTGCTACCAACGTTCCCTGCGCATTTTGCGCACATCGTTGGGGTTCCTGAGTTAGCGCACTGGCGTTCACCAGCGTTTCAGCCTAGGGTGTCTCTAAGTCTCTTCTACGAAGGACACCTCTCCCGTTCGCGGGAAAGGTACCTCACAGAGACCACTCCTCGGAATATTTAGCAGTCCCTCAGTTGATCGTCGGCACTGAAGTAGACCTCTGGGTCCTCTTCAGGGGATGCCCTCCCTTTTAGGGACATATCCCAGTTCCTGATCTACGAGTTAGCCGACGATCTTCTGACGTGCGCTGACGCATAAACGTTGATGATCGCCCGCGCGCGCGATCTCGCGATCGTCGACGGTTAGCCGACGATCTTCTGCTCGTGCTAACGCGTAAGCGTTGATGATCGCCCGCGCGCGATCGTTGACGCGCCGGCGTGCGGGATTATTTCCCGCGCGCGATCCCGCGATCGTCGAGGATTGTTAACCGACGATCTTCTGATGATTGCCCGCGCGCGGGATGGTTCCCCGTGCGCGATCTCGAGATTGTCTAGGATCGCTGGTCGATGATCTTCTGTTGCGCGCCAACGCGTAAATGCTGTAGATCGCTCGCGCGCGGGATGGTTTCCCGTGCGCGATCGTCGAGGGTCGTTAGCCGACGATCTTCTGATGCGCGCCAACGCGTAAGCATTGATATTCGCCTGTGCGCGGGATGGTTTCCCGCACGCGATCTCGCGATCGTCTAGGATCGTTAGCCAACGATCTCCCGTTACGCGCCAACGCGTAAATGTTGCAAATCGCTTAGATGCTATAGATCGCCCGCACGCGATCTCGCGATCGTCTAGGATCGTTAGCCGACGATCTTCTGATGCGCGCTAACGCGTAAGCATTGATGATCTCCCACGCGCGGGATGGTTTCCCGCGCGCGATCTCGCGATCGTCGACGGTTTAGCCGACGATCTTCTGCTTGCGCTAGCGCATAAGCGTTAATGATCGCCCGCGCGTGGGATGGTTTCCCGCGCGCGATCATCGACGATCGTTAGCCGACGATCTTCTGTTCCTGCTAACGCATAAGCGTTGATGATCGCCCGCGCGCGATCTCGCGATCGTCAACCCGGCATGGTCGTTAGCCGGCGATCTTCGGATCCGGCGCTAAGCGGAAGCACCGACGATCTTCTTAGTACGCTTAAGCTCCGATGATCGTTCCGTGCGTGGGATGGTATCCTGCGCACGGCAATGAGGCCATCCGCACGCGATCGTTGACGGCCGTTCGCCGCCGATCTTCGGATTCGGCGGTAGGCGCGCGAGCTCCGACGATCTTCGCAGTACGTGTGAGCACCGAAGATCGTTCCGTTCGCGGGATGGTTTCCCGCGCGCGACCATTGAGGCTCACGCAATCATCGCACGGATGGTCCGCGCGCGGTTTCCCGCTCGCGATCGTCGTAGATTGTTCGCGCGCGGGCACCGAGGTTCCCGCTCGTGATCGCCGACTATCTTCTCTCGCACGTGGGCGCCGACAATCTTCGCTTACACGTGAGCGTCGAGGATCGTCCGGGCTCGCGCGAATCGCCGACGATTGTCTTACATAGGCGCCGACGATCTTCGTACTCGCGTAAGCACTGAAGATTGTCAGCATTGTTCTTCCGCGTGTGGGATGGTTTCTCACATGCAATCGCCAACGGCGCTAGGACCGGCGATCTTTTTTCGCCAAGATCGATTCGCGCGTGGGATGGTTTCCCTCGCTCACGATTTTTCACACGCAAGCGCCAGCGATCTTCATACGCGGGGATCGTTCACGCGGTCGCCGACACGCCCACACTCACGCGGGCATGCGAGCGCGGTTATTCTGCTACGCATGCTTTATTCACGCGCTTTCCAGATCTGTGCTTTTCGCGCGATCGTCAGCGTGATCGGCGCACCGTTCTCCGACATGACCGCGCCCTGTTTACATCAGGGCTTATGGCGGTCAGGCCACCTCCGCGTTTCCCTTCCCCGCAGCGCAGAGCAGCGCCCTCTACGGAGGAGGGGGAGGTTTCCGGTCAGGTCAAAGTTCGCTTCTCCCTTCACTGCAGATTCTCTACGGGCGAACCCTCATGTGTCATCTCCTCCAGAGGATCGAACGATTCTCTTCCCTCCAGAGGGACTCCCTGCAAGCGCGAAGATTGGTTTGCATCCCTGGTGGGATGTCGTCGTCAGAGTACTCAAGCAGGTGTTGAGCCTGTGCCCTCTGACTAGGGTCACTAATCAGTAGCAGCTTCCTCTTCCCCTAAAGGGGGTGAGAGGAATCCCTGGCATAGTATCTTCCCCAAGGACCATCCTGTCCCTTCGCGAGTCCTTACGCAGGCGATAAGCCCTCCTCAGACTCCATCTCCCCTCCCCTGCGGATGAGCTTTGCCCATCCCTAGGAGGGTTGGAAGACCCGGTCCTCTCCCCCTTCACTCCATAGGGAGAATCCCCGCCTCTTCCTGAGGGTCCTATCGTGCGGGGGTGGCGAAGCCTTACATCCTTCATCGCTGGGGTCCTGTTTCCCTCCTAGGAGGGATCCTAAGGCCCTGTCTTCCGCAAGGATCCGGCAGGATCAAGTTGGACCCTTGGGGCATGTCTACGAATCTCCCCAGGAAGAGCCTCCAGGGACGGGAGACCCTGCTGCCAGTCCATCAGGAGGAGGAGCTCCAGGGGTTGGAACTTGCGTTCTGGCAGGTTCTGACCCTCAGGAGAAACCTCAAGGGGATCCCAGATTCAGAGATTCCTCTTCGGTAAGGGAAGGATTCGGTCCTGGACCGAGTTCTACTCACCCAAGGAATCCCTTACGCCAGTGCAGCTTGCCCTGGTCTCAGGGAATGGAGAGCGCCAGAGACTAGGCCAAGGGCCAGCTCTCTGAGCTGGTCCAGGATTGTCAAACAGTCTCTGTTCAGCATAGCGACAGCAGACGCGGTCAGCTTTGCGGTGAGACCACAAGTCTTCATGGGTACACTGGTCCGGTAGGACTCGTACTCCCGGTCCTGGTTCACCCATCTTCAAGGAGGTACTTTGGAGTCCGCCTGGAAGGCGGATATACCAGTTCAAGGGCTGTACTTCGGCCTCTCCATGGCACCTCAACAGTTCTCCGATACTTCCTGGGTGGCTGGCCGATCCGGCAGACTCGAAGGCTTCCCTTCTTCGTCATCGGGACAAGCTCCTCGGACTTTACCAAGTTCTAAAGATCATGGTGGTCCTCGAGGAGTCCTCCCCGCAGCCCTCTCAGAGTCTGGTATACCGAGCCTAGTCTTAGGCTCCTGTCTCCCGTAGCCTTCCCTTCAGACGTCAGGGTACCAAGGCAGAGGTAGGTCGTGAGACCTTTCCTCACACGGGAAGACCCTCCAACCCAAGGTTGTTACATCTCTCCTCCCGGGCCTGTCTGGTTTCCACGGTCGCCCCAGGTTGAGTTCTCTCCAGTGGCGACTCGGGGCGCGGGGGAGTCGGGGGCACGTCTCCCCAGACGCTGAAACCCCTAGGGGTCAACTGGTACAGACGAACCCATAGGGGTGGGAAGCTGTCGGGGGGCCTACAAGAGGGAGTGGCCCTTCTTGTCCTTCCCCTTAACTTGATGCTGTTTTCGGACGCGTCAAAGGAAAGGGGGGGCCCCACGTTCTGATCCACGGGTCCTCGGGCCGGGGGTCAGAACCAGCAGAACCAGGAAGAACCTTCTCTAGTCCTACTAGAGGCAGAAACTGTGTTTCTGGCTCTCCAGTAGCTCCATCTAGCCTGGCGGACTACTCTGTGGTTATGAGGATCAATAACACCACAGTGAGGGTTTTCTGGCCCAGACAAGGAGGTACTTTTCAGTACAACCATCCCATCCTGCGATAGATATATCGGGATGGTCCGGGTCCCCCTCGGTCTCCTTGGCAGCTCGCTTGATTCTAGGCAAAGGAATGGGCTCGCCGACAGTCTGAGCAGTTGTGTCACGGACACCACATTCCGAGTGGTCTTTGGATCCTCAAGTAGCCTACAAGTTCTGCCTCGGTGGGCCTCCCTCAGTGGACCGGTTCGCTACAGCACTGAGCTGCAAGCTTCCGCTGTACTGCTCCCCGGTCACGGATCCCAAGGCCCTCTGGTAGGAGGCCTTCCAGCAGCGGTGGGACACCATCGATGTGTTGCCCCCGTAGCTTGCTCCTCTTTCCGCCGGGAGTCTATCCAGCTTCTCAAAGAGAGGACTTTCGCAACAAGTGGCGAAAAGGAGGCCTGGATACCTGCGCAAGTCTTCCGCAGTAGTCTCCCAGGCGATAGGGCGAGGTTCTGTGGCCGGTGTCGGGGAGGGGGCATCCCTCCACACGATGCCGCTTCCAGCAATGGCGGAGCCCCTAGTGGGATTGCAGGATAAATGTGCCTTTTCAGTTTCGACTGTGAAAGGTTATCCCTCAGCCGTGAGTCTTGCTTCCTGGCTCTAGGGACAAACATTTCTCCCCCCGCTGGAGCTCTCCTTCGCATGCGAGGCCCTGTCCTCTCCTACCCTCAGTCGAAGGTGAGACCTCCTCCTTGGAACGTGGTTCGAGTCCTCTAGTCTCAAAAGAGAACCCCCTGACGAACCACTACATAGTCCCCAGACCACCACCTTTCTGGGTAGACAGTGTTCCTGCTAGCCTATCTTCAGCGAAGCGAGTCACATGGTCTCTCTTACGACTTCGCCCGTTCAGGGGGTTAGGGGGAGACAACTCCAGGTTCGTCCCTGAGGTGTTGCCAAGACTCAGAATTTGGGAGTGCCGGACCCGCTTCGACTCCTTCCAGGGTTCGAGTCTCCGTCCTGTAGCAGATGACTCAGACCATCTCCTACCTTGCCGGTGGGGAGTCCGAGCTGGTATCTTCAGAGAACAGCTGCAGTTCGTCTCCAAGTCCGAGTCTCATTCGTGGATCCTGGGTAACGAGGAGAAGGGTCTCCAGGAGTACCATCTCGGCCTGGATTCGCAGGGTGCTACACCCTGCCTTGAATCCTGACCCTTCTCCATCGCATCGCCCTAGAGCCCATGATGTCAGGGGCTTAGATACGTCCCTGCCCTTCATGGAGCATCTTTCAGTGACGCAGGTCCTGCAAGCGGGGATGTTGATGCCTCAGACCTTCTTCTCAGCCCCTTACCTGCAAGGCATGACCCACAGGGGGCTTGATACGTTTCTATCGGCCCTGTGGTGGCTTCACAACAGCTGGTCTAAACCTCAGGCTCCTTGATGGACAAGTAGCAGAAGGTTGAGGGCATTGTTACCTGGTGTTAGTCTGCATGATTGGAAAGATCTGTCTGGCCCTTATTCTTTTCTTCATCCTCTCCTCCCACGGAGAAAGCAGCATCCTGGGTTCTCTGCACAGCTGACCTCAAACTACTGCAGGTAAACCATGCTTCCTTGTGTTCCTAGTATTATGTGTAATACTGTCATGTCCCCATACCCTGACGAGGTGGTATTGGGAAAGTCCTAGCCTGGATTCCCTTCTGAGGGACTCCAGGGCAACTGCCTGGGACAAGTCACTTTTCACCTTCGCACACACCTTATGTAGGCCGGGGCAGTTTCACAACCGCCAGCGAGGAGCAGGGATTCCCTATTGTCCGAGTACTTGATCACTCGAATATGGAATCCCCGGGCAAGCCAAAGCCAGTATGGCCGGGACTTAAAACCCTTCCTAAGGGTTAAGTCACCCCATGTAAATAGCGTGGTTTGTGTTCAGTTACGGAACAAATGACAAATTCGTAGATAATTTGTATTTTTCCTAACGATACAAACCTAGCTATTTACAGTTATGTGCCCGCCAGCCCTGTTCCCCAAGATAAGTCCTACTGTACCTCTAAGTAAAGTGGAGTATTCTCCGGTGTGTGTGAGGGAGAGGGGTAGCTAGCTACCCCTCCCTACCCCCCCCCCCCCCCCGCTAACTAGCGGTGGGGTAGGAAACCCTCGATAAAACTTTATGGCTCGTTATCGGCTGCGCCGAAGTAATTACCCCATGTAAATAGCTAGGTTTGTATCGTTAGGAAAAATACAAATTATCTACGAATTTGTCATTTTACTGGGAAATTTTCTGTGTACTTGTATTGGTAAACTTGAAGAGATAGCATACCTGTTCCTGGTCAATATTAAATGGGGAACTACTTATGGTGACTAGGAAGAATGGTTTGCAAAGGGAGAAGATGCCTAGGGTTACATGAGGGACACTTGCATAGCTATTTAAAGAGGACTCAACACCTTGTATGTGAGTGGCGTGGCCTTCTCATTAGTCCCAGCAAAAACAAGTAGTTTCCAGATACTGTTACTCTTGGTTTGATTTGGGTATTTGCTTGTAGATACAACTTTGGTCAATGCATACCTCTGCCATAAGCAAGAACTTAGAAGCCTAGTCTTGTCAGTAGCCTTCATGGTTTACCTGTTGGTATACTTGAAGCTTAAGGTTTTATTCCACCTTTGACTCTGTACCTTACTGGTGTTGCCCACATGCCCTTGGAACCCTTTCCTCGAGTACTGAGGTGACTACTCGATAGTTTGGTAATACTTTCAGCTCCCTCACAGAAATTGTTATGCATTTTGTCTAAAGTAAGGTGTTCGCCATAAGTCTCGAGGAGAGGTATAATAAATTGATTCTTCTACCTCTTTCTTTTTCCCATCTCTAAAGGATGTAGCAGCTGCAGCCGTTACAAGTTAGTCAGATGTATGATGCTTACTAGGTATGAAATATCTTTCTTGCAGACTGCGTCAAACAATAAGCAACTCCATTTTTCTGGCAAGGGAGAGGATGGTTGGAATGTATTCATGTATTTGGGCTGTATAGCTCAGCTCTGGGGCATGTGAGGCCATTCAGGGCCCAATTGCATCTTGGGTAAAATCATGGTTACACTGAGGTACAAGTTAGATGATGGGCAACATATTCAGATACAAGCTAAAGTAAAACTGTCAACGCCCTTTACTAATGACAACAGTACACTGACGACACTAACCCCTCTTATGGGGAAGGGGGAAAATGGGTCAGCTTCTTGCCGAACATTTGTTTGACATGGCCAACATCATCTCTCTATGATTAGTTGTTAGACTCGCCTTCCTCACACCCATACAGGAAAATTAAGGATCACATGTCCAGAAAGGAAAGAAGCTTTCAGTTTGGTTCCAGGGGACTTCCTCTAACCAATGAGCAAGTATCCCTATTCTAAGAGACAAAAGGTTTGTATTTATATAGAAATAAGCAACAAATTTTGAAAGTAATTTTTATTTTTCATAGCTATGCAAATCTGAACCCTTTGAACTATGTCTCCCACCTCTCTCAGTCGTAGGCCCAAGGACAAGTAGACATTCTTTGACAGGTGGGTGGGTGGGGCTTTTACTTGTACCACCTGTCATTAGAAATTTACAGTACAGTACTGTACTTGTTATCGAATGAATGGTCGTTCCAGCTCTGCTGAACACATATCCCTATTCTAAAGAACTCAGGCTTGTATAATTATGGAAAATACAGATCTTAGACTGTTATTTTATAAGGATTTATATGTTGATGAAGCTAAAGATTTCCCTCACATGATTTGTTTACACTTCACTGTAGTTTCTAGAATATGTTATCCTGTTTTTAATACCTCTTAAAATATTTAGACATCTGCTAAGGTGAGGTCATGAAGTACAAGTGGAGCAACTAATCATAGATTTAACCCCACAATCTTGTCTAGAAGACTATTTCTAATCCAAAATTAATATTTTGTATATCTAAGGAAGTTGACATATAAAGGGAGGGATAGCAATTGGTAGCCTACAGTTATTCAGTTCAATCAGCTAAAAAATACGCTCTTGTAAACCCGGAGTTCTATTTTATGTAGTAAGTACCACAGAAACCAAATATCCATTGGGGAAAATACTGAAATTCTATAAGGATTACATATTTCCAAGTCCCTTTTATCGGTAAATATTTGCCCATCATCATGGCTCCCAAGTGTAAAGCATACAAAGATGGAAGTGCTTTAAAAAAAAGGAGAGACATCACCATGTAAATGAAATGAAAGGTAAAGATAGAAACCCTTACGAACCTCGGCCTCATACTCTTACTAAGCTATTCAGCAGCCGTAACAATTACTAAGGAAAGACTCGGTGTGAGAAGAAATCTTCTCTTAGTGATTGCATCGCAGCTTAGTGGCATCATTACTTGAATGGAGGGACATTTCTTTGGTTGGAACGGCATTGACAGTGGTCTTTCAACTTGGAAGACCACTGTCAATGCTGTAACCCAGTGAGTTGTATGTTTATTCAGGAAAGAGGCAAGTGATTGTTTGAGGCATTGAATGGTGAAAGTGGGTAAGCAAAGGGAAGTGAAGTTTTTGGTCATTAGGGGTCGTTTTACAGGGTTTAAGTATCATTGTGATGCGAAAGTAGCAAGTATTGTATCCTAATGTATTGATTGAGATAATCAAGAAGATATACCTTACTGAAAAATACTTTGGCAATTACGGATCATTTTACAGGTTTTAAGTATCGTCGTTGAATCCATTAGTTGTGATGGGAAAGTAGCAAGTGTTGTATCCTAATATAGTGATTGAAATAATCAAGAAGATATACCTTGCTGAAGAGGACTTTTAGTGTGGACAAGATAGGTTAATTTTGTAAGCATATGCTTAATACTGTAGTACCTACATCACCAAAGAGAAGACAGCAAAAGGTCATAAAACCAGCGAGACTGACTTTTCTTCTTGGGGTCAATGCTGTTGGTGGCTACAAGCTGAAGCCCTAGCTACTGTATCAGTCTGAGAATCCAAGGTCACTCAAGTGCATTTGGAATGGTCAACTGCCTTTCATCTGGAGATCTTTGTCGTACACATTCTTAGGTATTTGAAGTGGTTATGTCCGACTTTTTTTTTTATAGTCAATGGGTTTGATCAATCACCTCATTTATATTTCTGTACATATTTTTTTTTGTTATCATTATTGTTAATGTAGTTTTCAAGTGTGATGTCTCTTTTTACCATTAATTCTTACGCTGTCTCATGAGCAAAATCCGGGACCAATACTTCCTAGTTTGTCAATGTAATTTACTGTATTGCAATATTCGTGGTCTTCATGCAAATATTCAAGACCTTATAGTTGCATCAAGACAGTATGATATTCTTCTGTGCTCAGAAACTTTGGTTTATAATATGAGGCACTCATCTGAGCTCCTTATAACTGGTTTTAAGAAGCCAATAATGTTGAAACATGATGCCATCCCTAGGGCCAGGGGAATGGTGGTGTATATTAGGACTGAGTACCCTGCTTCTCATATGTCCTGCTATGAATGTGAATGTCATGAGATTCAGGTGATAAAAGTTTGTGGCAGACATAACAACTATTTGTGTTAGATCTACCCGAATCCAGACATGGATGATTCTATCTTCGATTGTCTTCTTACCATTATGTCTAAGATACAAGACGATGATAGAAAGGCCTCTTTTGTCTTTGTTGGTGATTTCAATGCTCACCATAGGGAGTTGTTAAGTTCTGTTTCTCCTACCAATCACTATGGCTTAAGAGCTTTAGACTTTGCCTCTGAATCAGGCTGTGAGCAAATCATAGGTGAAGCTACTCACAGGTCTGGTAACTGCTTGGACCTTGTATACACTGACTCCCCTGGTATTATAACAAGTAAGGTTGGTTCACCAGTCGCGACATCTGATGGTTGGTTGGTTGGTGAAGATTGCCATGCCTATAGCATGACACGGGCTCTTGTCCTGGACAGCCCGTAGGAGGATAACAATCTGGAACGAGAACTCCAAAAGGAGCCAAAAGTTGGTGTATTAAAAAGGAGAGGTTGGATTTGAAAGGGTCAGGAACAAGAAAAAGGATGCAGGATAAGGGATTAAAGGAGGGATTTGACAAGACATGGAAAGGGGCAGAAAGTAACCCGAAAAGGGGATTCCATTTTAGGTCCACGAAAGAAAAGTTTTAGTTAGAGAAAAAATATTGATAGCAGCAAGTCCCAGTAAGTAGGAGAGACTGGGAGAGGAGAGAAGTATTCTGCAGTAGGAGAGAAAAGGAGTAGGTTTAAGAGGCTTATCCCTGCTCAGTGGCTGGAAAGTGGAATTGTTGCAGGAGCTGCAGGAAGGTGGGGGTCGGGGATAAGGAAAGGACTCTGGTGAGGATCTGGAAGGAGATAGGTATGAGGTCTTAAAAGGTGAGAGACTCAATTTCTTGAGCCAAGGTTTGGGATGGGATTGAGGATGAGGGTCGTTGCTGGTCCTTATGAGGAGCAGTTGCAGGTCAGTGCTGATCCTAATGAGGAACAGTTGCTGGTTGGTGCGGGTCCTTATGAGGAGCAGTTGCTGGTCAGTGCTGATCCTTATGAGGAACAGTTGCTGGTCGGTGCTGGTCCTTATGAGGAGCAGTTGCTGGTCGGTGCTGGTCCTTATTAGGAGCAGTTGCAGGTCGTTGCTGGTCCTTATGAGGAGCAGTGGCTGGCTGGCGCTGTCTTCTCTGGCGAGGAGGTCATGCCGTGATTTCATTAGTAGTGAAGACTGAGAAGCCTGTCCCTGATGTATCATACTCATGTAAAATTTATATGAAATCTCAAGCAGACTGGAATGGGATTTTGCATGATCTTTTGGGATTGAATTGGTCACAATTATATATTAGTGTTGATCCTGTTGTCCCTTTGAATGAGAATCTAGTCAACATAATTGATAGGTGTATCCCTTCTCATGTGCTAAGGTACTGAGTGAAGGAAAAACCGTGGCTCAATGATGAATGTAGGCATGCTTATTTGGAGAAGCAGGAGGCTTATCATCTGTGGAAGGGTAACAGATCAAATTTAACCTGGAATAACTATACTCAGCTTAAAGCATTTGCTCAGAGAGTTTATGCTTCAACTGAAAAGGAATACAATTTAACCATAAAAGAAATCCTTTCTGGTACAACCCAAGAACATAAGTGGTGGACTACCCTTGAAACTGCACTCTTTGGTGTAGATGCAACAGTTCCTCCTTCACTTAAACCAGATGGCTAAGTCACTCACTGTCCAAAGGAAAGGGCAACCCTTTTGGCTGATGCGTTTGACAATAAACAGAGTAATGAGAAACTCAAACTTCCTCATTCATGATTTCCTGAGGCTAAAATAACTAGTTCAGCTTTTCGATCTTGTAAAATTGAAGCTCTGTTGATGGACCTTGATGCTCTTGGAGGTGTAGATCCAAATGGTATTTTTCCTTTGTTTTTTATAAATACTGCAGATTTCTTAGCTCCAAAGTTATCTGTTATTTTGCGCAAGTTAACAAGAAGAGGACCTTTAGTAGTTGTTGGAGAATTGGTAATGTTACTCCACTATGTAAATGTGTTTATGGTAGCTCAAGTCAAACTGATTACCGCCCAATTTCCATAACTCCCATATCATCTAAAGTTTTTGAATGTCTTCTGGCGAAACATCTTAATATGTTTGCTGAAGGTAATCATCTATTTCCTAGTTTGCAATTTGGTTTTTGTAAATGCCTTGGACCATGTGATGCCCTTCTTACAATCTCCAATACTGTATAGAAATCCCTTGATTGTGGTCAGGAAGTTCATATTGATTGGCCTTGATTTTAGTGCTTTCTTTGATCGTGTTAATCATGAGGCCCTTGTTTTCTAATTCAAATAGTTGGGAGTGTGTGGGTAGTTTCTTAGCATTGTTATTGAATTTTTAAGTAATAGATCTCAAAGAGTTGTTGATGGGCACCGTAGTGAGTATAGGAATGTGATATCAGGTGTCTCAAAGGGTAGTGCTCTTGGCCCATTACTTTTCATACTATATACACATCACATGTGGTTTGGTCTAGAAAACTAGATTTGTTACATATGCAGATGATGCTACTCTCTTTGCGTCAATTCTATCTCCTAAATGTAGATCTGGGGTTGCTGAATCCCTTAATAGAGATCTAGCTAAAATTAGTGCATGGTGAAAATTATGCGGTATGAAGTTAAATCCTAACAAAACTCAAAGTATGATTGTAAATAGGTCAAGGACAGTAGCTCCTCAGCATCCAGATCTCAGCATTGATAAGGTTTCTTTAACTTTGTATGACTCTTTTAAAATTTCAGGTGCGATTCTTGACAACAAATTCACTTTTGAGAAACACATTAAGTCTGTGCCTTCTTTCAAGATTTTCGGTGATCAATCTATTCTGAAGAAGTGTTTTAATTCTTTCATTCTACTTGTTTCGTGTATAGTTTTCCTGTCTGGTCTTCAGCTGCTGATTCTCATCTTAATATGTTGGACAGAAACTTACGGTCTATTAAATTTCTTATTCCTGATGTAGATGTTAATCTTTGGCACCGTTGTTCAATTAGTTCATCATGCATTTTGCATACGATTTTTCATAATTCTGACCATCTTTCACATTCAGATCTTCTTGGACAGTTCCATCACAGCTGTTCGTAATACTAGGCATGCAGTTAATTCTAATAGTCAGGCTTTGACGATCATGAGGCTCAATACTACACAGTATTCTATAAGTTTTATTCCAGATGTGATCAAGTTGTAGAATGATCTTCCTAATCAGGTAGTTGAATCAGTAGAATTTCAAAAGTTCAAACTTGCAGCAAATGTTCTCATGTTGAAAAGGCTGACATATGTCTTTTTATAGTTTATATATGACATATCTATTTTGATGTTACTGTTTTTTAGGGGTAATTTATTGTTAGTTTTTTCTTATCGTTTATTTATTTCCCTATTTCCTTTTCTCACTGGGCTATTTTTCCCTGATGGAGCCCTTGGGCTTATAGCATCTTGCTTTTCCAACTAGGGTTGTAGCTTGGTTAGTAATAATAATAATAATAATGATAATGATAATAATAATAATAGAGGGGTTGACCTGTAGGCTACCTGCACCAGCATTCTAGGTTACATCCAGTTAGAGATGAAGTGTCCTTCCGGGTAGACTTCCGTTGTTTAACTATGCGGTGGTAGCTGCCAAAGACGTTAACTTTTGTTTTGTTCTTTGTAGGGATCTACTGGACGCAGCCTACCTGACACTGGATTTATCATTCATCCCGAGAACAGTTGGTGTAATACCATTGACCACACTACTGTTCTTAAATTGTCTCTCAAGGTATTCTCAATCTCCCCACTGCATAGTGCATAGCGAGACCAGTGTTATGGTGACTGACCCTGAACCTGATCGTGGAGTGTTCTCCGGGAATGCTCTTCTGTCCTTTAGTCAGGTGGCCAAGATCTAAGGAGATCATCGACAGATGCAATCTGTCATCAAGATGATCTACTGTGGAGTTCCTGCATCTCGAGTTCCACGCTCCTACGTGCCCTATCTACAACGCCAATAGAATTTAAACAGGTCAACCCACGGCCGCTTGAAATTTTTGTCGTATGCGTATCCATGACGTCAATAGGCTCAAAAGAGGTCTAGGCTGAACCTATGGTCAGTCTGTAATGAGCGGCCCAGAAGGTCAGACATCCATCTCTCTCCGACTCAATCTGTCTCACGGCCTTGCTCTGTCTCAAGGTCATATCGGTCCCAAGGCCTACAGAATTTTAGCTCGCACCAACTTTCCACGATGCCTAGTTGCGCAGTGCGTGACTGTACAAATTATTCGATAGGAAAATCAATTTATAATTATTATCGGTTTCCGAAAGATAAAGAAACACAAGACAAATGGATTCAGCTGTGCGGGAGGAAGGGTAATTTTAACCCCATGACGCAGCGGATATGCAGCAAGCATTTCGAAAAATCTGCTTTTGAAATAAATTAGATCACAAATTTTTGTCGTCGGGTCAATTTTGCACCTTAGCATACTTTTTTTCTTAAATTCCCAGATATGATTATTGAGAGGTCACCATTGTATAAATATAAATCGCCTCCATCATATATGGTAACGGTAATAATTGATAATAATAATAATAATAATAATAATAATAATAATAATAACCATAATAATAATATAAGGAATATAATTATAATAATAGTAATAATAGTATCAGAGTAAAAGAATAATAATAATCATAGCAATATTATTATTATTATTATTGTAATACTCCTGATATTATTATTATTATTATTGTTGTTGGTGGTGGCTGTTGTTATTATTATTATTATTATCATTATTTCATATTACTAATATCAAAAGTATAATAATTATAATAATAATAATAACAGTATAATTAAATGAGATTATGGATAAGCAGTCAGAGAGAGACAGAGGAGAGAAAGAAAGCAAGAGAGATAGGACACGTGTCTCAGTTGTTGAACCTAGTGACGTCACATTAATAATGGCTATCCGAGCGAAAGCTGCGCGTCTGTTTACCTGTAAAATTCTATTGGCCTTGCCCTATCTATAGGAGATGTTAGTCTGACCTGGAAGGCTGGAAATGCACCAGGGTTTGCTAGTGAAGCTAACCCAGACGGCTCAGTAGTCCCGGTAGTCACCTTCAATGTCCGGATAGACCTAGTTGCCGAGACACACCACCAGAATGCTCATTGGGGGATCGGGAAAATGACTGCAATGCTCCGTCGACTCGTTTTTCCCAAATCTTTGATTAGTGTAATCATGGGTATGTGCCAGATGTTTTGGGAATGTCAGACTTGTAAGGTTTCAAGGGAGGTGGTTGCCCCACTGACCTTGAAGATAGTGACCTCTTCTCCTTTTGAATTGATTGCTATGGACCTTGTGAGTCTCCCAACAACCAGTACTGGTTTTATTAGGTGTCTGATGGTAATCGACCATTATTCCAAGTGGGTGACAGCAGTACCCATAAGGAATAAGAGCAGTAGATATGCCAGGCGCTTGGAAGACAGAATTTTTCCGGTTATTCCTCGTGTTCCAGTCCAGATATTGACTATTAACAGACTGAGTTTATTTCCCAGGAGTTTACTCAGTTGTTGGAGCGGTACAATGTTGTACATGTGAAAACAACTCTGTATAAACCCACTTGTAATGGCGCAGTGTTATTGGCTCTACTCCAACTAAGAACATACTGAAGGGTATCCCGTTACTGTGAGCAGAAACGAGAGACCCATATTGTGACTTAGGCTCCAAACTCCATTCCATCTCTTTATATACTTTTAATTTTGAAGTCCAGAAGGTTCACAATAACAGCATCATTCTTATATAGCACATATATGGGAGAATAGAGAACAAATATATAAACGTATCCCCCAAATACACTTCCTTACATTAAATTAATAAGAAACTAGGAGGGCACTCGGTAGACTGCACACCTCCACCGCGGCAGCTTATGTCCTGACCTTATGCTCGACATTGACCTTTAACCTCAACATGTATCAACTGGCGTGTATTTTCATACACTCAAATATGAACCAAGTTTGAAGTCTCTGTGACAACGATGGACAAACTTATGACTGATTACATGAATTGGACATTTTCTTGACAGTGACCTTGACCCTCCAAAATGTAATAACTTCCAACCTTTTTACATAAAAGTTAATCCCTGTAAGATTCATTACCCTACGATTAAAATTGTGGTCATGAAGCTGTTCACAAAGAAACACACACACACAAACAGGGGTGGAAGCATAACCTCCTTCCAACTTTGTTTTCCGGGTTAAAAATATACTGTACAGTTGGACACAGAAATCCATGGCACATCTCACTCTGAGAATGTGCACCCTACCACACCCTAACAGCAAAGTGAGTAACCAAACAGCTAGTGTAAGGGGAGATGGCAGAGTTGGTGCTAGGAGATAAACAAAAACTGGCCTGCAGAAAATGTGACAGGGTCTACTTCAGAATGAGGTCTGCCAAGAATTCCTGTGTCTAACTGTACAATCCGGACACTGGCAGAAGAGGCAAAGAATGACCAGACCTTGTATTCTGAAATTAAAGTTAATAATTGCACACTGTAAAACTCAATGATCATATACGTACTGTAAGTTGAAATATTCACACTACTATTGGAACCTAGATATATGTCTACTGTAGGCTTAAGAGCCTTTAAATATGCAGCCCTGAGACTATATAATAAGCTCCCACGAAACATTGGAATGATTGAAGACATTAAGACTTTCAAGAGGAAACTGAAGACTTTCTTATTTCATGAGTCCTTTGACAGTGACGATTTAACAGTAAATGAACAATACGTGATATGAAACGTTAAATGCTCTGAACGAACAAGGTAAAACGACAGTGGAGGTCCTGTAGAGGGTGGGGTTCCCCTGCTGTATGGGACCGGAAAAGCAGCCATCAAAGTAAGTAAAGTAAGTAAGTACTGAATGGAAAACACCACAGATCAATGCTTAAAATCACATATCTGAACGGGTAAGTTTTCAGAATAATTAATTTATGAAATGATATCCTTATACCATCTCTCTCTCTCTCTCTCTCTCTCTCTCTCTCTCTCTCTCTCTCTCTCTCTCTCTCTCTCTCTCTCTCTCTCTCTCTCTCTCTCTCTCTCTCTCTCTACTCACACATACCTGTTGAAACGCAATTTACTCATTTATGGATAAAATCATCTTAAATACCTCTATTTCAGATTTACCCCTATAATTTTTGACACATGTAAACCTTTGGAGTTTTCAGGTCTCTGGACAGAGTACGGGGTTTTGCATCTAGAATGAAGGTATGTGAACTACATCATCAAAGTTACTAACAGGGCGTTTGTGCCTTTGAGTGATAGTGCTCCTTTTCCTCCCCTGCTGATCTTTGCGTAAATGTTGTAGGGAGACTTTCCCGGAACAAGTTCCACTCAACAATCAAATAAAAATATAACAATACATCTTATCGTGAATCTTCAGTCTTTTTTTATTTCATTAAAAAGTATTTAACAATTTACAAAGGTATTTCGTTTGATATATACAATTTATATGATGCATTCACAATTCTATCTCTTAATGAGGTTTACAGGCCACTCATGAATGGCAGAGGGAAGGGACAGTGCCATTGCTCTATCAAGCATGATAATTCCTTAGAGAGTACTGACCATATGTATGTGGATGATCAGCGCCCAAGTCCCCTCTCCACCCAAGTTAGGACCAAGAAGGGTCAGGCAATAGTTTCTGATGACTCAGCAGATAGACCTATAGGCTCCCCCATCCACATCCTTAGTTCACAAGGATGGTGAGTTTAGGTGGGACTCGAACCCCAGTTTGGTGTTCACCAGTCAGGGACATTACCACATTGGACACCACAATCTTACATCATTGGAACAGCCTACAATTTAAATTGACAATTTTAATTTACTTTTAATTAAAAATATTTTTTTTTTCACTGACAGTTAAATTCTGCACCAAATATTATTTTCCGGGCTGCCCAGAGGCAAGAGCCCGGGTCTTACACAAGGTAAGGCAATCTATACAGACAGACAGACAGCACCAAATAATTATCAAAGAATGCAAAATCAAGTTACTTATATCCGTGACTTGATTTTTGCTCCAATTATTTTCTACCTGGTGCCTTCTTTAGCTAGAAAATTCTAAAAGGTCCACGATAAGAGACATTTATTCAAAACATGAAACGGAAAAAAAGGACACGAACTATATGATTTCTGTTAACCTCTTCTCAAGCTCGCTTCATTCTTTCACTACGAAACTGTAAGCTACTTCAACAAATTCTATAGCAAGATAAGTCTTACACAAATAAAATCATGTCAGTACACTTTTCCTGGTTCCTTCAGCCGAACAGCATTGATTTTGTCTTATAATATTAATGTTTAGACCTATCGTTTAACATTTTCCTCATCAAGTTCCAATTTGACCTTGTTCTCATTTTTTTAAATAAGTGTTTAATATATGATGGAATTGCAACTGAATAATCAAGAGATCGTCACCACATCCCAAGATGATAAGTTTTGTATAAGCTGCAGCTACGATTTTCAATAGAACTATTCTGAGTAAGCTGAAAGCCTTGAAGCTGATCTCCGTATTCAACTGGAGAACAAAAAACGATGCAATAAAAGTAGTACCATTGTTATTATTAATATTATTATCATCGTAATTAAAATCACCTCTGATCACTAAAAGTTACTGTATATAAGTTGAGGGTTAACTTTAAGCGAATGCAATGTCATAGATTTTTAGACCACTGTTTGCACATTCAAAAATAATCTACATCATCTGCAGTAATATAAATTACGATTTCACGAAATTTGCTTGAAAAAGTATTCCCTTAGAATAACAAACAATAATTTCATAATCATAATCTTGACGATTATAAGGTCTAAATGCTCCAGGAAACTTCTTGCATATCTTAAGGGAACGTGATTTATTAGTAATAAAGTATAATTAGATCACACCCTTATAAATGAGATTCAGTTCATATTAAAATAAAAAAAAATCTCCGAACAAGGTCATATTCTTATTTAAAGGCAATGACATTTGGAATCAGGAAATATCGAATTGCTTCAGAGCACACGCAAATGTATTTGAGAGTTCATCCTAAAATCCAACATTTTCTATATCATTAAATTATGAATAAAACAATACCTAATTCATCACCATTTTAACTTTAGCAAACCAAACTAATATTCATTAATGCCATCAAACACTTGTTAGGAGCATGAGTCATTCATGATCTTCTAGTGAATGGTAGTATGATAGTATTGTCTTTCACAATGAATTGTAGAGAGGGACAGGCACAGATGGCGCGCTGTGTATGACGCTAAACGTAAACAAAAGAAAAGGGAAGCGTCAGTGGCTTATTTGAAACAGTCCACACGGCTTTAAATGCATCATTATTTATTTTAAATTATTACGACTCATAAATGTTTTAAAAAATGCATTTTATAACTTAACTTCAATATAATTATCCATAAGAATAATATTTAATAAAATGTGACGTTTGATAGGCATTTGTACATTTTCTATGAATGCATATGCATAAATAAACATAAATATAATAATGTCATTATTAAATTATGCAATATGCAATTATTGTTTTATTATGAAAATCACATTTTCCGCCTCATTAAAGGATAAATTAAACAAATATAATGACATTTCCGATAAAATAATAATGATAAGTGTAGCAGAAGAAGTCGCTAATGAAATATTTCGGACAATTTGCTTATGTGCCTCATCGCTTGTCGGGTACCGGGAAGACAACAGCTCAAGCTAAGCTTTGTATTATTAAAAAAATAAGTTTTGGTCGCGTCTCTCTCGCGGGACTCTCCTGTGTCACACACCATTTAATTACCCCCCAAGATGACCCCGGAAAAGAGACCAGCAGAAGATGAGGAGGAACAGGAGACTAAGAAATTGAAAGAAGATCCACCGCTAGCGGCTAACGAGGGATCTGCTGAGGCATCGCTCCTGCAGGATGACACCAGTCAGGATAGTGTTGCCTCTGATTCGGCCTCTTCGTCGGATCCAGATAAGAAGGTAATGCATAACATAATACAGATGCCGGAGTAATCTGAAGATAGGGTTACTTTTTATATACAATCAGCCCTAATCTATCGTAAATCTGGGTATTGAAAGCCTGTAGCTCAAACCTGTCAAACGGCCAGGCAGTAATTGTATGGCATTTTAATTTACAATTGAATAAATCATATATTTTAATTCGATATTAGTGTTTGGTACATATAAACTTTACCCATATCTTATAGTTTGCTCAAACCACTTTCCATTATGTCGTTCCCCAGGCGAAACCTATACTGACTAGCTGATCATGTTTTGGTCAGTATTCCATATACATTATGAAGTAACGGTCTAATTCATCTAGACGACAGTGTGTACATTTTGCAGATGGATTGACAATTCCATCCAGTTTCCATCCCCTGGCACAAGACCAGATGGGGGTGATAATATCACCCCCATCTGGTCTTGTGGTCAAGTAATAAGAAAGATATTATCTTTCTTATTACTTGTAAAATAATGTTCTTTATTATGATCTGATCTCCCAAGATAGTAAAATATTTTATCATTTTACATAATATGATTTACCTTTACCACAGCAACATTTACTAAGTTCAGCCTGGTTCTCACACAAATCACAAGTAGCTCCTGCTTAGTTTGAAAATTTACTGATATATAGTGTCCGTGTCGTTCCAGGATATGAAGCGTTCGTTTTTACTATTAACGCTGTCCAATCCATATGCATTATTGCCTCTTTGTTAAGTTTGTAGTTGGTTGGGACACACCCTGTACAGTTGCATTGAATATTGCTGTATTAATTTTCATGAAATGTTTAGTAGAAAAATGGTTGTTACAATGTATCGGTTGCTGAAACCACAGCCAAGTTACTTAATCTTAAAATTTCCCTCAAGCATTACTTCCTGCCTGACTATATAAAACACCTGTTGGGTGGCGCTCTGTTCACCTGTCAGCTGGTGGAACAAGCTTGAAAGGTTACTGATGTTCGGACTTATGTTCTTGCTAATCCCAACAATCTTCTTTCTTACCCCATGTTAAGATTATAGTTTGTTGGGACACTCCCTGGAATTATACTGAACACTAATTTGTTGTATGTACTGTACAATCAAAGGTTAGATTAGGAAATATTTAGTTAAGATGTTTAGGAGGATTAAGCCAGTGTCAATCAGCCTACCCGAACTAACCCTTCTTTTCCGTACACTTATAGGCCTGCTTTTGTTAGCTTGATTAAAAAATTTTTACACCCCCCCGGTCGCAACCAAAGATTAATCCAACCAAGGTTGGCCTTTCCAACGCTAACCGCTGTGATGGACAGACGTATGTCCCACAGGTTTTCTTTGAGCGATGTGGTTGAATTTATTATTCATTGATCAGCTTGATGCTTTGAGGATTTTGGTTTTTAGCAATTACGAATAATAAAGTAACCCTGAGTTACATTTTTATTTTTACAGTATGGTTAATGTATAATTTACAGTTCTGTCCATCGCTTTGATTGTCTAGGAGAGAGATTTATTCGGTTCACTTTATCATATTGTAAGGAGTTATATGTGATTTCATTTAGGTTTGTGACCTTAGAAGGGGATCTGGGGGCTTGCCCCCTGCTAGCGGTTGTGACCTGGGAACTACTAGGTTTGGGTGTGACCTGGAAAGGGGGTTCAGCAGCTTCCCCTCGGCTAGGGGATGTGACCTGGGAAGGAAGTCTGGGGGCTTGCCCCTAGCTAAGGTTTGTGACCTGGGAACTACTATGCTAGGTTAGGTTAGTTTGTTAGGTTCAGTGGCCTTTTACAAATGGCAGAAGTGTAAAATAATCACGTTTTGTCCTGTTTTCGCACACCCAAAGTCCCAGGTTCCCACCTGTGTCTGTTGGGAAGGGGTATTCCAACATGTTCATATACAGTGTTCTCCTAGTAATTAGGTTACGACAAATTAATGAAATTTCAGTTATTTGATATCGTATGAAATGTCATGCACCAAACTAGGGTTTTCTCGGTGTTCCAATATGTTTCTTGTTGGCTATTCTTGCACGTTTCCTACATTCGTGCGCTGAGTGGTCCCAGTATGTAGATTGTTGGGACAAGCGTTTACAAAACTCGGGAATTCATTACCATTTCGTTCTGGTATAATTTTTGTGAAAAAAACAGCTAATTTCTGATGTTTTTTACTCAATTTTCTGGCAATTCCAACCCTGTCCCAACAAACTACAGAGTCTCCGCTTGCTAAATTTGATTTTAAAATTCTTTAGACTGATATGTCAACCAACTTCTTTGGTTGGCATTTCAATTCACTAGATTCCATACTACTGTTATTAAATTTTGGGCCCTTTTTATGATAACAGCCAAGGCCTCTTACATGCATAGAATATGGAATTATCCTTTTCATTTTCTAATCACTGTTGCCATTGTACAACAAAACACTTTCCCAAAGGGTATTTGTGGGTAAATAGATCTACCAAAGTAACACTAGCGTCACTGATCTTTGCTCGCCTGTAGCTCTGTTCACTCGCAATTCAGCATTATTTCACTGCTCTTTTCTGGTGAGCAGTACATTTTGTGCTATGCGCTTAAGCCGGGTGGTTGAGTATAGGCTTGCTGGCATTATTTTAATTATCAAATTACTCGACGTGGCTCTCTTAGCTTGCAATTTAACATCGTTTCACTGCTCCTCGGTTTTGGTAAGCAGTATGTTGATGTGCTGTGCATGCCAACCGCGTCGGTGAGCGTTTTGACATTATTTTGATTATCTAAATCACTCAGATTGTGATGTTTACAAAAACAAGTATAGCTGTGCTTACAATATGCAAAGTCATTGAAGTCAGAACCAACTGATTGTATCCCATTCTTCTTTTCAATTGACAATTTCCTCTTATTTTTGTGGCGGACAGCATAGAAGAGGACTTAGTAGGGGGAGCACATGGTTGAATACACTGGAGATCATGTGACTGTCGATCATGTTTAGAGGACTTATATGCAAGTTTAGATTGTTAAAAAACTTCCTTCCTTAAGTATGAAGTAAACTCCTTGGTGATTTTTATGGCCATTGTACAGTGTTCTAAATCAGTTATGTTCCAACACGGAGTACTGTACTTACCTTGAACTACTTTCGTAGGAGTATCTGGGATCTCCTCCCTAACTGACCAAGAATTTTGCGTAGTTCCCCCTATCTCCGTTTTCCCTTGTCGGGTCCCTCTGTGGCGTATGGATACTCGCCCTGAGGCGACCCGGGGTCAGCGTGCGAGAGTGCGCTGCTAGGTCTGAGTCGTCAGTAAGCATCTGGTCGCGTCGTAGATCACATCTCGCCGCTCTCTCTCTCACATCCTGTCCGACACGCCATTGTGTTCCACGTGTTCCCTTTGTGTTTCCCCATCCTTTCCTTGTGTTACTTGTGTTGCTTGCGTGTTCATGTATTCCTGTATGGAATCTCAACGCCGTTGTCCCGGGCCCAAGGCCGGTAAGTCTTGCGGGGCCTGGCTGTCCAGGCCTGATGTCGACCCGCACTCGTTGTGCTCCTTGTGTAGAGGCAATAAGTGCTCCCCTGCCTTCACGTGTCCGGAGTGTGAGTCCTGGCCGGAGTTGCAGTGGACCTTATTCGCGACGAAGAACAAGAAGGCACCCAAACGGTCTCTCAGGAAGGCGGGCACCAGCTCGCCCTTGACGTCGCCTTCAGCGCCTTCGGAGAGAGGTTCTTCTTACCCAGAGTAGGGAACGAGGTAAGTCCGTTGTGGGGAAACGGCCCTTTGCCATTCCCCATGAGTCTGTTATCGGGGATGCTAACTGTGTGGGGCCTACGCAGACGATTGGGAGGTCTGCTAGTGTGGCGGAAGTGTGTACCGTGGACGAGGTTCTGGTGCCTGCAGGACCCGTCTCCAGTGAAGACCCGGTGTGTGGGAGGCCTAAAATAGCTCCTACCCCCCCATCGTGGCAGTGTTTTACAGGTACAACGGTTTCCGGGGGCAGGCGAGACAAAAAAAGGAGGACCACGTGCTCTTCAGACCCTGACTCCATTGTGTGGATGGCGCCAAGGACGCCCTTCAGGTCCCCCATGCGGCAAGAAGAGGAGTTTAAGGGTTGGTTTGCCTCTCGAGGTTCACTACGCACGTCCTTGGCGTCGCTTCCGTCGGACTTCATGCAGCCCGTCACCCTGGTAGCAAAATCACAGGCCCCGAGAGTAGTAGCAGAAGACACGGAGGACTCAGAGAGCTCCTCCTCCTCTTCATCTTCCTCGGAGGATTCCAGCGGCTGAGAGGCGAGAAGGAAGAGGAAGGCGAGCTTGTACGCAGGCCCTTCGAGGAAGAAGGCCAAGATCACAAGGAGGAGTAAGAAGAAGAATTCTTCCAGGAGGAAGTACATTAGAGTGGCTTTTCCCCCTCGCAGGTCGAGCAGGGCTCCTGCCGCTCCAGTGCCTGCCTCGGTGGCTGCTGGAGCCGCTTCCGCGCCCTTGCCCAGTGTCTCTTCGGCTCCGTCTGCCCGTCGGATGCAGCCGTTGGCACACTTTTCCTTGCCTTTGCCCGGCAAGTCACCGGCTCCATCCGTCCAGCGGGGGCAGCCGCGGACGCGACCCAGCAGCATAGCGCCCACGTCCTTTGTCTCACCGGCTCCTTCCGAGCTACAGATGCAGCCGCTGGCACAACAAGGAAGTTACTCTCCACTGATTTCCCGGGGGGGGGGGTAGACCCATGACGGCTACCTCTACCCCGGCGGCTACATCCTTGACGGAGGCAGCCGCTCCATCGACCTGGCTGGAAGGAAGGGATACGTCCGCCCCCACGGATCCATCCATGATCGAGGATGCAGCCGACACGGAGGATCAAGTGGTAGAGGGTTTGTTGGATACCGGCGAGTGTTCCTCAGATGAGGTGTCCTCCTACAGGAAGGTCCTGGCTCTAATACGACACCATCATAGGTTAGACGAGCTGCAACCTTCGTCAAAGCAGACTTGGCTTTCGGGTTTGGGCAGGATGGTGGACAATCCGGTGCAGCAGAAGCCATCCTTGACCCTACCCCTAGCGCCCGACGTAGCCCTGGACATGGAACATGTCGACCGGTTTGTAGCAGGGCATAAGAGCTCCCTAAGAGCCCAAGGGTCCTTCAAGCTCCTGTCTGGACTAAGGACCCAGAAAAAGTTCTATGTGCCGGATGGTCGTCATTTAGGGCCCCGCACCTTAGAAGAAGCCGTCACAACTTTAAACCAGGGCAATACTGATGAAAGGAGCCTTACTGCCACAGTGGTCTTCTCTCAAGCAGAGGCCGCCATGATGGAGGACACTTCCCAAGATATTGTTAACGTGACCTCCTGGCTGGACTGGTGGGCGTGCACCCTAGCAGGGTTCCAACTATCCCACGACTTATCAGTACCAGAAAACCAAGCCCTACTGCAGGAACTTATCCGTTCGGGGGGGTAAAGTGATGAAATTCCTCACTTTCCAGTCCCTGACCCAGACGGCAAACTGGGTCTTGAGGAGGAGGGATACAGTCCTTAACAGGCTTCCCTGTAGACTCCCCGAACCTGAGGCGAAATTCTTAAGGAATGCTCCGGTGTGGGATGAGAAGTGTTCCCCCTTCAGGCGGTAGCTGAAACAATGGAGAGAGTGGCCAGACTTAAGGACTCATCGGTGCCCAGGCAGACAGCGGCAAGACGTCCTCCCCACAGGAGAACATCAGTTGACGGGGCCTACCCACCTACGCCACCTGCCTCCTCCCCTTCCTGGCACCAATCTCCACGGCCCTCCCACAGGGGCAGTGCTCCAGACCAGGCCTCCTTTAGGCAGTAGTAGTCAGGCTCAAGGAGAGGCCGCTCAAACCGTCTCCCCAGAAGGAGATAGGGAGAGAGGCCCCCTACACCTTCCCTCGCCTCAGGTGGGGGGATGCCTCAAACATTTTTGTCAAGCATGGCGAGACAACAGTGCGGACCACTGGTCCGTGACAATCCTAAGGGAGGGATACGGGATTCCCTTCCTGTCGGAACCGCCCCCTCTGATCCCCAAACATCGGGTGGAATGGCTGGCACCCAAGGATCACAACAAGATAGCAGCCTTGCAAGAGGAGGTGTCAGCCATGTTGAACAAGGGAGCTTTGCAACCCGTCCAAGAATCGTCCCCAGGATTCTACAGCAGCCTCTTCCTGGTAGAGAAAGCTACGGGATGTTGGAGGCCAGTCATCGACCTCTCGGCCCTGAACAAGTTTATCAAGAAGACGTCCTTCAAGATGAACACGCCGAAGTCAGTGCTGGCAGCCTTGAGAGAAGGGGATTTCATGATGTCCCTGGATCTCAAGGATGCCTATTTTCAAATCCCCATACATCCCTCCAGCAGGAAGTTCCTCAAAGTGAAGTGGGGATCCCAGTCCCTACAGTTCAAGACCTTCTGCTTCGGCCTGTCAATGGCGCCTCAGGTGTTCACGAGGGTGTTCACTGTAGTATCTGTCTGGGCACACAAACAGGGCATCAGGCTGATCAGATATCTCGACGACTGGTTGCTACTTTCAGCCTCAGAGGCAGCCTTAAAGGAGCAGGGGGCGAAACTATTGCAGTTCTGCGGGGATCTAGGGATCACCATCAACTTAGGGAAGTCCCAGTTAGTCCCCACCACCAGGATGACGTACCTAGGGATGGTCCTGGACTCCCAGTTAGCAAAGGCATTCCCCTCCCAGGAGAGGCTGAACAACCTGGACCAAGTCATTCATCCATTTCTGAAAGGCACACCAATGAAAGCCAAGGATTGGCAGAGACTCGTGGGACACCTGGTCTCGTTGGAGAAGTTGGCCCCTCAGGGGAGGCTCAAGCTGAGGCCAGTCCAATGGAACCTGAAGGACCTCTAGTCACCGGGTGACCCTCCGCAGAATGTAGTCGGGATGACTCCGGCCTCCAGGAACATGCTCCTCTGGTGGTCCTACAGGGCGAACACTCTAAAAGGGATAGCTTTCGCGTCTGCTCCTCCAGAGATGTTGCTCTTCACGGACGCATCATAAGAGGGCTGGGGAGCCCATCTACTCGAGGAAATGGCGGAGGGAAAGTGGTCCCTGGAGGAGAAGACCCTCCTCATAAACCTGCTCGAGCTCCTGGCAGTTCAGAAGGCCCTCGCGATGTTCGCCCATCTACTTCGAGAAAACTCAGTAGCCCTCATGTGCGACAATGCCACTGTAGTGGCATACATAAAGAAGCAGGGAGGCCTAAGATCAAGGGAACTGTGCAACTTCACAGTTCAGATTCTGGAATGGGCCGAAAAGAACCACATCGTTCTCACAGCCAGGTTCATTCCGGGAAAGAGAAACGTACTGGTCGACGGCCTCAGCAGGACAGGACAAGTAGTAGGGTCGGAACGGTCTCTACATCCGCAAGTAGCGCAGGAGGTTCTCCAGTTGTGGGGCTCACCCGTAATAGACCTGTTCGCCACGAGGCTCAATGCTCAGTTACCCGTGTTCCGTTCTCCGGTGTCAGACCCGACAGCAGCGTTCGAGGACGGCTTTCAGCACTCCTGGGACGGTCTCGACGTATACGTAGCGCCCTGGTGGCCGGAGAGGGAGTGGTTTGCGGATCTACAGGACCTGGCCACACTCCCTCCGTGGCCCCTTCCAGTAAGGGAAGATCTACTACACCAGCCGCACTTCCGAAGGCTGCACGAAAACCCGCAGTGCCTGCAGCTACACGCGTGGTTATCAAGCGCCTGTTAAGGAAGGAAAGGTTCTCGGAGAAGACAGCTTCGAGGATGTCAGGGTATCTTCGAAAGTCCTCGTGCGTGGTGTACCAGGCCAAGTGGGCCACGTTCTTGAAGTGGTGTGCCACACAGAACCTGAGGCCCTTAAATGCATCAGTCCACAGGATTGCAGACTTCCTAGTTCACTTGAGGGATGACCTGGGGGTCTCCATTCCAGCCATCAAGGGGGTCAGTGCAGCACTCAATCATGTTTTTCAACTCCGAGGCATCGACCTGGGGACATCTCGCCACATTTCCATGCTCATCGGGAGTTTCGAACAGTCTTGTTCCCCACGCGCTTCTAGGGTTCCGCAGTGGGACGTGGCCAAGGTTCTCAAGGCTCTATCGAGGCCTCCCTTCTAACCCCTTAAGGACATTCTGGATAAAGACCTCACTCTCAAGACAGTGTTCTTACTAGCTCTAGGCTCAGCCAAGCGTGTGAGTGAGCTCCACGGCTTGTCCTTCGAGGTCTCGCACTCAAAAGGGTGGAAGTAACTGTCCTTTAAGTTTCTACCCGAATTCGTGGCCAAAACCCAGAACCCACAAGTTGCTGATCCAAGGTTTGAGGAGTACTCAATTCCAGCAATCCCTCACTCAGACAATCCGGAAGACTTGCTCCTGTGCCCAGTGAGAACAATCAGAAAGTACCTTAGTAGGACAGCCAAACTCAGGCCAGCCATCAAAAGTTTGTTTGTCTCTTCTGGCCCAGTCAATAGGGCAGTCACGATCTCCTTCTGGCTTCGGCAAGTCATCAAGAGGGCTTATGACAGTGATGGATCTGCGGTTCTTGGGACCTCGCGACCCCATGATATTAGGGCCCTTAGCACTTCTTTGGCATTTGATAGCAACATGGCAGTGGGCCAAATCATGTGAGCAGGTACTTGGGCCAGGCAGTCCACCTTTACGGCCCACTACCTGAAAGACGGTACGAGGAAATCCCTGGACTCCTTCTCCATCGGACCAGTAATTTCCGCCATGCAACAAGTTTAAAGGTTAAAGGCCCCGGGTAGCCCGAGGGAAGTAATCGCAAGCGACACAAGTTTCCTCCTTACTCCCCCCTTTCCTTGCTACCCTTTTTTTCCCCTTTCTTTTCCTCCTACCATGTGAGAGATGGATGCTCTGGAAACCCATGTCCGGATTATACATAAAGGTGAGTTGTACGTAAGGTATACTTTTGCGTGCTTTCCCCGACTCTCCTACCCTGTCCACTGGGTCGTCTAGACCTAGCCTCCTATCTAGGTCCCGTGCCCCAGGATGTTAATGGGGTCTTCCGGCCTGTAAGTCCACCCCCTTCTCCTAAAGTGTAAGTCTCCTAAGAAAGTAGTTCGAGGTAAGTACTCCGTGTTGGAACAAATCACAAATTTTAAGTAATTTGTATTTTTCCTAACAGTACTTACCTCGAACTACTTACGGGTTATTGCCCACCCATCCTACCCCGAGTGTCTTACAGGAGTTCGAGTAGTACTTAAACATACGCTTACTGACCACTCGGACCTAGCAGCGCACTCTCGCACGCTGACCCCGGGTCGCCTCAGGGCGAGTATCCATCCGCCACGGAGGGACCCGAAGGGAAAACGGAGATAGCGGGAACTACGCAAAATTCTTGGTCGGTTAGGGAGGAGATCCCAGATACTCCTAAGAAAGTAGTTTGAGGTAAGTACTGTTAGGAAAAATACAAATTACTTAAAATTTGTGATTTTGTGGCTACTCTTCTTATTCGTCATGCAGTGTCAAATATTCTCTTGTACCTAATTCTTTTGAAATATTTTTGAATTTACTAAGAATGCATTTGTTCCCTTTTAGTTTTGCTCTCTTTAAAAGTTTATACAGTACTCATGACAGACTCCTTCGTACATTCTTTTGTTTCATTATTACCTGCACAATTTTCACTACTGTCGCCAGAATGATCGTATTTAACAGTAAGTGCAAACTAGCACATGGTATCTGTCATGTCATGTTATGTTGTAAGAACCCCATTGTTCCATAACTTTATCACCATTATCGTGGAAGATTTTTCATTTTCAGGATTGCATTATAGAATGATGTCAGCAGTCTTACATGAGATAGGTTTATGAAATACAAAAAATATACCTTTTGATTAAGATTCTGTCAACTAGTGCATTAATTACATTGTAATTATTACTGTGGCACATTCAAGGGTTATTAATCTGGCCAATATTTTCATTAATTCTGCTGTTGAGTCATGATTGATTGAATTCTGTTGTGAAAGTACTACACGAATTCTAGAACAATATTCTAACTTGGTTGTCTTTTTTTTCTTTTACACTCTTACATCCAAATTGACAATGAACCTATCTAGAGACAACTACTTCCCTTTTTTTTAAATAGACGTAAATTCATAAATCTCTACGACTTTTCCTCAAAAAATGCCCATACAGTACAAAAATTTTGTTCGCAGGCAGATACATTACTCGTAACCTAGGGTACTACTGTATCTTCCTTTACTGTTGCTGAGCCCTTGGACATGATGTCTGCTGCCCCTGAGAGAAGGAAAAAGTCATCGAAGCATAGGATGACCGATTAGGCCGAGTCTTGTGAAACATTGAATAATTCATCTGCATGGTTTCATGAGAGGAACAGCCCTGTATCAAACCTGAGCCTCCCAGAGAATATGATTCAGTACTGGCATTCATGCATAAACACTGCTGGTCAGGATATTCTCAGTTGCTCTCGTCCCTCTCTTGCCATGGGACACTTTGGTGACCAATTGTTTGATCTCCACAAGATTGCTTTCCATGTTCACAGTCACCACATGTATGATATCCACGTGCAAAGGGTCCATGCACTTCCTTTCATGTTGCTACTAGTCTTCTCATGCTCCGTTACCAGTGGTATCGTTGTCCCCATTCACAACATAATTGGTCTTTTATACACTTGTTGGACAACAGATGATCAGACATATCGCGATTGAACCCTTCCTGTCCATCCTTTAGTGACTTTCGGATCATAGAACTAGATTCTACTTCGTTCCAGTTCTTTTCCAGATCCGAGGTTTCCTCATGATCTTCACTTCATCTCCACGACAACGTTCTGTTTGTGTTTCCTCTCCATGAGACAAGCTAACTCGTTCTCCATGATTGTTATTTTCCATGGGATCTGCCGTTATCAGTAACTACCTGATCAGGATTCATGGTCGAAAATTACACTTGTTCTTCGGGTGGTTTCTATTACAGTATATCTGCCACCCGTTCCTTACCAGCACTCCCGCCCCAAATTTCTTTCAATACTTGAGACCTTCTGACATGCCCTGACTGTTCATGAGTTCTCAGGTCCTATCTCGTCACTCCTACAAACACCGAGAAGCCACACTGTGCTTGCATGGCTGTTGGTGTGGATCCTCTCTAACCAAGGACAGGTACTTGCTTGAGTGTGCTGTGCTCCGTGTGATGCCACACTTTTCCGTTTGCTTTCCAAAGACTAAGATCCCTTAGCCTCGGAGAGCATGAGAGCCAGAAGTAGGTCAGTCATTGATGGAGACTAGCCAATGCTCATTCATCCTTCGTCTTGTTCAGGGGATCACCCCATTCTATTCGTGGGCCTGCTGGTGAATGTTGTAGGGGATGGAAGAAAGGCACCTGACTTTATTCTGTTACCTATAGAGGCAGAGATCTTCAAGATTTAGTCTATGGTCACTACAATTGCTATTAGGGATTGTTTGTGATACATTGTGGACTGCAATTAGGTGTTTACAGTATGAAAAAACTAATTTTATATTAAAAGAACTTAATTTTTTCAGAGTCTTTGTAGAAGGCTTTACAGTGTTGTTTATTCTGCTTAGATGAGACTTTACATGCTTACCTCTTAACTCAGTGTTTTGATAGAGTGAAACAGATTTAGTTTATGCAAGAATTGCTGCACACAAATTAATTTTTTTTTCATTAGTATATGAAAATTACTTGACTGCATATTAATTTTTGTTACACTATATGCCATGTTAATATTTCAGAGGCTCAGTATTCCTGAAGAACGTGGAACTGTGCTCTTCACAGGATGCGCACAATGGGAGTATATTGGGCGGAGAAACCTGAACCAGGTACCATCTTTAATTCACTTTGTTCCTAAACAAATTTCAACCTTCAAAGGCATTAAAGTAGCCTTTGTTGCATCACACTGTACAGCTGCTCATTCTGTTATTATAACAGAAGAGGGAAAAGCATTTACTGTTGGTAAGAACCGTGTTCTTGTTTTTCTTATTATAGCTCAGCTTTGCATTAAGTATTGGCTGCAATTAAGTGAATGGGCAATGAATTTTACCGACTTTCGAGTACAGAAGGCCCTCAACTTACAAGCATTTGGAGATACTAACACAAATCCAACTGAAAATAAAAGATAAGATAAAGAAATACTGCAGTAAAACAATATATCATTTGATATAGTAAGCAAAACAACATTTGTAATAACCTGAGATCTATTTCATATGAAACCTGACTATTTGTTAACTTTTGTAGCTGGAAATCATAGTAATATTTAACAGATTTGGACTTGAAAACAATTTGGCTTGCAAGCAGCAGCTTCTTGGAACCAATTATGTTTGTAAGTTTAGGACCTGTATTCGTTAATCTTTCTAGTTGAATAAGAGTACATTTTTTATCGTGACATGTAGTGGAATCAAGTAGGTTTTTACCACTATTTGTTCCTATATGTAATACAAGCCCACGATCTTTAAGGAGAATATGGCTTTAGTGGAGCTGGAATATCAGTTGTAGAGTTGAACATGTCCACATCCACATTTGATTAAATTTCATAGCTGAATAAAGTCTGAATAAAACATAGAATTATTTCATTTTTTAAGGTAAAGAATCTTTATATAAAATTTTCAGAGAAATAAATCAGTTATTTGCCTTATCTGTATGATATGAAAATATTGCAAGTGTGCCCCGATAAATGGAAAAAGGCTTGGGAATTATGTATGGTAGGTAAAGAAACGCGAGACTTAGAAAACAAATATAAAAGAAAAAAGTATCAAATACATGGAGAAAGACTACAGTACTATATTACTTTGTTAGATATATTTCTGGACAAGTTTTAAAATTTCAGATGAATTTTTCATCCCTTCTATTTTTATTATGGAGAAAATAGATGTGAATTTTTGGAATATTCAGATCTGGAAACTTATTTAATAATCACCTTTTATGAAATTAATGAAAAATAAGAAAGCTGAACATGCTTGAGTATTTATATTTTTCACAAATTTGAAAAAAAAAAAAAAAAGTTGTGGCCACCTGCTTCTCCTGAAAATATTTTGTTTTCTTTCAAGTCAGCTGAAAATTTATTGTCTTGAAGATTTTGAATGCATTTTATGTCACATGGTTTTTAGTATTTCATGTAATAGGCCTCTACCTCCTGAGGACCTCAACAGGCTCTTTTAAACAACATAATTCTCATCTTCATAGGTCGTAACGAGAAAGGTCAACTTGGTGTTGGCGATACGGAAAATCATGCTGGAATAGTTCCGGTAAACAGTCTTGCAGATTTCACAATAGTGCAGGCAGCAGTTGGACGCAATCACACCCTTTTTTTAACAGACCGAGGAACTGTGTTTGCTTGTGGTGATAACAAGTCGGGGCAGTGCGGTACCGGAAATACTATTGCTGTTATCAATGTTCCTTGCAGGATAAGCTTTAAAGAATCAAGAATCACAAAGGTAAGTTGCACTTACATTATTCTTGTTAACTTGATATTTAAAGAGTATGCAGGTGTCTGATGACTTTGCATTAGTCTTTTTATTGGTTGCAGATTGATAATGACCTCTCTATATATTGAAGGTATTGATTTTAAACTCGCCAATAGGCTAACACATTTTGGCTATTTGATTAGATTACAGAAAGTCATCATCTTACAAACTTATTAGGTTCTAAGAAGCTTTTTTAAGTGGGATTTTGTTAAATTTTTCTCTAGAATAGGCTTCATCTAACTCACATGCCTACAATTTTCAGCTTCAATGGTCAACAAATAGTCCCTTTTCATATTGCAAATGTCGTCTTGCTTACTGTATTAGATTATACAGTATTGTTTTATTACTGTATTTCATTATGAGCTTTAGGTACAATATCTGAGATTTATGGTTTCTGTTGGATTCGTGTTTTTATCTTCAATTGTTTGCAAGTTGGGGATCTTCTGTAGTACTTTAATTAAAACTTTTTCCTGAATATAAACAACCATCTAATCCCCCAAAATTCATTCCTTAAATATGTCCACATTTATGTTCTTGGAATAGGTCAAAACTTTACATTCCTTTGTCTACCAAACAAACGATGAATTTTAGTATAGTAAATGTGCTTCAGGAACCCTTAAATAGTAATGAATTTCATTTATCCCTTGACAAGAATTTACGACACAACATCTATGTCCTGAATTTCCCAGATTATTACTACCACTAGGCTACAACCCTAGTTGGAAAAATAGGATGCTATAAGCCCAAGGGCTCCAATATCATCCCGCTGAGGAAAGGAAACAAGGAAATGATTAAACTATAAGAGAAGTAATGAACAATTAAAATAAAATATTTTAACAGTAACAACATTAAAATAGATCTTTCATATATAAACTATAAGAATAAACAATAAAAGCAGGGAGAGAAATAAGATAGAATTTTGTGCCTGTCTGTACCCTAAATCAAGAGAACTCTACCCCAAGGCAGTGGAAGACCACAGTACAGAGGCTATGGCACTGCCCAAGACTAGAGAACATTGGTTTGATTTTGGAGTGCCCTTTGAGAAGAGCTGCATGCCGTAGCTGAAGAGAATCGTCCAACCTTAATTCCTCCTTAGAGAACAACTAATATTCAGCTTTATTTTATATTGTGTTCATTATTTATATGTATCAGAGCAAAACATTGTATCCGTATTCAAATTTTTTTGTAGACAAGTATGAACAAGATTTGGATGTGTACCCATGCAGTGTTCACAGGTTTATTTTTTGCAAATTTGTTTTCGTAACAGCTCGCAACCTCCCCTCCCCTGCTCAAAGCCTAATTCTTTCGATCTCCTAGCATCACTAGTAGAAGAATTATCTCTCACATGTCTTGGGAATAACTTTTTGTTAACTGCAAATTATAAATCAAAGCAGTGCAATAAGGATTGCAGAGTGTAATAGATGAGATCCAAGAGAGTATGAAGATTGTGATTGGTGACATCAATGACAAAATTGGAAGGAATAATTAAGGTATAGAGAAGGTGATTGGTGTTGAGGTTCTTGGCGAAGTTGCAAATCAATTTTTTGTTCAACAATCTTGTTATTGGAGGTACTCTTTTCCAGCCCAAAGTCATTCCCAAATATACATGGACTTCACCATGTGGCAATTACAAAAATCAAATAGATCATATAGCCATTAATAAAGATATAGAGGTGCAGATATGTGTTGTGATCACCAGCTTCTCATTGCCATACTGAAATGAAAACTGAAAGCACCCAACAGAAATGTAGATAGAATACCTAGGTTTGATTCAGCTAAGATTCTAGAAGATGAGCACAGAGAAACCTTTGCAATTGAATGTAAGAATTGAATTGCAGTCTTCGAAACTTCAGGACAAAGAGAAGACAATTAACAAAGGAATGGTGTGATATTAAGAACATATATCAGTCTTGGTTGTGCAATTTTTGGACATGC
Source organism: Palaemon carinicauda (assembly GCF_036898095.1). Lineage (NCBI taxonomy): Eukaryota > Metazoa > Arthropoda > Malacostraca > Decapoda > Palaemonidae > Palaemon > Palaemon carinicauda. The sequence goes on along the minus strand of NC_090737.1, from coordinate 34,812,192 downwards.
AGTTAAGCCTTGGATATCAAATGATACTTGGGATATAAAACAAAGACAGAAATTGATTGTTGAAATTTTTTGAGAAAGTAATGAATATTATTGGGTAAAGCATGCTAAGTATTCTGATATTGATAGTGAGGTCAAAATAAAAGCCAGGATTAACTGGTAAGAATATTTAGGCAGCAAAGCAGGTGAGGGTGACAAAGCTATGAATTCAAGCAGTGGCAATGATGTAAGAATTACTAATAGAATTAATGAAATCTCTACTGGGGCAAAGAAGAAGCAGCATATACCCATTAAAATGAGAGATGGACCTGTAATAACAACAAAAGATGAATAAAGACAACGTTGGATGGAACACTTTAGTAAGGTCATGAATAGGGTACATGAAGGGAATAATTTTATTGCTATACCTAAGCTGAGGAAGACGGATGTGCCTATGAATGAATTCCGTGTTCGAAGTTGAAGCTATCATTAAATAACTCGAAGAGATTGAAAGCCCATGGTTACGATAGAATAACTGCTGAGTAAATATTGGCTGAAAATCAAGTGACTTCTAGAATACTTACAAGATTGTTTTATAGAATGTGGCGTGAAGAAGAAAAACTTGATAAATGGGAGCTAGGTGTGATGGTGAAAATGGCAAAAAAAAAGGAGATCTGACTGACGACAATAGTAAAAGGGTCACCGCACTTAAGGTAAAAGGTAAAGGTGTGTGGTTTCAGTTCCGGTTTCATCAAAAGAGATGCTCACCAGAATGTCAGTCTGGAAAGCCCAACCCCCACTGTGGTGCCCAATCACACCAGTAACCTCCCCAGTAAACAGCTTAAACTCACGGTCCCAGGCTGGGATCGATTTGCTGCTGTGCAAATGCTAAGCGAACAAGTTACCTCTGTACTTTCATTAATTATCATGAAAAGATATATTATGCTTATTCTAAAGAGACTAGATAGAAAAATTGATGAATAAGTAAGATTTAGTGAAGGTAGAAGTTAAACTGAACCAATTTTCATTTTAAGGTATGTACATCAATGTGTAGAATATAGAAATCCACTTTGGATGCCATTTGTAGACTATGAAAAGAGCCTTTGATAATGTGCACCGGCCAATTTTGTGGAGAGTCCTGCGCTATTGTAGAGTTCATTTTAAATATGTAAATTTTATTTAGCCCGTTCATGAGCATAGCAAGTGCAAAGTTATGATAGTGTAGTCTTATCAAATGAATTTCCAGTGAACAGTGGAGTACTCCAAGGGAATGTGGTGTCATCTATGTTATTTATCCTCCTCATGGATTTTGTAATGCATAGTGAACTGTTTGGGATGGTGGAGAAGGATTGGACTGGATTAGTAATAGGAAATTAGCTGACATAGAGTATGCTGATGACGCTGTCCTTATTAGCAGAACCACAGGACCAAAGAATTTTGTTTGGCTGAAGAAAGGAGGAGGAGGGGCTAATATCAGGGAGGGGGAGCTTTTCTTAGTGAAATTTCATAAGTAGGATATATGACCATATACTGCACTCTTTTGTAAGATATACGTGTGATTGTAACTTATATTTGGTTTATATTTGTAAATGACGTTATCTGGTCCGTAATCGTGTGTAGTACCGAGAAAATTTTGACGTCATTGTAGCGAAGCGGATAACATACATACATACATATACCAAGGCACTTCCCTCAATTTTGGGGGGTAGCCGACATCAAACAAATGAAACAAAAAAGGGGACCTCTCCTCTCTACGTTCCTCCCAGCCTGACAAGGGCTCAACCGAGTTCGGCTGGTACTGCTAGGGGTGCCACAGCCCACCCTCCCCCGTTATCCACTACAGATGAACCTACATAATGCTGAATCCCCTACTGCTCCTACCTCCGCGGTCTTCCAAGGCACCGGAGGAAGCAGCAGAGCCTACCGGAACTGCGTCACAATCGCTCGCCATTCATTCCTATTTCTAGTACGCTCTCTTGCCTCTCTCACATCTATCCTCCTATCACCCAGAGCTTCCTTCACTCCATCCATCCACCCAAACCTTGGCCTTCCTCTTGTACTTCTCCCATCAACTCTTGCATTCATCACCTTCTTTAGCAGACAGCCATTTTCCATTCTCTCAACATAGCCAAACCACCTCAACACATTCATATCCACTCTAGCTGCTAACTCATTTCTTACACCCGTTCTTACTCTCACTACTTCTTTCCTAACCCTATCTACTCGAGATACACCAGCCGTACTCCTTAGACATTTCATCTCAAACACATTCAATTTCTGTCTCTCCGTCACTTTCATTCACGGATTTACCTCCCATTCATGGTCATTCTTGTCTACCAGTTTCAATCATCGTCCAAGCACTCGAGCATTCACCTCTCTCACCACTCCATCAACATACAAGTTAAACAACCACGGCGACATCAAACATCCCTGTCTCAGCCCCACTCTCACTGGAAGCCAATCGCTCACTTCATTTCCTATCCTAACACATGATTTACTACCTCTGTAGAAACTTTTCACTGCTTGCAACAACCTTCCACCGACTCCATATAACCTCATCACATTCCACATTGCTTCCCTATCAACTCTATCATACGCTTTCTCCAGATCCATAAATGCAACATACACCTCCTTACCTTTTGCTAAATATTTCTCGCATATCTGCTTAACTGTAAAAATTTGATTCATACAACCCCTACCTCTTCTAAAACCACCCTGTACTTCTAAGATTGCATTCTCTGTTTTATCCTTAATCCTATTAATTATTACTCTACCATACACTTTTCCCACCACACTCAACAAACTAATACCCATTGAATTACAACACTCATGCACATCTCCCTTACCCTTATATAGTGGTACAATACACGCACAAACTCAATCTACTGGTACCATTGACAACGCAAAACACACATTAAACAATCTCACCAACCATTCAAGTACAGTCACACCCCCTTCCTTCAACATCTCAGCTCTCACACCATCCATACCAGATGCTTTTCCTACTCTTGTTTCATCTAGTGCTCTCCTCAATTCCTCTCTTGTAATCTCTCTCTCGTTCTAATCTCCCTTCACCGGCACCTCAACACCTGCAACAGCAATTATATCTGCCTCCCTATTATCCTCAACATTCAGTAAACTTTCAAAATATTCCGCCCACCTTTTCCTTGCCTTCTCTCCTTTTAACGACCTTCCATTTCCATCTTTCACGGTCTCTTGAATTCTTGAACCAGCCTTCCTTACTCTCTTCACTTCTTTCCAAAACTTGTTCCTATTCTCTTCATATGAATGACCCAATCCCTGACCCCACCTCGGGTCAGCTACCCTCTTTGCCTCACTTAACTTGCGCTTTTCTTCCACATTTTTCTCTATATCTTTCACTATTACTCTGCAGCCATTCTTCAAAAGCCCTCTTTTTCTCTTCCACTTTTACCTTCATTCCTTCATTCCACCATTCACTGCCCTTCCGTATGCTGCCTTGAACAAACTTCTTGCCACACACATCACTTGCAATCCCAAGAAGCGGATTACACTGAAAGTAAACAGTTAATCCAAATTGTTTTGAAGCAGTTGGATCGTGATACAGTTACCCAAGACACTATTTCTGGAAAAGCAATGGTATTGGAGATGTTAAGAATGCGGGAAAGCCTATAAAATTTGATAAAAGATACTGTTTCATCAGGCTGAGTACTGAATCTATCCAATAATAGCAACAATGCAATTTTAAATATTAAACTTAGCCGGTGAATATATAATAGCTGACGTCTCGGACGGCTCGACAGAAACACAAAAACTCGCGAGCGATCGCCATGAAGGTTGCGGGTGTGCCCACCAGCGCCAACTATCGGCCAGATACCGCATATACATGTAAACAGCTCCAGTTCTTCTCTGTCGGTCTTGTCGACAAGTTGATTCCATTACTCGCTGTTGACCTGGAGTTTTTCGTCATTCTTGGTGAAGTACTTCTTTTTGGTTTTGAGCTTTCGCAGTGCAGGTGTTTTTATCTTCAATTAAAACTCTTGAACCCTTTTTTGGATAGATTTTATTGTTGATGACTTTGGATTGTTTTTGGATTTTCTTTGACTTTTCAAAATGGCTGACCCTTCTCCGATTCCTAAATTTCGTAAATGTAATGCTAGGGATTGTAACAAACGTCTTCCAAAGGCCTCTCTCGACCCACATACCGTGTGTTCTAATTGCCGGGGTAAAACCTGCCAATTAGGAGATCGGTGTGATGAGTGCGTGGTACTTTCGGAATTCGACTGGCTAGAATTTGATAAGTATTCTCGTAAGCTTGAGAGAGATAGGGTGAGGAGAAGTTCCTCTAGATCATTAGATTTTTCCTCCTCCCATGCCCCTGAACCTAATCCTTCCCCAGTAGTAGTTGTGCCTGAACCTTCTACTAGCACTCATGAACCATCCATGCGGGATATGTTGCTTGCCATTCAAGCATTGGGCGAGAGAGTTGAGTCTTTGGCTACGGACCGTAATCAACTCATGGCGGATGTGAAAGTGTTAAAGTGTCAGAGTGCCACATTAGAAAATCGTGGGGATAAAGTGATTAGTGCGCAAAGTGTTTTTAGTGTTGCGACCGAGGGTTCGTCTGTTCGTGCTTGTCGTTCGCCTAGTCCGAGACCTCTTGCAAGCTCCTATGCACCAGGGAGAAGTAATGTCGTAGGACTTATGGGGACGAGAGGCTATAACCAACGAACAGACGTTCCCTCTATGGTTTCGGGCGTGTCTCGTCAAGACCGCCCCTACCATAAGACGAGCGAGGCGGTTTTCTCCTCGTCTTCCGAAGGCTTCTCGCGAAAGAAACCGTGGAGCAAGGTTTCTAGACCCTTAAAGCGGAAGTCAGTCCCTTCAGGACAGGTCCAGCGTCCTGGCTGTAGCCATTGGGACAGCTCTGACCCTGTGCAGTCATCGGAAGACTGCTCGCCGTCACAGACGTTACCATCGTCTCGACCCGTACCGACTCCCGTTGATCCTAAATGGGTTGTCCTGCAGGATATGCAGAATAAGCTTGCCTCCCTTATGGAGGAGTATACCGTTGAGCAGGTTCACGATGATCCTCGCCGTTACGCTGATCGAGATCCTGGCCGTCAGCCGCCCAAACGAGCCTTTGCTCGTCCTGTTGATGTTGACGTTACAAAGTCACGTTTTGTAGAGCCTCACTCGATGCAGTCCCGTGTTGACTTTCAGCCGCTTGTTGACGTTCAGCCGCTGCCGCATGCTCGTGTTGACGTTCAGGACGTTCGCCAACCAGCTAAGTTGACTTGTTTTGACGTTGAGCGTCAAGCACCGCAGTCAAGAGTTGTTTGCTCAATCTAGGCAGTCAAGGCAGTCTCGACTTGACGTCGAGCGTCCTCCCGCTCCTGTTGTTGTTGCTGGTCAGTCCTTTAAGCAGTTACATGACGTAGCGTCCTTGACTGCTACTGATGCTCCTTTGCGTGTGGACTCTGCTTGTCAAGCATTGCCACCACGGCAGGTCTCTCCCTTGCTTGAGACTCATCAGTTGTCGGACGAGGTTCCTTCAGATGAGGATGTTGCTGATCCTCCACCTACTGATAATCCTTTGGATTTTTTATCAGACGTAGAAGAGCCTAAGGCTGCGCAACCTTCTATGGATTTTAAGAAAATCATGATGATTTTCAAGGATCTTTTCCCAGATCATTTTGTTACTGCTGCTCCTCGTTCGCCTCCGTCTGAGTTTGCGCTAGGCTTAGCTGCTACCAAGCCTGCCTTTACTAAGCTAGTGCTCTCTCGCTCTTCTAAGAGGGCTTTACGTCTTCTAGGCGACTGGTTGGTTACCAGGAGGAGTTTGGGGAAGACGGCCTTTGCCTTCCCACCTTTTAAGCTAGCTTCTAGATCGAGCGTCTGGCATGACACGGTAGAACTTCTCGGCTTGGGAGTCCCTGCCTCTGCCCAGGGTGACTTCTCAAGCCTCGTAGACTCTCCCCGTCACCTGGCCATGAGACGCTTTAAAATTTGTTGGTCCTCCTCGGACCTTGACCATCTCCTTAAAGGGGTATACAGGGCCTTCGAAGTTTTTAACTTTTTAGATTGGTCTCTAGGAGCATTAAGTAGGAAGATCTCGTCTGCTGACCAAGATGTGTCCTTACTTATTATGTCTTGTATGGACAAAGCCATCCGCGATGGCTCCAATGAGCTCGCCTCCACCTTTACGTCTGGAGTCTTGAAGAAGAGAGAAATCCTTTGCTCTTTCCTTTCAGCAGGAGTTACTCCCTGTCAAAGATCAGAACTTCTCTTTGCTCCCTTATCGGCTGCCTTGTTTCCTCAACAGCTGATTAAGGACATTGCTGCTTCGCTTGTACAGAAGGACACACATGACCTGATGGCTTCTTCTGCTCGCAAGGGAGCTCCTTCTTCATCCTTTGTTGTGAGACCCAGAATCGAGACTCCTGCGTCTAGGTTTATCCCGCCCTTTCGTGGCAGAGCTCCCAGCAGGGGAGGCTCTCGTGCCGACGGAAAGAGAGGTAAGAGGAGAGGAGCCAAGTCCTCCCGTGGCAGAGTCTGACTGCCCACGTCCTCAGACAGCGGTAGAGGCCAGACTGAACAACTTCTGGCAGGCCTGGGAGAAGAGGGGTGCAGACCAAGAGTCTGTGTTGTTGCTCAAGGAGGGGTACAAAATACCTTTTGTACGCAGACCTCCTCTAGTAACAGTTCCTCTAGACCTCTCTCCCAGGTATCGAGAGGAGTCAAAGAGACAAGCTCTACATCACGAAGTGTCTCTGTTGCTAGAGAAGGGAGCGGTGGTGAAAGTCTCGGACCTTCAATCACCGGGATTTTACAACCGTCTCTTCCTAGTCTCAAAGCATACGGGAGGTTGGAGGCCAGTGCTGGACGTCAGTGCGCTCAACGTTTTTGTTACGAAAACAAAATTTACGATGGAGACCACGAAGTCCGTCCTAGCAGCGGTCAGAGAGGGAGACTGGATGGTCTCTCTCGACCTGCAAGATGCGTACTTCCACATTCCTATACACCTGGATTCCCAACCGTTTCTGAGGTTTGTTTACAGGAATGTGGTGTACCAGTTTCGAGCACTGTGCTTCGGCCTCAGCCCTGCTCCTCTCGTGTTTACGAGGCTCATGAGGAATGTGGCAAAATTCCTTCATTTATCGGGAATTCGAGCCTCCCTGTACTTGGACGACTGGCTTCTCAGAGCATCGTCCAGTCATTGCTGTCTGCAGGACCTACACTGGACGTTGGGTCTGGCAAAGGAGTTGGGACTTTTGGTCAACTTAGAAAAGTCTCAACTGGTTCCATCCCAGACGATTCTCTATTTGGGGATGGAGATTCGCAGTCTAGTTTTTCGGGCTTTTCCGTCTGCCACCCGAATAGAACAAGCCCTGCTCAAAGTCCGACTCATGCTGAAAAGAGAACGTTGTTCAGTAAGAAGTTGGATGAGTCTCGTAGGGACTCTGTCATCCCTGGAGCAGTTTGTCTCGCTAGGGAGACTTCACCTTCGCCCTCTCCAGTTCCATCTAGACTCTCACTGGAACAAGAGCAAGACTTTAGAAGCTGTATCAATCCCGGTCTCCGAGCCAGTAAAAGCATGCCTGAACTGGTGGGACAGCAACATAAGTCTGAGAGAGGGTCTGATTTTGGTTGGGGTGCGACTCTGGACGGTCGGGAATGTTCGGGTCTTTGGACGTCGGTTCAGAAGAGCATGCACATCAACGGCAAGGAGCTATTAGCAGTCCACTTGGCCTTGATGAGTTTCGAGAGCATTCTTCGAAACAAAGTGGTAGAGGTCAATTCAGACAACACCACAGCTTTGGCGTACATCTCCAAACAAGGAGGCACTCACTCCCACACACTGTACGTGATCGCAAGGGACCTCCTCATATGGTCAAAAAATCGAGGCATCTCCCTGTTGACAAGATTCATCCAGGGGGACTTGAACGTCTTGGCAGACTGTCTCAGTCGGAGAGGTCAGGTGATCCCCACGGAATGGACCCTCCTCAAGGACGTGTGCAAGAGTCTTTGGGCGACTTGGGGTCAACCCTCCATAGACCTCTTTGCCACCTCGTTGACCAAAAGGCTCCCGATCTATTGCTCGCCAGTCCCAGATCCAGAGGCGACCCACATAGACGCGTTTCTACTGGACTGGTCTCACCTGGACTTGTACGCATTCCCACCGTTCAAGATAGTCAACAAGGTACTGCAGAAGTTCGCCTCTCACGAAGGGACAAGGTTGACGTTGGTTGCTCCCCTCTGGCCCGCGAGAGAGTGGTTCACAGAGGTACTTCAATGGCTGGTAGACGTTCCAAGGAGTCTTCCTCTAAGGATAGATCTCTTACGGCAGCCCCACGTAAGGGATCTTCATCAAAGCCTCCACGCGCTTCGTCTGACTGCCTTCAGACTATCGAAAGACTCTCAAGAGCTCGAGGCTTTTCGAAGGAGGCAGCCAGAGCGATTGCGAGAGCTAGGAGAGCTTCTACCATCAAAGTATACCAGTCGAAGTGGGAAGTCTTTCGAGACTGGTGAAAGTCAGCATCTATTTCCTCTTCCAGTACCTCTGTAGCCCAAATCGCAGATTTTCTCTTACATCTGAGAAATGTTCGCTCCCTCTCAGCACCCACTATTAAGGGCTACAGGAGCATGTTGGCGTCTGTCTTTAGACATAGAGGCTTAGATCTTTCCAATAATAAAGATCTCCAAGATCTCCTTAAGTCTTTCGAGACCTCTAAGGAGCGTCGTATGGCAACTCCTGGATGGAACTTAGACGTGGTCCTAAGGTTCCTCATGTCAGACAGGTTTGAGCCATTACATTCAGCCTCCCTGAAGGATCTCACCCTCAAGACACTTCTTAGTGTGCTTGGCTTCGGCTAAAAGGGTCAGTGAGATCCATGCCTTCAGTAGGAACATCGGCTTTTCCACGGATAAAGCCACATGTTCACTTCAGCTTGGTTTCTTGGCCAAAAATGAACTGCCTTCTCGTCCTTGGCCTAAGTCATTTGATATACCTTGCCTGTCAGAGATCGTAGGCAACGAACTTGAAAGAGTACTGTGTCCAGTTAGAGCTCTTAGGTTCTATTTAGCTCGTACCAAATCCTTACGAGGTGGATCTGAGGCCTTGTGGTGCTCAGTTAAGAAGCCATCTTTACCTATGTCAAAGAATGCTTTGTCATATTTTATCAGATTTTTAATCCGAGAGGCTCATTCTCACTTGAGTGAAAAAGACCGTTGCTTGCTTAAGGTTAAGACGCACGAAGTAAGAGCTATAGCAACTTCCGTGGCCTTTAAGCAAAATAGATCTCTGCAAAGTATTATGGACGCGACCTTTTGGAGAAGCAAGTCGGTATTCGCGTCATTTTACTTAAAAGATGTCCAGACTCTTTATGAGGACTGCTACACACTGGGTCCATTCGTTGCAGCGAGTGCAGTAGTGGGTGAGGGTTCTACCACTACATTCCCTTAATTCCAATATCCTTTTAATCTGTCTCTTGAAATGTTTTTAATCTTGTTTTGGGTTGTACGGAAGGCTAAGAAGCCTTTCGCATCCTGGTTGATTTGGCGGGTGGTCAAATGTCATTTCTTGAGAGCGCCCAGATTGAGGGTTTTGATGAGGTCCTGTTGTATGGGTTGTCGCCCTGGATACTTCAGCTCCTGGGAGTCTTTCAGCATCCTAAGAGGATGGCTGGGCTTCGTGAGGAAAGCAGACTAACAAGGCAGAGTAATCGTCAGAGTCAGCTTCCTTACCAGGTACCTATATTTATTTGGGTTTTGTTATGATATAACTGTCAAAAACTCTAAGCATATACGCCGTAAACTGTATTAATACTGGTCTCTACCCACCACCATGGGTGTGAATCAGCTATTATATATTCACCGGCTAAGTTTAATATTTTAAAATGATATTTTGATTATAAAATAAATTTTTGAATATACTTACCCGGTGAATATATAAATTAAAGGCCCCCCCTTCCTCCCCGATAGAGACCCAGCGGGATGAGAAGAACTGGAGCTGTTTACATGTATATGCGGTATCTGGCCGATAGTTGGCGCTGGTGGGTACACCCGCAACCTTCATGACGATCGCTCGCGAGTTTTTGTGTTTCTGTCGAGCCGTCCGAGACGTCAGCTATTATATATTCACCGGGTAAGTATATGCAAAAATTTATTTTATAATCAAAATATCATTTTTAAGAAAAGGACAAAGCTGTCAACTTTGAATAGGTTCCTTGTCAAAACTGATAGTAAGATTAAAAGAAAAGACAACCAAGTATCCAGAAAAATTAAATTAAGTGATGCATTTACTGATAGTGAAAGCAATTCAAGAGAGTTCCCTTTATTTTAACCAAAGTTCTCATGGTTGGAGACTATCCCTGTGAGCAGTAACCAACCTTCACCTCATTGAATTCTATCTTGAATTCCTCCTCCTCTTCCTTTCTCGTATCCCGAATGCCAGCCTTGTTTCTGTACAGTATTACATAATAAAAATGACATGGATGAAGTGAATGAAAACAATGAAATAAGTAATGAAAAGTATACTGTAGTATAATGATGTAAAAGGTGGTTAATGAAAGAAAGAAATATTCTTACTCCCAGTAGTCATACCAAGTAGTGAGGAGTAAAAGAATCAGGTCGTACAAAGTAGATTTCTCTCATTTTTTAACAGTCTTGGTTGATTTGACAGGTATTTTTTCCTATACATAAGATAATGAAGAATAGTATAGTACTATGATTGATGGGTATTTTTGTAAATTTTAGATATATAAATTGTAAAATTAAATCTATTGTATCATTTCAAGAAAGATCACTTGTGTCATAGATATTTTGCTAAATGAATTATCCTATTGATATTTTCTATTTGTTTTTTACTATTTACAGGTAGCATGTGGAGGAGAGTTCAGCATGATTGTTGACAAGAAAGGTTACCTTTACTCCTTTGGTTTACCTGAATATGGACAACTTGGCCATAATACAGATGGTAAATTTTTCTTAACCAGCAACAAGCTTGCATTCCAGCATGAAAGATCGCCCAGGAGAGTTCCGATCTTTGTAGAACGCAGTAAAGATGGTCACCCTACCCCTGTTACAGATGTACAAATTGTAGATGTCGCATGTGGAGCTAATCATACAGTAAGTGTATCAGTGTACATTATTTGGTTATAGGTGAAGCAAAAAAGAAAAATGTATTAAATTTATTGAAACATTGTCTCTTATAAGTATCCATTCAGCCACATTACTAGCATCTTCTTGTGAATATGACTAGTGTTGAGGGATATCCTGGTAGCTTAGTTGGGTTGCCAGCAACTCTTAACTCTCATGATCATCACTGTCTTTTTTAGAGTATGGGTGGGAGTTTTGGGGTGCCTTATAAGTCTCCATGCTGAGTTACCAGGAGCTATAGCCTAGTTCTCCCTGGTCTTAGTTGGATTAAAAGAAATTTTAGACCCTTGCTGAGATTTCCAGCACCACAGCATTCAGAAACATTGTAGTACAAACGCAATATTTATAGAGACCACATAAGTTACCAGAGTTGTGCTATTAAACACATACACATCTCAGTGAGATCTCCATTCAGCCTCTTTAGTTCTGTCAGAATGGTGTAGTTGGAATCTCTTTATTTTGAATTCAAGCTTTAGCCTGCACTTGCTGATTTACTACTTGTGTTGACTCGGCTTTGAGTTCTTGTAATAGACATGGAGACAATTGTAAGTCATGCATAGGAGTTAGTTTAACATCTATAAAACTTCTAGGAGTCCAGGATTCTTTGACTCTTTACTCATGCAATTGGTATTTGAGATGGTAATATAGTCTGCACAGAGTTACTCAGTGCTTCCATCCATCCATACACCAAGGCACTTCCCCCAATTTTGGGGGGTAGCCGACATCAACAAATGAAACAAAACAAAAAGGGGACCTCTACTCTCTACGTTCCTCCCAGCCTGACAAGGGACTCAACCTAGTTCAGCTGGTACTGCTAGGGTGCCACAGCCCACCCTCCCCCGTTATCCACCACAGATGAAGCTTCATAATGCTGAATCCCCTACAGCTGCTACCTCCGCGGTCATCTAAGGCACCGGAGGAAGCAGCAGGGCCTACCGGAACTGCGTCACAATCACTCGCCATTCATTCCTATTTCTAGCACGCTCTCTTGCCTCTCTCACATCTATCCTCCTATCACCCAGAGCTTCCTTCACTCCATCCATCCACCCAAACCTTGGCCTTCCTCTTGTACGTCTCCCATCAACTTTTTAGCAGACAGCCATTTTCCATTCTCTCAACATAGCCAAACCACCTCGACACATTCATATCCACTCTAGCTGCTAACTCATTTCTTACACCCGTTCTCACCCTCACCACTTCGTTCCTAACCCTATCTACTCGAGATACACCAGCCATACTCCTTAGACACTTCATCTCAAACACATTCAATTTCTGTCTCTCCATCACTTTCATTCCTCACAACTCCGATCCATACATCACAGTTGGTACAATCACTTTCTCATATAGAATTCTCTTTACATTCATGCCCAACCCTCTATTTTTTACTACTCCCTTAACTGCCCCCAACACTTTGCAACCTTCATTCACTCTCTGACGTACATCTGCTTCCACTCCACCATTTGCTGCAACAACAGACCCCAAGTACTTAAACTGATCCACCTCCTCAAGTAACTCTCCATTCAATATGACATTCAACCTTGCACCACCTTCCCTTCTCGTACATCTCATAACCTTACTCTTACCCACATTAACTCTCAACTTCCTTCTCTCACACACCCTTCCAAATTCTGTCACTAGTCGGTCAAGCTCAGAGCCTGGGAGTAGCGGATTCTCGATTCGACTCTTTCCGGATTTCTAGTCTCCATACTGTAACAAATGACCCAGACCATCTCTTACTATGCCCAGTAAGGAGTTTGAGGCTGTACCTTAAGAGAACAGCAGCAGCACGTCCTCGTGTGCCTGCACTATTCGTCAGCACAGGAAGGACCAAGAGGACGGTCACCAAGAACACCATCTCAGCTTGGATTCGCAGGGTCACTGACAATGCACTGAATCCAGACCCTCCTCCGTCACGTTGCCCCGAGCTCATGATGTCAGGGGCATAGCTATGTCCCTGGCCTTCAAAAGAAACTACTCAGTGACGCAGGTTCTTCAAGCTGTGGTGTTGAAGCATCAGAACACGTTCACATCCCACTACCTGCAAGACGTGACCCACAGGAACTCGATACGTTTCTTATCGGTCCTGTAGTGGCTGCACAACAGCTGGTTTAAAACCTCAAGCTCCTATTGGACATGTAGCAGAAGGTTGAGGGCATTGGTACCCGGTTTTAGTCTGCATGAATGAAAAGGCTTGACTGGCCCTTATTCTTTTCTTCATTCTCCCCTCTCTTGGGGAAAGCAGCATCCTGGGTTCTCTGCATAGCTAACCTTAAACCACTGCAGGGAAACCATGCTCCCTTGTGTATCTAGTATTAAGATTACTACTGTTGCGTCCCCATACCCTGACAAGGTGGTATTGGGAAAGTCCTAGTGCACAGTTTTTCCATCTAAAGAACTCGGAATAACTTTACCAGGACAAGTCACACTTCTACATACCTACACATACAGCTTGTGTAGGCCGCGAACCTTGCGTAGCAAAGTTTTTGCGAGGAGAGGGGCTCCTTATTCCTTGAGTGCTAACACACTCAGATAAGGAGCCCCCGGGCGAAGCCAAAAACCCAGATTGGCTTGGACGTCCACCCTTCCTTATGGGTGAGTCACCCCTATTAAATAGCGTGGTTTGTATTCCAGTTACGGAACAAATGACAAATTCGTAGATAATTTGTATTTTTCCTAACTATACAAACCTTAGCGATTTAACCAAACTTGCCCGCCAGCCCTATCCCCCTTGAAGTCCTACCTCCAAGCAAAGTGAGCTCAATCACAGGTGTGTGAGGGGGAGTGGTAGCAAGCTACCCTCCCTACCCCCTGCTATCTAGCGGTGTGGGTAGTTTACCCTCGTTAAAAATTAATGGCTCGTCATTTCAGCTACGCCGAAAGTAATACCCCTGTTAAATACCTAAGGTTTGTATAGTTAGGAAAAACACAAATTATCTACGAATTTGTCATTTTGATGGAGTGGTGAGAGGTGAATGCTCGAGTCCTTGGACAAGGATTGAAACTGATAGACGATAATGATCATGAATGTGGGGGGGGAAATCAGTTGTTGTTTGCGGATGATATTGTACTGGTTGCAGACTCGGAAGAGAAGCTTAGCTGATCAGTAACAGAATTTGGAAGGGTATGTGAGAGAAGGAAGTTGAGAGTTAATGTCGGTAAGAGTAAGTTTATGAGATGTACAAGAAGGGAAGTTGGTGCGAGATTGAATGTCATGTTGAATGGAGAGTTACTTGAAGTAGATCAGTTCAACTACTTGGGGTCTGTTGTAGCAGCAAAAAGTGGAGTGGAAACAGATCAGATGTACAGTATGTCAGAGAGTGAATGAAGGATGCAAAGTGTTGGGGGGCAGTGAAGGGAGTGGTAAAGAATAGAGTGTTAAGGATGAATGTAAAGAGAATTCTTTATGAGAAAGGGATTGTACCGACTGTGGTGTATGGATCGGAGTTGTGGGGAATGAAAGTGATGGAGAGACAGAAATTGAATGTGTTTGAGATGAAGTGTCCGAGGAGTATGGCTAGTGTTTCTCGAGTAGATAGGGTTAGGAACGAAGTAGTGAGGGTGAGAACGGGTGTAAGAAATGAGTTAGCAGCTAGAGTGGATATGAATGTGTTGAGGTGGTTTGGCCATGTTTAGAGAATGGAAAATGGCTGTCTGCTAAAGAAGTTGATGAATGCAGGAGTTGATGAGAGAAGTACAAGAGGAAGGCCAAGGTTCGGGTGGATGGATGGAGTGAAGAAAGCTCTGGGTGATTGGAGGATAGATGTGAGAGAAGCAAGAGCGCTTGCTAGAAATAGAAATGAATGGTGAGTGATTGTGACAGCTCCAATAGGCGCTGCTCCTTCCTCCAGTCACCTTGGATGACGGTGGGGGTAGAAGCAGTTGGGTATTCAGCGTTATGAAGCATCATCTGTGGTGGATAACGGGGAAGGGTGGGCTGTGGCTCCCTAGCCTGAGTACCAGCCGAACTCGGTTGAATCCCTTGGCAGGCTGAGAGGAGCGTAGAGAGGAAAGGTCTCTCTCTCTCTCTCTCTCTCTCTTTTTTTTTTTTTTTTTTTTTTTTTTTTTGTCGGCTAACCCTCAAAATTGGGGGAAGTGCCTTGGTATATAGATAGAGATAAAACAGCATTCATTTTGTTACACAGCAGTATAGCAGGGTGTTGCATGGCCATTGCAATTACGCTTTAGTCCCATCTAAAATGTGCTGTTTAGAATAGGCTACCTGGAAAGAGGGAATTCTGGAAATGATGAAAGCGATTTTATTACCTCCGCCAACAAAGTTGGGAGGAGGTTATGTTTTTGCCCTTGTTTGTTTGGTTATTTGTTTGTGAACAACTTTCTGACCACAGTTTTCGGGTATTAATTGTTATTTGTTCCAACACCGAGTACTTACCTCGAACTACTTTCTTAGGAGTATCTGGGATCTCCTCCCAACCGACCAGAGTTTTGTGTAGTTTACCCTACTCCCGTTTTCTATGAGGGGCAACCTCAGGTGGTGTGATACGCGCCCTGAGGCTAACCTCGGGTCAGAGAGCATGCTTGCTCAGGTCTCGATTCCCAGTAAGTTCTCTGGTCTCCTTATCCAGTGCGACCCTTTGTGTCCCCAACCCCCTTTGTGTCTCGCGCGGTTACCACATGGTACCGATGTGTTCCCCCTTATCCCTTTCCCTTGTGTTCCTGTGTCTCCTGCGGTGCTTTACTAGTGCGTAATGGAGCATCCTTGCCGTTGTCCTGGGCCTATGGCTGGTAAATTGTGTGGTGCTTTCCTGTCGAAACCTGAAGTTGACCCGCACTCCTTGTGTTCTTCGTGTAGGGGCAGTGTGTGTTTCCCTACAGCCACGTGTCTGGAGTGCGAGTCCTGGAACGAGGTGCAGTGGGTGCGTTACGGCACTAAAAAGAAGAAGGCGTCTAAGAGATCGCCTAAGAAGCCTAACGTCTCTTCTCCTCTTGCTTCGCCGGGCGTTTCGTCAGACAGAGCCTCTCTGCCGCCTTCCTCTACCCAGAGTAGGGGACGAGGTAAGTTGGTTGCGGGGAACAGGCCTATGGCCCTTCCCCAGGAGTCTGATTTGCGGGATAGTGGTGTTGTGGCATCATTCCAGGCAAGTGATGGGCCTGAGGGAGAGACGGGAGTGTGTTCGGGGGACGGAATCCTGGTGCAAGCAGGGCCCGTCTCCTCAGATGATCCTATGTGGGGAAAAACTGTGCCTACCTCTTCTCCCGCCTCGTGGGCATGTTTTTCAGGTGCTTCCGCGGTCGAGGGTTCCGCCGAGAAGGAAGGCTCGCTGCCGTCGGACTCCCTCGCGTGGTCCCCGCCGAAGACGCCCTCCAGGTCTCCGTTGAGGATGGAGGAAGGTTTTGAAACCTGGTCCCCCATCGAGGAACTCCCACGCTCCCCTCCAGCTCCTTCAGCTACGTTTCCGTCCGTCTTCGTACAGCCCTCTTCTTCCATCTAGCGACGCGTGGACCCATCTACAACGCGGCACGAGTTGGGCCCGCCGGTGAGAACGTGCAAGTCATCGGGCTCCTCGGTCGAAGCCTACTCTTGCTCCTCGGAAGACGGAGCCCCGAGGGACCATAGGAGACGTCGTGAGAGGTCCCGCAGGAGACGTTCTCGTTCTCGCTCCCACTCCAGATCCCGCCACGGGGGTAGGCGCTCTAGATCCCCCAAGAGGAACTTTAGGAGAAGTGACTCCCCGGGGAAGAATGGGTCGTCATCCCTCGTAGCAAACTTCTAGAGATGTCAGCAGTTCCGGGCCCCTCGAACTGGCTCCCAGGGCTCGCTCACCAGTAAGGTACGTATCCAGCGGCAGATACGATCGACGGAGAGTGTCGTCTATTCAGGTCCCAGCGGACAGGCATAAGTCCGCGAAGGTTCCGACTCCATCCGCCCAGCGGAGAGAGTCGCCCCTTTGGTCTGGTAGCCGCGTCCCGACCTCCAAGTTAACGTCGAACCGGCAGGAACGAGACAAGCAACTCCCTTCGACGAGCAAGCCCGCATCTACCTGGACCTCCGTAAGCAGGGATAAGTCCAGGACGGAGGCCTCCGTCCCAACGGCGATGCCCGTGCTACGCCCTGAGCCGCCGAAGTTGGACCAGTCCAAGATGTCTCCCCCCCCCTCCCCCCCGCGACGACCTCCGTCACAGGCAGCGGAACGTCCTACGGAGGAAATGGACGACAACGGAGAAGGTTCAGTAGCAGAAGTTTCGGCCTACAGGAGGGTAATAGTACTCATTAGCAGGCATCACAGACTGGACGAACCCGAGCCCTCCTCCGACGAAGTCTGGCTCTCGAGCCTCAGCAGGCTGGTTGATGCCCCGTTGCAGTGGAGACCCTCGCTAGCCCTACCTTTGGCTAGGGATGTTAACCTGGGTAGGGCTCACTGGACAAGATCGTGGCCAACCATGCAGAAGCCCCCAAGACCCAGAGTTCCTCCAAGCTTTTTCAAGGCCTAAAATCTCAGAGCCGGTTTTACCTTCCTGAAGGGCATCGTGCGGGTCCCTGTACTGTGGAACCTGCAATCGCCATCCTGGGGCAAGGAGCAGCTGAAGAGAGGACTACTACCGCCCCTATCTGTATCTCGCCTTCAGAAGCTGCCATGATGGAGGAGATAGCCAAGGACCTGGTGAACGTTTCCTCCTGGCTGGATTGGTGGGCCTCTACGCTGGTAGGCTTCCTGTCCTCCTACGACCTCACTATCCCAGAGAACCAGGCCTTACTGAAGGAGCTGATTAGCTCGGGAGGTAAAGCCCTTAAGTTTCTCTCGTATCAATCCATCGCGCAGGCTGCCAATTGGGTTCTGCGAAAAAGGGATACGGTACTCAACAAGCTCGTAAGGAGGCTCCCCGACAGAGAAGCGAGGTTCCTGAGGAGCCTACCCCTGTGGGATGACTCAGTTTTCCCCCTGAAGGCAGTGGAAGAGACGGTAGAGAGGGTCAGGAAGCTGAAGGATACGGGAGACTCCAGACCCCCTCCAGCGAGAAGACCTACCCATAGAAGGGCGCCCTCCGACGCCTCCCATCCTCCTCGCGCCTCACCTAGTCAACCCAGGAGAGACGCCCCTACTACGTCCTGGTCTCAGTCTTCTCAGATCAACAGGCAGAGGGGTTAGCACCCAAGGACCCCTTGAGAAGGACGGCCCTACAAGAGGAGGTCTCTGCGATGCTGGCGAAAAGGGCTATAGAACCAGTCAAGAACCCGGGTCCGGTGTTCTACAGCAGACTTCCTGGTGGAGAAAGCGACAGGGGGCTGGAGACCAGTCATAGACCTCTCAGCCCTCAACAAGTTCGTGTGCAAGACCGACTTCAAGATGGACACCCCGAAGTCGGTTCTAGCGGCCTTGAGGGAGGGGAACTTCATGATGTCCATAGACCTCAAGGACGTGTACTTCCAAATCCCTGTTTACCCCTCCAGCAGGAAGTACCCAAGGGTAAAATGGGGTGCCCAAGCATTGCAGTTCAATACCCTCTGCTTCGCTCTGTCCACAGCCCCTCAGGCCTTCACAACAGTCTCAGCCTGGGCACACGAACAGGGCATCCGCCTGATTCGGTACATGGACGACTGGTTGTTGCTTTCAGCCTCAGGGGAAGTACTGAGGGAGCAAGGCGCGAAGCTCCTGCGGTTCTGCAACGTCCTGGGTATCATCATCAACTTAGAGAAGTCCCAACTGATACCCTCCACCAGGATGACCTACCTCGGAATGGTCCTGGACTCCCGGTTGGCGAGAGCTTTCCCTTCCGCGGAGAGACTGGACAACTTGGACCAGATCTTCCGGCCCTTCCTGTCGGACCAGCCCAGGAGAGCCAAGGACTGGCAAAGACTGATAGGCCACCTCGTGTCATTGGAGAAGCTAGTCCCCCAGGGGAGACTCAAACTCGGGGGAGTCCAATGGAACCTGAAGGAGACCTGGAATCAGAGAGACTCCCCCCACAAGGTGGTCCCGGTGTTCCCGGAGACGAAGGAGGTCCTAGAGTGGTGGATCGCCAGATCGAACACCTTCAAGGGAATGCCCTTCGCAGTCGAACCTCCGGAGATGCTTCTGTTCACGGACGCATCCAAGGAGGGGTGGGGTGCCCATCTCCTCGGCAGGACAGCAAGAGGAAGTTGGACAGACGTAGAGAAAAACCAGCACATAAGCGTACTAGAGATGATGGCCGTGCGAAGAGTGTGCCTAGAGTTCGTCCATCAGCTCCGGGGAAACACCATGGCACTGATGTGCGACAACACCACGGTGGTGGCCTACATAAAGAAACAAGGAGGACTAAAATCGAAGGAGTTGTGCGGCCTCACGTTGAGACTGCTGGAATGGGCCGAAGGGGAACATATCAAGATCTCAGCAAGATTCATTCCAGGGAAGAGAAACGTCCTGGCCGACGGCCTCAGCAGAATGGGTCAAGTGGTAGTATCTGAGTGGTCCTTGCACCCGGAAGTGGCCAACACCCTCATTCAGAAATGGGGATCATCAGTGTTGGACCTCTTCGTAACGAGACTTGAATGCACAGCTCCCCGTATTTTGTTCTCCTGTGCCAGATCCAGAAGCAGCGTTTGAGGATGCCTTCCAGCACCCTTGGGACAACCTCGATGTTTACGCCTTCCCTCCCTTCGGGATGCTCAGACAGGTCCTCAACAGGGTGAGGCGAGCGGACAACCTGTGGATGACTTTGGTAGCGCCCCGGTGGCCGGAGAGAGAGTGGTTCGCGGATCTAAAGGAACTGGCGCGCCTTCCACCTTGGCCCCTTCTGGACAGGCCAGACCTTCTCCGGCAGCCCCATTTTCAATGGATCCACGAGAACCCTCGGTCCCTCCGCCTTCATGCGTGGAGGTTATCGAGCGTCTCCTGAGGAAGGAAGGATATTCTTCGAGAACGGCAGCAAGGATGTCAGGGTATCTGAGGCAAAGTGGGCCACATTCACTAAGTGGTGCGTCTCGAGGAACATCAAACCATTGAGGGCCTCCGTTACAGAGATAGCGGACTTCCTAGTCTATCTCAGGGACGAGGTAAACATGTCCATCCCAGCCATCAAAGGAGTCCGGGCTGCTCTGGGTCAAGTCTTCCTCCTGAAGAGCATTGACCTGGGTGCCTCCAGACATATCTCGATGCTCATCAGGAGCTTCGAACAATCGTGCCCCCCTCAAGCTAGTAGGGTGCCCCTGTGGGACGTGACCAGAGTCCTGAAGATGCTGACAGAACCTCCCTTCGAACCCCTAATGGACATCTTGGTCAAGGAACTCCCCCTCAAGACAGTTTTTCTGTTAGCTCTGGCATCGGGAGTTGCACGGACTGTCGTACGAGGTATCTCACTCGAAGGGTTGGCGTGAGGCTACCTTCAGGTTCGTCCCATCCTTCGTGGCAAAGACTCAGAATCCAGCCGTTTGGGATCCCAAGTTTGAAGGGTTCTCAGTGCCGGCAATTCCTCGTTCAGACAACTCGAGGGACTTGCTGCTGTGCCCTGTCAGGGCAGTACGAAAATACTTAAGAGAGGATAGCCAGACTTTGACCCGAGATCAAGAGTCTGTTCGTCTCCTCGGGACTAGTGAAGAAGCCAGTCTCCAAGAATACTGTCTCCTTCTGGCTACGGCAGGTGATCGTCAGGGCCTACAGTAGTGCAGAGGTCCCCCTTCCAGGAAAGCCCAGACCCCTTGACATTAGGGGTCTAAGTACTTCATTGGCATTTGAGAAAAATATGGCAGTGGGCCAGATCCTGAGGGCAGGTACTTGGTCTAACCAGTCAACCTTCACAGCTCACTACTTGAAGGACTACTCGAGGAAGTCCCTAGACGGGTTCTCGATAGGTCCCGTCATTTCTGCGCTCCAAATGGTTTAAATATGTAGCCCCAGTGACAACCGCGGGTAGTAAGTCCAAGAGACACAGGTTCCATTCTTAACCCCCCTTGTTCTTCCTTCCCCTGTTCCCTTGCCGAAATGACTCCAGTAGTCCCCTGAAACTGCCATGGGATACACTATCGTTGGAAGGACATGTCTCCTAGGATTTCTTGCAGAGGTGGGTTTGTGCGTAGTTTTCCCAATTCTCTCGTGTTTTCCTTGGGGTCAGCAGAACCTAGTCTCCTATCTAGGTTCCTCTTATATACTTCTCATGGTCTCTAGGTCATGAAGGTCACTCCCACCTCCTAAGGTATAAGTCTCCTAAGAAAGTAGTTCGAGGTAAGTACTCGGTATTGGAACAAATCACAAATTTTAAGTAATTTGTATTTTTCCTAACAGTACGTACCTCGAACTACTTTCGGGTAATGGCCCACCCATCCTTCCCCGAGTGCCTTGCTGGACCTCATAGAAACCTAAGCTATCAAGAACTTGCTGGGGATCGAGACCTGAGCAAGCATGCTCTCTGACCCGGGGTCGCCTCAGGGCGCGTATCACACCACCTGAGGTTGCCCCTCATAGAAAACGGGAGTAGGGTAAACTACACAAAACTCTGGTCGGTTGAGATCCCAGATACTCCTAAGAAAGTAGTTCGAGTTAAGTACTGTTAGGAAAAACACAAATTACTTGAAATTTGTGAAGTTGAGATGTGGAAGTTATTCAAATTTTAAATTCCTAGGTCAAATTCAAGGTCGACCAAATTAACCTTAACCTCAAGTTTGCACATGGTTGTCACACAGACTTCAAATATACCTACAGTCTAAATTGATTCTGGGAAAGGTAAGAGGTTAAGCTGGTTTTGAAAAATAAGCTGCCACGGTGGAGGTCTGCACTCTCAAGTGTGCTTTTCTAGTTTATGTATTTAATATTTTTTGTTTATTTTAATGACATTCTCTCAGACCAGATTTGAGCCTCATGTGACTCCTTCATCCAAAAGTAATGAAGCTACAATATTCTTGGAACTACTGTCCTTGTGGTCAGCTTGATTCTTAGACTGTAGATAAACATGGTAACAGACCCAGATATTAACTTTGTTGTGAATCTCGAAAACACATTTGTGACAAGCGATCAGATTGATCCTGTTGACTTGCTTATTTCTCCCTGGAGAGATGTTTTTCTGAATATTAATCATCACTTGCTTGACATGTTTTTTACATCCGCCAAAAAATTTGGGAGGAGGTAAAAATCCTAGGTCAAAGGTCGAGGTTGAGCAAAATGTCGACCCTTAGGCAAGCTGGTCTTGAGAAATAAGCTGCTGTGAAGGAGGTCTGCAATCTCACAGGGCTTTTCTAGTTATGTATGTAATTGAGACTTTTAACCATGACTACAAAGCAATAGTTTCAACGTTATTTCATTTTTTATGAGGGATATTTTATTAGTAAATTATGGATTTAATTCATGTGAACTAAAGTTATTCCACAGATTAATTGTAATTATTCTTCATTTCAGGTAGTAGTTGATGCTAGAAAGAGGGCCTTTTCATGGGGCTTTGGTGGTTATGGAAGATTGGGTCATGCTGAGCCTAAAGATGAGTATATACCCCGGTTGATAAAATACTTTGATGGCCATAATCGTGGTGTAAACAAAATTTATTGTGGCTCCACATACACGATTGGAATCAGTCTCTTAGGTCCCTTCTTGTGGGGCCAGACCAAGCGAACTGGAGAAGCTAATATGTATCCTAAACCCTTGCAAGACTTGTGTGGTTGGGATATTCGGTCAGTAGGTTGTTCAACTACCTCAATAGTTGTTGCTGCAGATGAAAGTGTAATAGCTTGGGGTCCTTCGCCTACGTATGGAGAATTGGTAAGCAGTTTTTCCTTTCACTGTTTCTTAGAAAAAAATTAATCTATTCTACAAATTTTATCACATTCCCTGGGTGCTGTGGTAAGTGGATTCAACCCACAATCATGAGTAACCAGTGTTAGATTCACATACCAACATGCCTGTGGTGTTTTAGGCAGGAAATTAGGTACTGATTTGTTAGCTGAGTATTGTGGGTTGTTGCTGGTTTCTAGTGAGGAAAAGAAAAGAAGAGAAAAACACCAGACCTGCTTGTTCAATGCTGACAAAATGTATATTGTACCACCAAATGGTGGTCTCTCTCTAGTAAAGCTTGAAATCCATAAATCAAGTACCGGAAAAAATAAGGAACTTCTACTTTGTCTTGAATATTAAATATCAAAAGATTCGCTCGTGCTAAATTTGATGTGTTGCAATCCACTATCTTTTCACTTTTAATACTTTCTTAATTTCTGATGAAGTTAAAGATGTAGAAGTAGATAAATGGGAATAGTATATCACAGTAATATGAATAGCATTAAAGAAACTATTTACTCTAGAGAATCTGCTTTTGTTGCAGTTTACAATGTGGCAGAAAAGTCTCTTCTTAGCAGCATCTCTTGAACCTCCAACTGTATTGCCTCCTTTTTTCCAGTTGCATTAGATTCTAGATCGTTCATCTAATTATGCATATCTTAGCCCAAAGATTATTTCTCAATTTGTCACATACCTTAGCCAAAAGATTACTTGCTTATCAGTGACTATTGGTCACTGAAGCTAAAATACTAGCTGCATAGAACCACCATAAATGTATGAATATATGATATAATTAATACTGCTTTTGTATTCTCACAAAGATCAGATTATGTGTAGAAAATGTGAACTTTAAGTAGATAACCATGAACGGAAGTCACAAACATGGACATGAGGTGACAGTTAATGGTTTATATGAAATTCTTAGCTAAATGAAGTTACATAGGATTTTATTGACTGGCCTGGTCCAGATTTTTTCTCAGGCTTCATTACCACGTGGGTATTAGATGCCTTCGGTCTTGACAGGAGTCTATTAATGTATAACATACCAGTTCCTGTTTTTTTTTTTTAATAATATAAGAACAAATTCCAATATGTAAATGTAATATTTAAACTTTTTTAACCTTCTAACAAAATAGTTATAGTTGAATAAGTCTAGATTATCTTATTGGTGAGCTTTATATTTAAAGTAGTGCCAAAGATTTAGTAGGTAATTAACCTTGTTTATTGTTATTACAGGGTCTTGGAGAAAATGTCAAATCTAGTACTCAGCCAAAAGAAGTCAAACCTTTGGAAGGTGCTCATGTTTTTCAAGTCACATGTGGGATGGGTCACACTTTGATGTTGGTACGAGATGAAACTGAAAAGGATAAAGAGATTCTCTCTAAGTTGAAGGAGGTCACCATGTAAGCCATTATTTGCGATGTTAGTGACTTAAATCAAGAGAAAGTTAAGTGTTCAAATTGTCCTAATTTATGGGTAGATAATAGTGTTTATCTATGCATGGCGGCAATCACCTTTTTTGACAATTCCAAAGTGAAATGTTTACCAAAAATAGAGTATTTCTAATACTTAAGAATTTTCCTTTAAATTGATCTGACTAAAATGGAACTCATGGTAGTCAGAACTAACTTTTCCAGTTTTATACTGTATGATGTTCTTTGATGATACAAAGAATCACTCGATTTACTGTAGTATTGTGTGAAGTTTACTTGAGGTACTAACTACTGTATTCTGTCTTGAATAAGACACTTTTTCTAATCCTCAAACTTGACAAAGTGTAAGAGAATTTCAGTTTTCCAGGCCAGCTCCTTGAGAGTTAATTGTTAAACTCAGTGTTCTGGTTAATTCTTTAATGATACCATCTTGCTTGTGAATTGGTTTTATTCTTGTGTTGGGTTCTGTCTCATAACCTTAATGAAAGAAACCTGTTTGTGGTAAAATTTAAGACATCAGCATTACCCAGTAAGTAGGATGTTGATTCAATTTAGGTTTTCAGTTCTACCTTTTAGGAGATTCAGAGCAAGGTGCATAAGCATGTGTTATACTGTGTTGCTATTGACATAAACTTCACAAACGCAGGAGTAGGACAGGACTCTCAAAAGATTATATTTCATTTAAGGTGTTATGCTAGTTTGAAAATTGTTTTTGGTTATTCTTTGAAATCATTAAAGCAATTTCCCAGTTTTGATTCTAGTGTTGTCAGGTAGCACATCAGTTTTTGGTGATCAAAATGTATAAAAGGAAAATATTTCTCTTAAGAATGAACATAAATTTTTATTTTATTGTGCTACTGATATCTAGGTAGTAGTCTTTTAAACAATTATGACAATATTTATTTGATTTTATTTTTGCTAAAACTTTGTTCTTAAAGAGGGAAAAGGCAGTGAAGTACTATATATAAAACCTATGGATCCAGTGCCGGCTTTTCTAGTTCAAACAAGATTTTATAAGTCGTAATATTTGCTGTGATGTAAGTTTCCTTTAGTAGGAATAGTAAGTAGGTTTGGTTTTGAAAATTTGAGGATTATCCTGCATATGTAGTAAATGGGATTCTAACTCCGGCCATTGGCGTTGGTGCTCTTGTTTTTTTATATTATACCTTGAAATTCAGTCTCCTGGCATTGTTATGCTAGTCTTATTTATACTTGTGTTGGAAAATTTTATATGAACTGTTAATACATTCCATGTTGAAATTCTCTTAGATTGACAGTGATTTCAGACAATGACATTATTGAAGTCCACATCTGTGAACTTCAACAGGTCATTGAATGTGTACAAGAGTTAATGAGAATGCTGCCATTACAAAAGTTTACGTTGTGTTAAACAGTCTGTTCTCTCCATTGTACGTATATATTAAAAGAGGCTCTTTTCATTTTATTCGCTAAAAACTGCATTTTGATTATTATTAGCATTTTTTTTTTTCCAGTTACTATCAAGTTCATTCAAATTTTATTCCTTATTAAGCGCATTTTGTTCAGGCAGAAATGTACGCATACAGTACTGTACATTATATATTCTTAATTTTCCCCATACTGTTTATTTATATTCACTGTTTATCTGCAAAAAAGTAATACTTGTACTAGTTTTATGAACCAATTAATTTTTCAGGTGAATAATAAAAAATATTTGAATATTACTCTACAGTTTGCCCTAAGACTCGCACTGAAAGCAGTCTTTCACCCTTAGTACATGTCAGACCTAAACTCCCAATAGACTTGCGTGCAAAATTTTAATGTTGGTCAGTCGACTGCAAGCATGAAATTTTTTTGAAAAATAAGCATATTTCAACACATTTTGTTGTTTAGTTATTAAGAGTTAGTATGCTATTTTGGAAAATTGGTGTAAGCAAGAATATTTATTTTCATGTCTTTGTCAAATTAAAGGTTAACACCCATGCTAATGAGGACTTTTGACTAAGCCAGGGGAGACCTTGAAAAATATTACCATATGCATTACTTGGGAGAATTACTCTTGCTTCATATTTTTTCTTGAACTCACGAAAGACTGGTTTCATTTGTTTTGAGAATCCACAAATTTAATTGATTCAAGAGTTCACTTATTCATTTAGGCATAGCATGAATAAGTCTTTTAATCATAACATATTTAGATGAACCAATTTAATTTTCTATATTTAGTAACTGTACAAGGACAGGTCCATTTTTTAATAATGAACTTGTTCGCAGTAGATGACTTTTTTTTTTTTTTTTTTTTTTTTTTAAACCATTGAAACTGCTATAATGTTTTATATAAAGGTACCTGACATTTTAAGAAACCCCTAAAAAGTATTATTTACATCTTTCAAAAAGCTTGGCTTTCTTTATATGAAATTAGCAGTGGACAAATATTTTGCTGCTAGAAATCACATCATATTTAAAGTTAGTCAAGGGCAGACTGTAATGACTTTTTGTATTGATCTTTAAAAACTTGAGTGAGTGTACAGTATTTCAGTCTTGAAATGTGTAAAATGACAATAAAAATGTAGACTACTTTACAGTAGTAGTAATTCAAAGTTAGAACACCAGACAACTGCATGTCTAATGTAAAACATCTTTACTATATTTCTTGGAGATTTGTTTTCCTAATCTGCATTTTGCATTAGCATGTACCTTTGACAAATATTTTGATGTGGAATCTGTTCATTGTTTATGAATAATGAATGTTTGATATTTCAGCAGCTTTTGTAAAGATGTACATCCGCATAACTTTGTTGTGCAGGTGTTAACTCTTCAATGCTTGAGAATAGAATGCATAGGCGCTCCATGTAAGGCATACATACCAGTGTAAAATTGATTTATAGTTGTGAATAAGCACAAGTTGACAGTTTTCACCAAGGGAACTATGGCACTTTCCCAATTAATTGCTCAGGAGTGCGAGTTAATGATAAGTGTATGTGTGCCTTTGTAGTTTTAAGTAGTTTCAGAAAGTGAGTTTGTGTTTGATCTTCCAATACACAGTTTTGCATATGTATGCTTATTTTTTGGAAAAAAAGGTTACCAAGCCTTTCTTATTATACTTTGGTAATGTGAAGATATTATGAAAAAAATATAATTTTCCAGGTGGTGAAGCTTAGGGGAAATTGGAAATTTTCATCTGTTAAGTTACCAAATTAATCAAAATCTGTTTTAACAGGACTATTACGTGTGTTAACCTCATGCCCTTCTTTGTTTTCTCCTCGCTCGCCAGTCAGATCGCAAGGTTCACAATAACTTATTTTTCTTGACTGTAATGTACAATGTAAGAATAGTCTTTACTCAAGTCTAGCTGTCTTTATATAATGCTCCTTCTTGCTGTCATAGTCTCAAGGCTTTCAGCATTTTGCTCAGTACCCATATTACCTTGGTAATCATTTTGCTTTCATTTCATTACCTCATAATGTAATACTATCATTATTTCAGTGAAATAAAACTTTGTTATAACGGGGTCTAAATTGGTTGTGGAGATTTCAGTGCAATTTAAGTCTTCGTGCTAAAATTTTTATTCTTAAGAATAAGTTTGAAATGTAAACACAAGTTAACCATATTAATTTTCATAGAAATTGAAAGTTTACAATTAAACTGATCTCAAAAAAATCGATTCTCAGAAAGTTTTTTAAAAGCGAAGAAAGTTACATTCATTCACCTTTTGTAGTTTTGCAAGTTTTTAGCACATAGCTAGTGTAGGTTTAGATTTAATTGTATAGTATGTGCATGTGAATTTAAAAGCAGTTTCATGAAAATGATAATAACTAAGGGGTTGAGTTTCACGACCTAATTATTTTTATAAGTGGTGCAATTCTTATGGACACATTTTTATCAGTATTACATAAGTTTGATTGTACCAAGTTTTATAATTGCAGTATCGCTGATTCAGGGTGTTAATTTATTGATTTTTTCTTTTTGCACCAAATTTTTACATTTTAGTATTTTAGATATAAGGCTATTGTGAGTAAAGGTACTCTATAATTATTTCATTTGAGTAAGAAAATAATCCAAATATACTTTACACTTATTCATATTAATGGTCCTTTTTATTTACCATTAATGAAATACAGTTGAGGCTGCATAAAAATCTTTTACTGGTCCTCGTGTCAATTTTGTGATATTCAACATTTATTACAGCATCTATCAAAAAACTCAGACAAATTGGTACATTGGTAGGAATTCTGTGATATGATTGACAAGTTTTAAGAATATATGGAAAAAGAGCTTGGGTTACTCAAACTATTAGTTTATAGTCTTTGACAGCAACAAATGAGAGGAGCTTTTCTTGGCAAAGAAAGAAGAGATCTACCCTAGAGATGCTCAGACCAAGAGGTATCCCTTATATAACACCAATCACAGAAAATTACAAACTTTCCCTGATATTCAACTAAATTTGACCGTCACAGGTACCTAGACATCTGTGCAGTGCCTCAAGAAATGCCATTTGCTTTGAGATGCTGGATAGTCTCAACCGTCAAGTTCACTGAATGGTGGTACTTCTGAAGACGCACCTGACATAGGAGTGTGGGCCATGGGTGTAGATCTCTCAGGATCTTGACAAGTGTTAACTGATTACCACTCTGCATATGGGTGTCTGGAAGCCATCAGTGTTATCCTGTCTCCTGGTGTAATAAACGTTGATTAGTGAATGGCTCACATTGAACCGAGAAAAGTCATACATGGCCAATAGGTCTGCAACGATGCACATTTTGTTGAGTTGCCACTAGAAGCCTTTCTACTATGCAGTAGAGATAAGGGGACCATGTAGACCCTACAACCTGCCCCAAGCAATTAAATAAGTCTGCTATTGAATTCCTTTTGCCTGGAATGTACGTGGTTGGCAACTACAGCGTTGAGTGTCGCTCAGATGTGCACTCGCTTCGTCAGCTTGCAGAGGGGATTTAAGACCGTGCCCCCTTGCTAGTTGACATCAGCCACTATGGTGGTGATGTCTCTCCTCAACATTACCAAGTGCCTCTTCAAACCTTCTTGGAATATTTGCAGCACTAGAAATGCTGCTTACATTTCAAGGTCAATCTGCAGATGCATTTCTTCTGACCACATTCCAGGTGAGCCCCACCCCTCCTTCGTCAGATCTGAAAACAGTTGTATGTTACGGGAAAGAGTAGCAAGACCTGTGGTGAAGTTTTCCTTTTGTAGCCAACAGTTATGATGGTCTCGAGCCTCCTGCCCCACTGGAGCAAGAACGATTCCTGGAGGCTGACCAGTGATGCTTCAAACCCCTGAAGATTTCTATTGTTAAGGCACTCATGAGGTACAAATCTCTAGCGAAGAACGGTGGCCGACAAAAGACTGCCAGCGCTGAGCTGTACTTTCTGCCTGAAACAAAAAGTGTTCCACCACCTCCTTGAGCTTGCTGATGTGATAGTCTGGCAGAAGGACTTTCGCTGCTGCCGTGACTACTTAACTTGAAGTTCTCCTATTGACAATGCAGTAATGCCCCACTTCCTTGGTTATTCTGACATCATCGTTACCAGTTCACACTTGTGAGGTCATAGCAGCCGGGACAAGAAGTGTATATACAGTAGTCAGGTTTCAGAGAAAAATCAGTTGGTTACAGTTATTGGGAAAACTGCAAAACTTTCTTCCCCCATTCCCCTTGTACAAAGAACTGAAAACAATTATCTACTTACTTTACTTTACTTTGATGGCTGCTTTTCCGGTCCCATACAGCAGGGGAACCCCACTCTCTACAGGACCTCCACTGTCGTTTTACCTTGTTCATTCAGAGTATTTAACATTTCATATCACATATTATTCATTTACTGTTAAATTGTCGCTGTCAAAAGATTCATGAAATAAGAAAGTCTTCAGTTTCCTCTTGAAAGCCTTAATGTCTTCAATCATTCAAATGTTTCGTGGGAGCTTATTATATAGTCTCGGGGCCGCATATTTAAAGGCTCTGGAGCCTAAAGTAGACATAAATCTAAGTTCCAACAGTTTGAAGCCATCTGTAACTATTCTCGTGTCGACACGATTTGTTGGCTGCGCAATATGTAGCAATTCTATCAAGTATTTTGGACGACCGGTTCCGATAACTTGGGGGGTTATTGTACATTTGTTCTAACACGGAGTACTTACCTAGACCTACTTTCTTAGGAGTATCTGGGATCTCCTCCCATCCGACCAGAATTTTGTGTAGTTTACCCTACTCCCTTTTTCTATGCGGGGTAATCTCTGGCGGAGTGATACGCGCCCAGAGACGACCCGGGGTCAGAGAGCATGCTTGCTCAGGTCTCGATCTCCAGTAAGTTTTTGGTCGCGCCGGCGTTAACACCCCGACGCTCTTTCTTAACCCAGTGCGACCCTTTGTGTCTCACGTGGTCCCTTTGTGTGCTTCCCTATCCTTTCCCTCTGTGTTCCTGTGTCTCGCGGTGTATTACTAGTGCGTTATGGAGCATCCCCGTCGTTGCCGTGGGCCTGTAGCCTGTAATTCGTGTGGCGCTTTCCTCTCTAAGCCCGAAGTTGACCCGTACTCCTCGTGTTCGTCGTGTAGGGGCAGTGTGTGTTCCCCTACAGCCACGTGTCCGGAGTGCGAGTCCTGGAATGAAGTGCAGTGGGTGCGATACGGCACTAAGAAGAAAGCCTCTCGACGGTCCCCTAGGAAGTCCAGCGTCCCGTCGAACAGAGTTAATCTGCCGTCTTCCCCTACCCAGTGTAGGGGTCAAGGTAAGTCTGTTGCGGGGAAGCGGCCTGTGGCCTTTCCCCAGGAGTCTGATTTACCTGACAGTGGGATCGTGTCTTTGGTCCAGGCAAGCGGGGGGCCTGAGGGAGGGGCGGGTGTGTATCCAGGGGACGGAGCCCGGGTGAAAGCAGGTCCCGTCTCGTCGGACGATCCGATGTGGGGTAAAACGGCGCAGTCTTCTCCCGCCTCTTGGGCAGGTTTATCAGGTGCGTCAGCAGCCGAGGTTGCTGCTGAGAAGGACGACTCACCGCCATCAGACACCATCGTGTGGGCGCCTCTGAAGACGCCCTTCAGATCGCCCCTGAGGATGGAAGAGGAGTTTGAGTCCTGGTTCCCCAGAGAGGAACTCCCCCACTCCCCTCCAACGCCTTCAGCTACGTTCCCGCCGGACTTCATGGAGCCTTCGTCGCCGGCCGAACCCCATGCAGAATCACCAGCAACGCGGCAAGATTCAGGCCCTCCAACGAGGTCCTACAGGTCTTCGGGCTCTCTGTCGAGGCCTACTCCTGCTCGTCGAAAGACGGAGCCCCGAGAGACCATAGGAGACGGCGAGATAGGTCCCACAGGAGGCGATCTCGCTTGCGCTCCCATTCAAGATCCCGCCACGTGAGTAGACGTTCCAGATCCCCCAGGAGTAAGTTCAGGAGAAGCTTTTTGCCGGACGAAAGTAAGTATGACCGACGGAGGGACTCGTCTCATCAGGCACCAAGGGACAGGCATAAGTCCGCGAAGGTTCCGACTACACCCGCCCAGCGGGGAGAGTCGCCCCTTCGGTCTGGCAGCTGCGTCCCGGCCTCAAGATCTTCGATGAGTCGTCCAGAACGGGAGAAACACCTTTCCTCGACGGGCAAGCCCGCAGACCCCTGGTCTGCCGGAAGAAGTGATAAATCCAGGACGGAGGCCTCCGTTCCAGCGGCAATGCCCGTCCTACTGCCTGAAGCGAGGGGACTGGACCACTCCATGAGGATGCCTCCTCCTCGTACGGCTCCCCCCGTCGGAGGTCCTTCGTCACGAGAACTGGGACGCCTAACGGAGAAGGTAGAGGACAGGGAAGAAGGTTCGTCAGGGGAAGTTTCTGCGTACAGGAGGGTGATAGGCCTCATCCGACGGCACCATAGGCTGGACGAACCGGAGCCCTCTACTGACGAGGTTCTGGCTCTCAAGCCTCAACAGGCTGGTGGATGCGCCTGTACAACAGAGGCCCTCGCTAGCCTTCCCTTTAGCTAGAGATGTGAAGCTGGGATTGGCGCACGTTAGCAAGATCGTGGCCAACCATGCGGAAGCTCCCAAGAACCAGAGCGCCTCTAGACTTCTCCAGGGCCTGAAGACGCAGTCCCGGTTCTACCTCCCGGAAGGACGCCGCGCGGGGCTATGCGCAGTGGAACCGGCAGTCGCCAGCTGGGGACAGGGTGCAGCAGAGGAGAGGGCTACCACGGCCTCAGTTTGTTTCTCCCCGGCGGAGTCTGCCATGATGGAGGAGCTGTCAGGGGACTTGGTTCACGTGTCATCGTGGCTAGATTGGTGGGCCTCCACGCTGGTAGGGTTCCAGTCCTCGCACGACCTTGCAATCCCGGAAAATCAGGCCTTGCTGAAGGAGCTGATTAGCTCGGGAGTTGAGGCCCTGAAGTTCCTTTCCTATCAGTCCATAACACAAACTGCCAACTGGATACTGAGGAAAAGGGACACAGTGCTCAGCAGACTTGTAAGGCGGCTCCCTGACAGGGAAGCGAGATCCCTGAGTAGCCTTCCACTGTGGGACGAGTCAGTTTTCCCCCTCAAGGAAGTGGAAGAGAGGGTGAGGAAACTAAAGGATGTGGGAGAAACCAGGCCCCCTCCAGCAAGAAGACCTACCCATAGAAGAGCACCTTCTGACGTCTCTTTCCCTCCTCACGCCTCGCCTAACCAGCCCAGGAGAGACGCCCCTACTACATCCTGGCAGCAACCTTTGCAGCCCTCCCGTAGGGGAACGTCGGCTGCGCAGTCAGCATTCAGGCCCTCCTATTCAGCCGCTAGAAGAGGTCGTTCGGGCCGCGCCTCTCAAAGGAGATAGGGAGAGAGGCCCCCTACTCCTGCTGAAGCCTCAGGTGGGGGGATGCCTCAAACATTCTTGGCAAGCATGGCGGGACCACGGATTGGACCCGTGGACCGTGACAGTCCTGAAAGAAGGGTACAGGTTGCCCTTCCTGGTGGAACCCCCACCTCCGATACCAGATCTACAGGCGGAATGGTTGGCACCGAAGGACGGCCCTGCAAGAAGAGGCCTCTGCTATGCTGGCGAAAGGGGCAATGGAACCAGTCAAGAACCCAGGTCCAGGGTTCTACAGCAGACTCTTCCTGGTGGAGAAAGCGACAGGGGGCTGGAGACCGGTCATAGACCTCTCAGCCCTCAACAGGTTCGTGTACAAGACCGACTTCAAGATGGACACTCCGAAGTCAGTCCTAGCGGCCTTGAGGGAAGGAGACTTCATGATGTCCATAGACCTCAAGGATGCATACTTCCAGGTCCCTGTCCACCCCTCCAGCAGGAAGTACCTAAGGGTAAAATGGGGTACCCAAACATTACAGTTCAAGACCCTCTGCTTCGGTCTGTCCACAGCCCCTCAGGTCTTCACGAGGATCTTTGCGACAGTCTCAGCCCGAGCGCACGAACAGGGCATCCGCCTGATTCGGAACCTGGACGACTGGTTGTTGCTTTCAGCCTCAAGGGAAGTACTGAGGGGGCAAGGCGCGAAGCTCCTGCAGTTCTGCAGCGTCCTGGGTATCACCATCAACCTGAAGAAGTCCCAATTGATACCCTCCACCAGGATGACCTACCTCGGGATGGTCTTGGACTCCCGGTTGGCGAGAGCATTCCCTTCCGCAGAGAGACTGGACAACCTGAGCCAGATCCTACGGCCCTTCCTGTCGGGTCAGCCCAGGAGAGCCAGAGACTGATAGGTCACCTCGTGTCATTAGAGAAGCTAGTCCCACAGGGGAGACTCAAACTCAGGGGAGTACAGTGGAACCTGAAGGAGGCTTGGGACCAGAGAGACTCCACGCACAAGGTGGTCCTCGAGTGGTGGCACGACACATCGAACACCCTCAAGGGGATGCCCTTCGCGGCCGACCCTCCGGAGATGCTCCTGTTCACCGACGCATCCAAGGAGGGTTGGGGTGCTCATCTCCTCGACAGCACAGCGAGAGGAAGATAGGGAGCCGAAGAGAAGAACCTGCACATAAACGTACTGGAAATGATGGCAGTGCAAAGAGCATGCCTAGAGTTCGTTCAGAAGCTCCGGGGAAACACCGTGGCACTGATGTGCGGCAACGCCACGGTGGTGGCCTACATAAAGAAGCAAGGAGGACTAAAATCGAGGGAGTTGTGCGGCCTCACGTTGGAGTTCCTGGAATGGGCCGAAAGGGAGCAGATCAAGATCTCCGGTCAGGTTCATTCCAGGGAAGAGGAACGTCCTGGCCGACGGCCTCAGCATAATGGGTCAAGTGGTGGGGTCCGAGTGGTCCTTGCACTCAGAAGTGGCCAAACTCAGATTCAGAAGTTGGGCTCGCCAGTAATAGACCTCTTCGCCACGAGGCTGAACGCACAGCTCCCCGTGTTTTGTTCTCCTGTGCCAGATCCAGGAGTGGCGTTCGAGGACGCCTTCCAGCATCCTTAGGACAACCTCAACGTTTACACCTTCCCTCCCTTCGGAATGCTCAGACAAGTCCTCAACAGGGTGAGGAGAGCGGACAACCTGTGGATGACTTTGGTAGCGCCCCGGTGGCCGGAGAGAGAGTGGTTCGCGGATCTAAAGGAACTGGCGCGCCTTCCACCTTGGCCCCTTCTGGACAGGTCAGACCTTCTCCGGCAGCCACACTTTCAAAGGTTCCACGAAAACCCTCGGTCCCTCTGCCTTCACGAGTGGAGGTTATCGAGCGTCTCCTGAGGAAGGAAGGGTATTCGGCAAAGACCACAACGAGGATGTCAGGTTACCTGAGACGGTCGTCAGCCGCTGTGTACCAGGCTAAATGGGCTACCTTCACGAAGTGGTGTGTCGCGAAGAACATCAAGCCGTTGAAAGCCTCCATCCCGGAGATTTCTTAGTCTATCTCAGGGACGAGGTAAATATGTCCATCCCAGACATTAAAGGAGTCCGAGCCGCCCTAGGACAAGTCTTCCTCCTGAAGGGCATCGACCTAGGTTCCTCCAGACACATCTCGATGCTCATCAAGAGCTTCGAGCAATCATGCCCCCCTCAAGCGGTTAGAGTGCCCCAGTGGGACGTGGCTAGGGTCCTGAAGATGCTGTCAGAACCTCCCTTCGAACCCTTAAAGGACATCTTAGACAAGGAGCTCACCCTCAAGACTGTTTTTCTGTTAGCACTGGCATCAGCAAAACAGGTAGGGGAGCTTCATGGACTTTCATACGAGGTGTCACACTCGAGGGGTTGGTGTGAAGCTACCTTCAGGTTCGTACCATCCTTCGTGGCCAAGACCCAGAACCCAGCAGTCTGGGACCCCAAGTTTGAAGGATTCTCGGTGCCGGCAATCCCACGTTCAGACAACCCCAAGGACTTGCGGCTGTGCCCTGTCAGAACAGTACGGAAGTACTTGGAGAGGACAGCCAGACTTGACCCGAAATCAAGTGTCTTCGTTTCTTCAGGATTAGTAAAGAAACCAGTCTCCAAAAACACGATCTCCTTCTGGCTACGGCAAGTGATCATGAGAGCCTACAGTAGTGTAGGGATTCCTATTCCGGGTAAGCCTAGACCCCACGACATCAGAGGTCTGAGTACTTCGTTGGCCTTTGAGAAGAACATGGCAGTCGGCCAAATCCTGCGGGCGGGTCCTTGGGGCAATCAGTCAACCTTCACAGCTCACTACTTGAAGGAATGCTCGAGGAGGTCCTTGGACGGATTCTCTCTCGGTCCCGTCATTTCAGCGCTTCAAAAGATTTAAAGGTTTAGCTCCAGGGAAACCACAGGCCAAGAGACACAGGTTCCTTCCTCCCCCCTCTGTTCCCTTATTATCTTCCCTGAAATTACACTAAAATCCTTCAACTACCATGGGATACATCGTCAGTGAATGGATACATCTCCAAGGATTTTTACAGAGGTGAGTTACTTAGACACTAAGATAGTTTTTTGGGTAGTTTTCCCTATTTCTCGTGTTTTCTCTCGGAGGGTCAGCAGAACCTAGCCTCCTATCTAGGTTCCTCCCTTTTCTCTCCTCTTCATGGTCTCTGGGTCCTGTGGTATGCTCCCACCTCCTAAGGTATAAGTCTCCTAAGAAAGTAGATCGAAGTAAGTACTCTGTGTTGGAACAAATCACAAATTTTAACCCTTTAACCCCCAGGCTATTTGGAAATTTCCAACCTTAACCCCCAGGGGGTTATTTTTTTCTCAGCACATTTTGCAGTATATTTTTTTTAAATTGCTCTAACAGCCTTAATTTTTGTCATAGAGAGGTCAGGTTGGTCTCATTCTCTTGGAAAATGCCTGAATTTTTTCAAAAAAATCTCAAAAATATGAAAAAAATAGTTTTTATAGCCTTTTTTTGCAAGGACGTAACGGTACGTCCATGGGGGTAAAGGGATGGCTTTTGTGAAACGTACCAGTACGTCCTTTGGGGGTAAAAGGGTTAAGTAATTTGTATTTTTCCTAACAGTACTTACCTGGAACTACTTTTGGGTTATGGCCTACCCTGAGTGCCTTACAGGACTTAATAGAAACCTATCTGTCAGAACTTACTGGAGATCGAGACCTGAGCAAGCATGCTCTCTGACCCCGGGGCGTCTCTGGCCGCGTATTACCCCGCATAGAAAACGGGTGTAGGGTAAACTACACAAAATTCTGGTCGGATGGGAGGAGATCCCAGATACTCCTAAGAAAGTAGTTCGAGGTAAGTATTGTTAGGAAAAATACAAATTACTTGAAATTTGTGGTATTTTAAATTCAATTCTCGCTTTAATCGGCGGGCAGTGTAAATCAATTAGTATAGGGGTGATCCTTTCTCTAGGTGGGACACCTTTCATCAGTCTTGCTCCTCTGTTTATGATGTTTTGTAATTTCCTAAGTTGGACTTTTGGTAAATTGTAGTAGATAGAGTTGCAGTATTCAATCCTGGTAATAACAGTTTATCACAAGTTTCTTAACAGAATTTTCGTCCAGGTACTTTTTTATAAATGCAATATTTCTTAGATGATAACCAGCACTTTTTATTACATTATTTATTTGGGCATTTAGAGAAAGGTTACAGTCAAGAAATACAACTAGATCTCGAACTTTACTAGATATCGGCACCGAGTCATTATTTATGTTCGTTTGAACATCACCTAAATTTCTCACACATTGTTTTGTCCTCATTTAATTTAAGTTGTTCAAATGTCGTCCATTCTCTAACACTATCAAGGATTCGGTTTAGAGTTTCAGTAGTGTCATGTATATAATTTATGGAGAAGTAAAATTGTGTCTGAATCTGCAAATAGTTTAAACGTTACGCCATGCCTTTGTAGCATTTTCGATTGACCAATAGTATAGATACAGAATAAGATTGGGCCAAGTACTGTACACTTCCCTGGGGTACCCCTCTGTTTAAGGGTTCATATGATGAATACGAGTTTCCAATTTGTACACAGTAATTTCTACCAACCAAGTAGTCTTTTAGGTATTCGAAAGCTTTGATCTTCAACGCCGATGGACCATAGCTTATTTAGTAGCAGTTCATGCACAACTGTATCAAAAGCAGCACTGAGATCGAGCAATATTAAAATACCACATTTATTTTCATCCATCATTTCTAGCAAATCATTTACAACAGAGCAGATGGCTGTCTCCGTAGAGTAGTTTTCTGTAGGCAGCTTGGTTGTCAGCCAAAGCTTCTATTACTTCTTAGTGGCTGACTAGTTGTTCAAGAATTACATATTCAAGCACTTTTGAGACAAAGAATAGATTTGAAAGATGTCTCTTTGAGCTTAATTCCTGGTAGTCCAGTGCATTTCTCAGAACTGGTGTGACTAAAGCCATTTTCTCAGATTTAGGAAACTTACATTCATCAATGTAAGTTTCTAGAAGAGCCACTATGGTTACACTTGTAGTACATCTGTACTCTCTGTCAGCTGAAAGCAAAGTGGCTACTCAATGAACTGGCTGAGGAGACATGGGCCCCCTCCCAGGAACTACCAACTTCCTGTTATAAATTTTGAAAGTTCTAGCCAAGGTGAAAACATTAATCCTATTAAAGGACGGGATTTTATTCGTGTATGAACATTCTTCATTCATCTAATATCTTATTCACAAGAAAGAACAGTGCTGTATTGCAATATTTTCTACTGTGTACATTGCTGAATTCTTAACCATTAAATTTTAACCTCCAAGGGTTCTGACAGTACTATATACAAAAATGTCCAATGTCTGAAATATAGCATATTGTTTAATGGTTTCACAATTCTGTACTTGAAATTATTCTAAAGTATTAAAAGCAGAAGCAACATAATTTTATCAAAACCTTAAATTTCTAACCGATTATATAACTTCTTGTGGTTCATCGTGATTCCATCCTGTGGGTTTATGGTATTCATCTATTCAAGAGAACATAGTTGAGAATTAAGGCTGTGAATAAGAAACGACTATTTTCGTCATAAAAAAATCGATGATTAAGAACTGGATGACATGACTTCATGTTCATGGAATTTGAAAGAATTACCTTCCTACATGCGATCTAACCTGTACCCAGTCTCGTGGAAACCAATAATTCTGGCTTGATCTATACAGTAATTATATGGAAAGTTAATCAGAAACATTTCAAATGCATACTACACACAAAAATAAATTTTAGAAGTAATTTGTATTTTCCTAGAATACAAACCTGGAGCTATTTAAAAGGGTATTCTTACAGCTATGGCAAAAGTATACCCTTATAAATAGTGGAGGGTTTGTAACTACGCTGGAACAAACAAAGGATTGAATCTAAAAACTCCTCTGACAGGTGTAATATTGAAACCACCAAATAATAAGTTAAAATAAAACTAAATATTTTACTTAGAAATTAATATACTCTTAGAGTACTTACAACTTGACAATTTTTATGCACAACTATATACAATTTAAAGTTAAACACTGCCCCTTTGAAGTATTTTCCAGTAAACATTAAATACCCTACAAGGTATATTACACTTCAATAACTAAATTCGATTGAACAAAAATAAAAACTTGCAAAATCTTATGGTTGAATGTAGTCGTTGACATGTAAGAATTTTTTAAAAACAAAAGGTAAAAAAAAAATTATGAAATACTGTACAACTAGGCAACTAAACTAATTGTTTGAAATTTAGAGAACTGCTCATTCATACCTTCCAAGTAAATTGTAAAAATCAGTGTGATAAATCTATAAATATTAGGTAGCTATAGCAGAAACAATTTCAACATTGAATATTAAAAGTTAATCGGTTTGCCAAAATATGCTGCCAAGTTTGCTTCCCTGAAAGCTTCTGAGCAGGTGGGATGTGCATGACAAACTCTAGCAACATCTTCGCAGCTGGCTCCATACTCCATGGCAAGTGCAGCCTCGTTAATCATCTCTCCTGCGCCTGGGCCAATGATGTGTGCCCCAAGCATGCGGTCGGTGTGCTTATCAGCAAGGATCTTTACGAGACCATCTGTGTCATTATTACATTTTGCTCGAGAATTGGCTGCAAAGGGAAATTTCCCTACTGCATACTCCACACCCTGAAAAATATATATCTTTTCTTCAAAAACAATTTGTCATATAAACACTACACTTATATGGCACAATTTGTTTGTCATGAAATATCCAAGATCTATCTGAATGAAGAATCACTGACAAAGTACTGTATGTGTAATGTGCTCTTCAGCTGGATCATACCAAGTGACATTGCACTTTTAACAGTAAGAGCATGGTATAGGAAAAAGAAAGTTATAAACAAGGGGTTGAAGGTAAAGAAATAATAAAATATAATGCATTACTTGTAATGCACTAATCTTATTAAATACACTACTATCAATTCATATCACGTGCATGCAATAATAAATGTGGTATAAAGTTAACCCACTGATCTTCAATAGCTAATATTTCTCAGTCCGTCTTTTGAAAGTGGAAGTATTCCCCGTGATAGTTAAAGATTTTCAGTTGGTAAGACCAAAGTATTTTATTGCATGGAGCTTATAGATATAAACAAAAAAAAAGTTAAGAGTAGTCTGCGTGGCAAAGAGTTTCAGCATCTGTAAAATAGGTTTGTATGCATTGCATACCTTAATTTATTGGCTATAACACTCCGACTGTATCTGCAAAAAATATCTGGATACAAATGAACGTTTTTTTAAATATAATTATCAACTGTACCTCTGCTTTAAGATCCTCTTCTGTCTTGCCAATCCATGCAACTTCTGGATGTGTGTAAATAACTGATGGAACACAGTTATAATCTATATGTACTGGACCACCTGCCATTCCCTCAACACAAACAATGCCCTCATCTTCTGCTTTATGTGCTAACATTGGTCCATGAATACAGTCGCCGATGGCATAAATACTTGAAAAAGAGAAAAAATTATATACAGTTGCCGATGGATAAATATTTGGAAGAGAAAATAATAACATGAGAAGCTAAGAGGCATGCATCAAAGCCTAGGTGTTGATGCCCAATAAGGAAAATTAGTGTTTTATAATTTTACTTATATAAGTTTTTTCAATAAATAGGGAATACATAAAATGAATGCTGTAAGTCTATACATGGTTCTTGACTAACTGGAGAATGCTTTTAACTATTAAACCTAAGTTCTGTACAACTTAAAATATCCAAAAAGATCATAGTGAAGCAAATCTCTCATTAGTGGACTTTTAAGTTGAATTATTTAACAGATTCAGCTCTAGGCAGATGGGGTTGGAAAATGTGTTTCTAAGATATCAGGACCCTTTTCAATATAATCTTTCACATCATCTATCCAACACTTCACCCTTTTCCTCCTCTTTCCAACCATTTCTGAATTTTTAAATTTTCCTTTACATCACAAAATTTATAAGTAATTTGTACTTTTCCTAACTGATTACTTCAATAGGAGTAAGAGTTCTGAGATGCTAGATTCGGCTGTTAAAAGAAGGTGGCTGGAAAGCTCTGGCCTCTAGACAGGTCACCAAGCTTCCATTTTGACATACAAACAGCACCATTCTACTCTTCATTCACATATTTTTCTGTATCCCAAAACACAGCAATTACAACCACTGTCCTTTCTCTTGACTTCTCACTTCACTGAATCCATAAAAATATTAAACTGCCAAAAAATCACACAGTTTTTAAGTAATATGATATTTTAATTATGAAATAAATTTTTGAATATACTTACCCGGTGAATATATAATAGCTGACGTCTCCGGCGGCTCGACAGAAAAACACAAAAACTCGCGAGCGATCGCTATGAAGGTTGCGGGTGTGCCCACCAGCGCCAACTATCGGCCAGATACCGCATATACATGTAAACAGCTCCAGTTCTTCTCATCCCGCTGGGTCTCTATCGGAGAGGAAGGGGGGGGCCTTTAATTTATATATTCACCGGGTAAGTATATTCAAAAATTTATTTTATAATTAAAATATCATTTTTAAATATTTAACTTAGCCGGTGAATATATAATAGCTGATTCACACCCATGGTGGTGGGTAGAGACCAGAATTAATAAAGTTTACAGCGTATATGCTTAGAGTTTTTGACAGTTATATCATAACAAAACCCAAATATATATAGGTACCTGGTAAGGAAGTTGACTTAGACGATTACTCTGCCTTGTTAGTCTGTCTTCCTCACAAAGCCCAGCGATCCTCTTAGGATGCTGAAAGACTCCCAGGAGCTGAAGTATCAAGGGCTGCAACCCATACAACAGGACCTCATCAAACCCCTAATCTGGGCGCTCTCAAGAAATGACATTTGACCACCCGCCAAATCAACCAGGATGCGAAAGGCTTCTTAGCCTTCCGTACAACCCAAAAACAAGATTAAAAACATTTCAAGAGACAGATTAAAAGGATATTGGAATTAAGGGAATGTAGTGGTAGAACCCTCACCCACTACTGCACTCGCTGCAACGAATGGACCCAGTGTGTAGCA
Source organism: Palaemon carinicauda (assembly GCF_036898095.1). NCBI lineage: Eukaryota > Metazoa > Arthropoda > Malacostraca > Decapoda > Palaemonidae > Palaemon > Palaemon carinicauda. Next base: position 34,770,125 of record NC_090737.1, on the reverse strand, counting down.
GTCCTCGTAAAGAGTCTGGACATCTTTTAAGTAAAATGACGCGAATACCGACTTGCTTCTCCAAAAGGTCGCGTCCATAATACTTTGCAGAGATCTATTTTGCTTAAAGGCCACGGAAGTTGCTATAGCTCTTACTTCGTGCGTCTTAACCTTAAGCAAGCATCGGTCTTTTTCATTCAAGTGAGAATGAGCCTCTCGTATTAAAAATCTGATAAAATATGACAAAGCATTCTTTGACATAGGCAATGATGGTTTCTTAACTGAGCACCATAATGCCTCAGATCCACCTCGTAAGGACTTAGTACGAGCTAAGTAGAACTTAAGAGCTCTAACTGGACACAGCACTCTTTCAAGTTCGTTGCCTACGATCTCTGACAGGCAAGGTATATCAAAGGACTTAGGCCAAGGACGAGAAGGCAGTTCATTTTTGGCCAGGAAACCAAGTTGAAGTGAACATGTGGCTTTTTCTGTAGAAAAGCCGATGTTCTTACTGAAGGCATGAATTTCACTGACCCTTTTAGCCGAAGCCAAGCACACTAGGAAAAGCGTCTTGAGGGTGAGATCCTTCAGGGAGGCTGAATGTAATGGCTCAAACCTGTCTGACATGAGGAACCTTAGGACCACGTCTAAGTTCCATCCAGGAGTTGCCAAACGACGTTCCTTAGAGGTCTCGAAAGACTTAAGGAGATCTTGGAGATCTTTATTGTTGGAAAGATCTAAGCCTCTAAGACGAAAGACCGAAGCCAACATGCTCCTGTAGCCCTTAATCGTGGGAGCTGAGAGGGAGCGAACATTTCTCAGATGTAAAAGAAAATCTGCGATTTGGGCTACAGAGGTACTGGAAGAGGACACAGATGCTGACTTGCACCAGTCTCGAAAGACTTCCCACTTCGACTGGTATACTCTGATGGTAGAAGCTCTCCTAGCTCTCGCAATCGCACTGGCTGCCTCCTTCGAAAAGCCTCGAGCTCTTGAGAGTCTCTCAATAGTCTGAAGGCAGTCAGACGAAGCGCGGGGAGGCTTTGATGAACATTCTTTACGTGGGGCTGACGTAAGAGATCTACCCTTAGAGGAAGACTTCTTGGAATGTCTACCAGCCATTGAAGTACCTCGGTGAACCACTCTCTCGCGGGCCAGAGGGGAGCAACCAACGTCAACCTTGTCCCTTCGTGAGAGGCGAACTTCTGCAGTACCTTGTTGACTATCTTGAATGGTGGGAATGCATATAAGTCCAGATGAGACCAATCCAGTAGAAACGCGTCTATGTGGATCGCCTCTGGATCTGGGACTGGTGAGCAATAGATCGGTAACCTTTTGGTCAACGAGGTGGCAAAGAGGTCTATGGTGGGTTGACCCCAAGTCGCCCAAAGACTCTTGCACACGTCCTTGTGGAGGGTCCATTCCGTGGGTATCACCTGACCCCTCCGACTGAGACAGTCTGCCAAGACGTTCAAGTCCCCCTGGATAAATCTCGTCAACAGGGAGATGCCTCGATTTCTTGACCATATGAGAAGGTCCCTTGCGATCTCGTACAGCGTGTGGGTGTGTGTGCCTCCTTGCTTGGAGATGTACGCCAAAGCTGTGGTGTTGTCTGAGTTGACCTCTACCACTTTGTTTCGAAGAATGCTTTCGAATTTCATCAAGGCCAAGTGGACTGCTAATAGCTCCTTGCCGTTGATGTGCATGCTCTTCTGACTTGAGGTCCACAGACCCGAGCATTCCCGACCGTCCAGGGTCGCACCCCAACCCAAATCCGACGCGTCTGAGAACAACACGTGGTTTGGGTTCTTGACTGCTAGGGATAGTCCCTCTCTCAGACTGATATTGCTGTCCCACCATTTCAGGCATGCCTTTACTGGTTCGGAGACTGGGATTGATACCGTCTCTAACGTCTTGTCCTTGTTCCAGTGAGAGGCTAGATGGAACTGGAGAGGCCGAAGGCGTAGTCTCCCTAGCGAGACAAACTGCTCCAGGGATGAGAGAGTCCCTACGAGACTCATCCAACTCCTGACTGAACAACGTTCTCTTTTCAGCATTAGTTGGACTTTGAGCAGAGCTTGTTCTATTCGGGTGGCAGACGGAAAAGCCCGAAAAACTGGACTGCGAATCTCCATCCCCAAATATAGAATAGTCTGGGATGGGATCAGTTGGGACTTTTCTAGGTTGACCAAAAGTCCCAATTCCTTGGCCAGACCCAACGTCCAATGTAGATCCTGCAGACAGCGATGACTGGACGATGCTCTGAGAAGCCAGTCGTCCAAGTACAGGGAGGCTTGGATTCCCGATAGATGGAGGAATTTTGCCACATTCCTCATGAGCCTCGTAAACACGAGAGGAGCAGGACTGAGGCCAAAGCACAGGGCTCGAAACTGGTACACCACATTCCTGTAAACAAACCTCAGAAACGGTTGGGAATCCGGGTGTATAGGAATGTGGAAGTACGCATCTCGTAGGTCGAGAGAGACCATCCAGTCTCCCTCTCTGACCGCTGCTAAGACGGACTTCGTGGTCTCCATCGTGAATTTTGTTTTTGTAACAAAAACGTTGAGCGCACTGACGTCTAGCACCGGCCTCCAACCTCCTGTATGCTTTGGGACTAGGAAGAGACGGTTGTAAAACCCCGGTGATTGAAGGTCCGAGACTTTCACCACCGCTCCCTTCTCTAGCAACAGAGACACTTCTTGATTTAGGGCTTGTCTCTTTGACTCCTCTCGGTACCTGGGAGAGAGGTCTATGGGAGTTGTTACTAGAGGAGGTTTGCGTACAAACGGTATTTTGTACCCCTCTCTGAGCAACAGAACAGACTCTTGGTCTGCACCCCTCTTCTCCCAGGCCTGCCAGAAGCTCTTCAATCTGGCACCTACCGCTGTCTGAGGCTGTGGGCAGTCAGACTCTGCCACGGGAGGACTTGGCTCCTCTCTTCTTACCTCTCTTTCCCTCGGCACGAGAGCTTCCCCTGCTGGGAGCTCTGCCACGAAAGGGCGGGATAAATCTAGACGCAGGAGTCTCGATCCTGGGTCTTACAGCAAAGGATGAAGAAGGAGCCCCTTTGCGAGCAGAGGACGCCATCAGGTCATGGGTATCCTTCTGCACAAGCGAAGCAGCTATATCCTTAACCAGCTGTTGTGGAAACAAGGCCGCTGATAAGGGAGCATAGAGCAGTTCCGATCTCTGACAAGGAGTAACTCCTGCCGAAAGGAAAGAGCAAAGGGTTTCTCTCTTCTTTAAGACTCCCGACGTAAAGGTGGAGGCGAGCTCAATGGAGCCATCGCGGATGGCTTTATCCATACAGGACATGATAAGTAAGGAAACATCTTGGTCGGCAGACGAGATCTTCCTACTTAAAGCTCCTAATGACCAGTCAAGAAAGTTAAACACTTCAAAGGCTCTGTATACGCCTTTAAGCAGATGGTCAAGGTCCGAGGAGGACCAACAAATCTTCGAGCGTCTCATGGCCAGGCGACGGGGAGAGTCTACGAGGCTTGAGAAGTCACCCTGGGCAGAGGCAGGGACTCCCAAGCCGAGAACTTCTCCCGTGTTATACCAGACGCTCGATCTAGAAGCAAGCTTAGAAGGAGGGAAGGCAAAGGCCGTCTTCCCCAAACTCCTCCTGGTATCCAACCAGTCGCCTAGAAGACGTAAAGCCCTCTTAGAAGAGCGAGAAAGCACTAGCTTAGTAAAGGCTGGCTTGGTAGCAGCTAAGCCTAGAGCAAACTCAGACGGAGGCGAACGAGGAGCAACAGCAACAAAGTGATCTGGAAAAAGATCCTTGAAAATCATCATGATCTTTTTGAAATCCATCGAAGGAGGAACAGCCTTAGGTTCATCTACATCTGAAGGATTATCATCAGGATGAGGATCAGCAACGTCCTCATCTGAAGGAGCTTCGTCCGATAACTGCTGAGTCTCAAGCAAGGGAGAGACCTGCCTTGGTGGCAATGCTTGACAAGCAGAGTCCACACGCACCGGAGCATCAGTAGCAGTCCAGGACGCTATGTCATGTAACTGCTTAACAGACTGACTAGCAACAACAACAGGAGCGGGAGGACGCTCGACGTCAACTCGAGACTGCCTTGACTGCCTAGACTGAGCAGTCAAAACAACTCTTGACTGCGGTGCTTGACGCTCAACGTCAAAACAAGTCAACTTCGCTGGTTGGCGAACGTCCTGAACGTCAACAAGAGCATGCGGCAGCGGCTGAACGTCCACAAGCGGCTGAAAGTCAACACGGGACTGCATCGAGTGAGGCTCTACAAAACGTGACTTTGTAACGTCAACGTCAACAGGACGAGCAAAGGCTCGTTTGGGCGGCTGACGGCCAGGATCTCGATCAGCTAAGCGGCGAGGATCATCGTGAACCTTTTCAGCAGAATAGTCCTCCATAAGAGAGGCAAGCTTATTCTGCATGTCTTGCAGTACAACCCATTTAGGATCAACGGGAATGGGTGCGGTAAGAGACGAGGGGAACGTCTGTGACTGCAAAACATTGCCTACACTAAGACTCTCGGAGCCTGTGTTACGCTTCTGTTTAGGCGGCGAGCAGTCTTCCGATGACTGCACAGGGTCAGAGCTGTCCCAATGGCTACAACCAGGACGCTGGACCTGTCCTGAAGGGACTGACTTTCGCTTTAAGGGTCTCGAAACCTTGCTCCACGGTTTCTTACGCGATAAGCCTTCGGATGACGAGGAGACCGTCTCGCTCGTCTTATGGTAGGGGCGGTCTTGACGAGACACGCCTGAAACCATAGAGGGAACGTCTGTTCGTTGGTTAAAGCCTCTCGAACCCATAAGTCCTACGACATTACTTCTCCCTGGGGCTTGGGAGCTTGCAAGAGGTCTCGGACTAGGCGAACGACAGGCACGAACAGACGAACCCTCGGTCGCAACACTGATAACACTTTGCGCACTAATCACTTTCCCACGATTTTCTAATGTGGCACTCTGACACTTTAACTCTTTTACATCCGCCATGAGTTGATTACGGTCCGTAGCTAACGACTCAACTCTCTCGCCCAAAGCATGAATGGCAAGTAACATATCCCGCATTGATGGTTCCTGAGTGCTAGTAGAGGGTTCAGGCACAACTACTACTGGGGAAGGATTAGGTTCAGGGGCATGGGAGGAGGAAAATTCTAACGATCTAGAGGAACTTCTCCTCACCCTATCTCTCTCTAGCTTACGAGAATACATGTCAAACTCAAGCCAATCGAATTCCGAAAGGCCCACGCACTCCTCACACCGATCTCCTAATTGACAGGTTTTACCCCGACAATTAGAACACACAGTATGTGGGTCGAGAGAGGCCTTTGGAAGACGCTTATTGCAATCCCTAGCATTACATTTACGAAATCTAGGAATTGGAGAAGGGTCAGCCATTTTGAAAAGTCAAAGAAAGTCCAAAAAACAATCCAAAGTCATCAACAATTAAATCTATCCAAAAAAGAGTTCAAGAGTTTAAGTTGAAGATAAAACACCTGCACTGCGAAAGCTCAAACCAAAAAGAAGTACTTCACCAAGACTGTTGAAAAACTCCAGGTTAACAGCGAGTAATGGAACACCTTGTCGATCAGACCGACAGAGAAGAACTGGAGCTGTTTACATGTATATGCGGTATCTGGCCGATAGTTGGCGCTGGTGGGCACACCCGCAACCTTCATAGCGATCGCTCGCGAGTTTTTGTGTTTTTCTGTCGAGCCGCCAGAGACGTCAGCTATTATATATTCACCGGCTAAGTTAAATATTTAAAATTGTATTTTTCCAAACATACATACATCATACATATACCAAGGCACTTCCCCCAATTTTGGGGGGTAGCCGACATCAAACAAATTAAACGAAAAAGGGGACGTCTCCTCTATATGTTCCTCCCAGCCTGACAAGGGACTCAACCGAGTTCGGCTGGTATTGCTAGGGTGGCACAGCCCACCCTCCCCCATTATCCACCACAGATGAAGCTTCATAATGCTGAATCCCCTACTGCTGCTACCTCCGCGGTCCTCCAAGGCACCAGAGGAAGCAGCAGGGCCTACCGGAACTGCGTCATAATCGCTCGCCATTCATTCCTATTTCTAGCACGCTCTCTTGCCTCTCTCACATCTATCCTCCTAATCACCCAGAGCTTCCTTCACTCCATCCATCCACCCAAACCTTGGCCTTCCTCTTGTACTTCTCCCATCAACTCTTGCATTCATCACCTTCTTTAGCAGACAGCCATTTTCCATTCTCTCAACATGTCCAAACCACCTTAACACATTCATATTAACTCTAGCTGCTAAGTCATTTCTTACACCCGTTCTCACCCTCACTACTTCGTTCCTAACCCTATCTACTCGAGATACACCAGCCATACTCCTTAGACACTTCATCTCAAACACATTCAATTTCTGTCTCTCCGTCACTTTCATTCCCCACAACTCCGATCCATACATCACAGTTGGTACAATCACTTTTTCATACAGAACTCTCTTTACATTCATGCCCAACCCTCTATTTTTTACTACTCCCTTAACTGCCCCCAACACTTTGCATCCTTCATTCACTCTCTGATGTACATCTGCTTCCACTCCACCATTTGCTACAACAACAGACCCCAAGTACTTAAACTGATCCACCTCCTCAAGTAACTCTCTATTCAACAGGACATTCAACCTCGCACAACCTTCCCTTCTCGTACATCTCATAACCTTACTCTTACCCACATTAACTCTCAACTTCCTTCTCTCACACACCCTTCCAAATTCTGTCACTAATCGGCCAAGCTTTTCTTCCACGTCTGCAACCAGTACAGTATCATCCGCAAACAACAACTGATTTACCTCCCATTCATGGTCATTCTCATCTACCAGTTTCAATCCTCGTCCAAGGTCTCGGGGATTCACCTTTCTCACCACTCCATCAACATACTCGGGGATTCACCTTTCTCACCACTCCATCAACATACAAGTTAAACAACCACGGTGACATCACACATCCCTGTCTCCGTCCCACTCTCACCGGAAACCAATCACTCACTTCATTTCCTATCCTAACACATGCTTTACTACCTTTGTAGAAACTGTTCACTGCTTGCAACAACCTTCCACCAACTCCATATAACCTCATCACATTCCACATTGCTTCCCTATCAACTCTATCATACGCTTTCTCCAGATCCATAAACGCAACATACACATCCTTACCTTTTGCTAAATATCTCTCGCATATCTGCCTAACTGTAAAAATCTGATTCATACAACCCCTACCTCTTCTAAAACCACTTTGTACTTCCAACTTCTAAGATTGCATTCTCTGTTTTATCCTTAATCCTATTAATCAGTACTCTACCATACACTTTTCCAACTACACTCAACAAACTAATACCCCTTGAATTACAACACTCATGCACATCTCCCTTACCCTTGTATAGTGGTAAAATACACACACAAACCCAATCTACTGGTAACATTGACAACACAAAACACACATTAAACTATCTCACCAACCATTCAAGTACAGTCACACCCCCTTCCTTCAACATCTCAGCTCGCACACCATCCATACCAGATGCTTTTCCTACTCTCGTTTCATCTAGTGCTCTCCTCACTTCCTCTCTTGTAATCTCTTTCTCATTCTTATCTCCCATCACCGGCACCTCAACACCTGCAACAGCAATTATATCTGCCTCCCTATTCTCCTCAACATTCAGTAAACTTTCAAAATATTCCGCCCACCTTTTCCTTGCCTCCTCTCCTTTTAACAACCTTCCATTTCCATCTTTCACTGTCTCTTCAATTCTTGAACCAGCCTTCCTTACTCTCTTCACTTCTTTCCAAAACTTCTTATTCTCTTCATATGAATGACCCAATCCCTGACCCCACCTCAGGTCAGTTGCCCTCTTTGCCTTACTTACCTTGCGCTTTACTTCCACATTTTTCTCTCCATATCTTTCATACTTCTCTACGCTATTACTCTGCAGCCATTCTTCAAAAGTCCTCTTTTTCTCTTCCACTTTTACCTTCACTCCATTCCACTATAACCCTTCCTCATGCTGCCTCCAACAAACTTCTTGCCACACACATCATTTGCAATCCCAACAAAATTTTCTTTTACTAACTTCCACTCCTCCTCCAAATTACCAGTTTCTCTTACTTTCACTTCGTCATATGCCAGTTTCAACTTTTCTTGATATTTACTTTTTCCCCCCAGTTTTATTAGCTCTTCAACCCTCACTAGCTTCGTTTTACATCCACCTACTCTATTCCCCCACTCTTGCTACAACTAATTTTCCTTCCACCAAAAAATGATTTGACATACCGTTAGCCATACCCCTAAATACGTGCACGTCTTTCAATCTTCCAAACATTTTTTTAGTTATCAACACATAATCCATTAACGCCCTTTCTACCACTCTTCCATTTGCCACTCTTACCCATGTATACTTATTTTTATCTTTCTTTTTGAAAAAGCTAGAACTTATCACCATCTCTTGCTCAACACACATATCTACCAGTCTCTCACCACTCTCATTTTCACTTGGTACGCCATACTTCCCAATGACACCTTCTACCTCTCCAGCGCCCACTCTAGCATTTAAGTCACCCATGACAACTACATAATTCCTTCTACCCAGTACTTCTACACACCTAGTTAAATAATTCCAGAACTCATTCTGCTCTTCACTTTTCTCACAACCTGGCCCATACGCACTGACAAAAGCCCAACATTCCCTACCCAACCTAACCCTTACCCACATTAACCTTGATGATATCTCCTTCCATTCCACTACTTTACCTGCTGTCCATTCACTCGGCAATAGAGCCACACCTTCTCTTGCTCTTCCCCTTTCAATCCCAGACACACTACCAGACATTTCACCAAACATCACTTCACCTTTTCCCTTTATCTTTGTCTCACACAAAGCCAATATATCCATCCTTCTATTTCTAAACATACATCCAATCTCACATCTTTTACTCTCTCTATCTCACTACATCCACGCACATTCAAACAACCCAAAACTAGAGTAAGGGGAGCAGTCACTTATGACACGCAGGGATACCTTTAATAAAAAACTATGACTTCAGCAAAGCTGGAAGGGCTGTGAACTTTATAACAAGGTACACAACAGTTGACTGTTAGGTGGGAGGTAAGCCCTGCCAACCAAACAGGTAGAGTAAACCTCACTTTTGACGTTTACTCAAGGACTTGCAAGGTAGTTGAGGTGGAAAGTTAAACTTCGTAAGGAAAAAAAATTGCTTTAAAAATTTGGGATTTCCTACAAGTAATACAAACTGTTGACCTTTGACAGAAGAATCATCATAGGGAGGGAGGAAATCCCCCTATAACCAATCTGGCTAGTTAACTAACCCAGGAAATGTCAATGTACTTTGGTTCTGTTGAGGAGCAAAAATCATGACTCCTGTCAACCAATTCTAACTGGGGACAAATAGTTATTTTTTAGTAGGAAAGATTTCTCCATCTGTAACTATAATAAAACCCCAAAGGGTAATGAAAATCAAGGTTTCATAGCATACCTGCATTTAGCGTCCGGTCCAGTAACTTGACGGCACAATTGCTAAGCCTCGAGGGAGGGGAAGAATATAAGAAAAATGGCCCAACATTCTCACCTTTCATTCCTCGAGTTTGTCGCGCAATAACAGCTATCTTAGGATAAACACTACTTGTCCCCTTGCGAGAGCAAGGCTTGCTACACAGCCTGTTAAGGAGCACCACAGGTCCCAGGGTAAAGGTATCCAGGGACTTACGGGTAGATTTTCAAAGGTTAAGGGCAGTAAAGGTTGTATGGAGCTTCTGGACACCTGCCTTCATCACTTGCACCACTGACAGATTCTTCTTGAATGCTAGTGTAGAGCTGATACCAGACTTTGTGAGTTTGCACTCATAGACTCCCTGGAAAAACAATGTAAGCATGTTTGATGGTTTCATGAAGACAGAAAGAAACTGTTATTATTACTACTTGATAAGCTACAACCCTAGTTGGAACAGCAGGATGCATAAGCCCAGGGGGCCCAACAGGGAAAATAGCCCAGTGAGGAAATGAAACAAGGAAAAATAAAATACTTTATTTTAAGAGCAGTAACATTAAAATAAATATTTCCTTGATAAACCATAAATTTTTTTTAACAAAACAAGAGGAAGAGAAATTAGATAGAATAGTGTGCCCGAGTGTACACCCAAGCAAGAGAACTCTACCACAAGACAGTGGAAGACCATGGTACAGAGGCTATGGCACTAACCAAGACTAGAGAACAATTATTTAGTTTGGATATTGACTTCTTAAACCCTCCAGTATGGAGGAATAGTCTGATGCTCAGGTCTGAAGTGCAGAGCTCTTGAGGTAACACTGTAGCACCCTCACAAGACAAAGAAGCAGGTCATTCAGATTGCTGGTAATGACTTGGAGAGATTAGATGGGTTGTGAATAGCGGAGTTCAGGGCATTTTTCACAAAGCCCGGAAGAAACATAAAGGAGACCTCCCATCCCTCGGAATGACTCTAAGCATATGAGATGCCAAGCAATTTGCCAAATCTCTTTGCCAAAGCTGATGCAAGCAGGAAGACAGTCTAGAGCACCAGATCTCTATCTGATGCTCTCCTCCGGTGTTGTTCATACGGCTGATGCTTGAGGGAACAGAACTCTTGTGATGTACCATTTCGGAGTTCTCGAAGCTCTTCATAAGCATGGACAACTCTCATGAAGAGGAGAGATCCAGACCCTCCAGTCTACAGAGATGGCTAAAGGCTTTCACAACGAAGACTGAAAGAAACTTCTTGTAGCAATGGAAGATGAGGAAATCAGTTGCGGAGATGCTCTGACTAGAGAAGTATCCATTCTATGAAACCAATCGCAGATAATGCCCTCTTCCTGCAGAGGATCTTCACAAATATCCAGACGTGTAATGCCTTGCAAAAAACTTTCAGTCGGAGGAGATTGTGAAAAGTCGCCACAAGTGAAGTGAAAAGAATACCACTTGCTGTGGAATCCCTCCATTAGTAAAACAAGAACAAATTTGGCATGTGGGCAATTGGAAACCACCAGCCTTCTTGATATTCGGGGTAATCAACATTGTTAGTAACCTGATGTATCAGGCAGAAGGAATGTTGGAAGGAGTCCTCTATCACTGCCGACAAATCTAGAAATGTAGAATAAAATAAAAGACCGAAAAATCACAAATTTTAAGCAATTTGTGTTTTTCCTAACATACTTACCTCGAACTACTTTCTTAGGAGGTACCTGGAATCTCCTCTCAACCGACCAGAGTTTTGTGTAGTCTACCCTACTTCCGTTTTCTGTGGGGACTAACTCAGGCGTAAGGAGAACGTGCCCTGAGGGTAGTCCTGAGCTAGGTCGGAGTTAGCTTGGGTCTCGCTCGTCAGTAAGTTCCTGGATGGTACAAAAGGTCTTCAAGGGCAGTAAGGCACTCGGGGAAGGTAGGGAGGGCCATTACCCGAAAGTAGTTCTCAGTAAGTATGTTAGGAAAAATACAAATTACTTAAAATTTGTGATTTGTTCCAACACAGAGACTTACCTCGAACTACTTTCTTAGGAAACTTACACTTTGGGAGGTGGGAGTGTCTTCCTGAACTTCAGACCAAGCTAACCGGACGTCCAGGAACCTAGATGGGAACTAGGTTGCAATATATATACGGAAAACAAAAACGTAGGGAAAACTACACAAAGAGCTCATGTTAGTGTCTAAGTACTTACCCTTTAAAAAATTCCATGATGCTGAGTCCTGTGGCGAAGTTGTAGAGACGTGTCTTCTTCGGGTTGTATGTGGGGTTATCTCCGAGTAGGGAAAGGAAAAAAGTGACAAAGGTGAAAGGGAATGAACCTGTGTCTCTTGGTTTTGCTATCCATGATTGTACCTGGGGCTTCACCGTTAAATCGCTTGGAGCGCGGAGATGACTGTCCCAATAGAGAAACCGTCTAAAGACCTCCTCGAGCAATCCTTGAGGTAATGCGTTGTGAAGGTCGACTGGTTCGACCAGGTGCCTGCTCTAAAGATCTGGCCCACCGCCATGTTCCTCTCAAAAGCCAGAGAAGTACTTAGACCCCTAATGTCATGGGGCCTGGGATTACTTGGCAGGGGCAGGCCCTCATCATTACAGGCCCTGACAATAACCCGTCTCAGCCAAAAGGAGATGGTATTCATAGATACCTGCTTTTTCCTTACACCCGTAGAGACAAAAAGATTTTTGATACCAGGGCGGAGATGGGCAGTCCTCTCAAGGTATTTTCTCACGGCACGGACGGGGCACAACTTCAAATCTTCTGGATTCCCTGTCCTAGGAATAGCCGGCATTGAAAAGCCCTCGAACTTAGGGTCCCAGACCGCTGGATTCTGTGTCTTTGCTACGAAAGAAGGGACGAACTTGAGGGAGATCTCCCTCCACCCCTTTGAATGAGAGATGTCGTAGGACAACCCATGGATCTCTCCTACTCTCTTAGCAGAGGCCAAGTCCAACAAGAAGACCGTCTTGAGAGTGAGATCCCTGTCCACTATGTCCTTCAGGGGTTCGAACGGCGGCCCACTTAACATTTTCAATACCCTTGCCACGTCCCACTGCGGCACCCTGGAGGCTTGCGGAGGGCAAGCTTGTTCGAAGCTCCTGATGAGCATAGAGATGTGCCTAGAGGAGCCCAGATCAATGCCCTTCAGAAGGAAGACTTGGCCCAAGGCTGCACGGACTCCTTTGATGGCCGGAATTGACATGCCCACTTCGTCTCTGAGATGCACTAGAATATCCGCAATATCTGGGACCGAGGCTTTTAGAGGCTTGATGTTCTTTGAGGCACACCATTTCGTAAAAGTAGCCAATTTTGCTTGGTAGACCGCTGCTGAAGACCATCTCCGATAACGTGACATCTTCTCTGCAGTACCTGTCGAATATCCTTCCTTCCTTAGGAGCCGCTTGATAGTCTCCAGGCGTGAAGGCGAAGAGACTGAGGATTGTCGTGGAACCTTTGGAAGTGTGGCTGCCGTAGAAGGTCTGGCCTGTCGGGCAGAGGCCACAGGGGACGGCATGCCAGGTCTCTTAGATCCGCGAACCACTCCCTCTCCGGCCACCAGGGCGCTACCAAAGTCATCTTTAAGTTTCGAGCCGTCCGTACTCTGTTGAGCACTTGCCTGATCAATGCGAAGGGGGGAAAAGCGTACACGTCGAGGTTGTCCCATTTGTGTTGAAAAGCATCTTCCAACGCCGCCTTTGAGTCTGGGACAGGAGAACAAAATACGGGGAGTTGTGCGTTCAGTCTGGTTGCAAAGAGATCCATCACCGGCGAGCCCCATTTTTGAATGATGGGTCTGGCTACTTCTGGGAGGAGGGACCACTCTGTTCCCACTACTTGTCCCATCCTGCTGAGCCCGTCGGCTAGGACGTTCTTTTTGCCTGGAATGAACCTTGCTGAAAATCACGATCTGTTCCGACTCGGCCCAATCCAGGATCTCCAAAGCGAGATCGCACAACTCCTTCGATTTTAGACCTCCGTGTTTCTTTATGTACGCTACTACAGTGGCGTTGTCGCACATCAACGCCACTGTGTTTCCCCTCAGAAGATCTACGAACTGTAGGCAAGCTTCTCGGACGGCCTTCATCTCTAGGACATTGATGTGCTGACCTTTCTCCTCGTCCGTCCAAGTTCCTCTCGTTGACTCGTTGAGGAGATGTGCCCCCCACCCCTCTTTGGAGGCGTCTGTGAACAGAAGCATCTCGGGAGGCTCGGTTGCGAAGGGCATCCCCTTGAGGGTATTCGACCGACACAGCCACCACTCCAGGGAGTGTATTGTCTCCGGCAGGACGGGAATTAACTTGTAGGGCGAGTCCACTTGGTTCCAGAGCCCCTTCAGGTTCCATTGGACGCTCCTCAGTCTGAGCCTCCCTTGGGGAACGAGTTTCTCCAATGACACTAGGTGACCTATTAACCTTTGCCAGTCTTTGGCTCTCCTGGGTTGTCTTGAAAGGAAAGGCAGGAGGATCCGTTCCAGGTTGTTCAACCGTTCCTCCGACGGAAAGGCTCTCACTAGTCGGGAGTCCAGCATCATCCCCAAGTCAGTCATCCTGGTGAAGGGAGACAGATTCGATTTCTCCAGGTTGATCGTGATACCCAGATCCTTGCAGAATTGAATTAGTTTTACTCCTTGCTCCTTCAAAACTTCCTCTGAGGAGGAAAGGAGTAACCAGTCGTCCAGATATCGAATGAGGCGAATACCCCGCTCGTGAGCCCACACAGACTCTTGTGAATACCTGGGGAGCTGTTGACAAACCGAAGCAGAGGGTCTTGAACTGCAGGATCTGGGAACCCCACTTCACCCGGAGAAACTTCCTGCTTGAGGGGTGGATCGGGATTTGAAAGTATGCGTCCTTGAGGTCTATGGACATCATGAAGTCCCCTTCCCTCAAGGACTGCAGGACCGACTTTGGGGTGTCCATTTTGAAGTCCGTCTTGCAAACAAACTTGTTGAGGGCTGACAGCTCTATCACCGGTCTCCAACCCCCTGTCGCTTTCTCCACCAGAAAAAGACGACTGTAGAAGCCTGGGCCCAGATGTAGGACCACTTCCACTGCACCTTTCTCCAACATAGTGGAAACTTCCTCCTGAAGGGCCGCCCTCTTCAAGGGGTCCTTGGGTGCTAGCCACTCTGCCAGACTGGCTGGGATCAAAGGTGGAGGTTCTGTTAGGAACAGGAGTCTGTACCCTTCCTTCAGTACGGATACTGCCCAGGGCTCCGCACCGTGGGCCCTCCATGCTTGCCAAAAATGTCTGAGGCATCCCCCAACCTGAAGCTTGGGCAGGAGTAGGGGACCTCCCACTCTATCTCCTTCTGGAGGAGCGGCCTGAACGCCCTCTCCTGGACACTGAGTAGGCCGTCCTAAAAGAGGCAGACGCTGCTGGGGCTCCGCTGCGGCGGTTGAGCCCAAGAGGTAGATGGAGCGTCTCTCCTCGTCTGGCTAGGAGAGGCACGATAAGTAGAGGGGCCATCCGATGACGTCCTCCTGTAAGTGGGCCTCCTTACGGAGTGGGGTCTGGGTGCACCCACTTCCTTCCTTTTCAAGACCTTTTCCATGACCTCCTCCAGCTGTTTCAACGGAAACAGGGAGTCACCCCACACAGGCAGGCTCCTCAAAGCCCTTGCCTCTCTGTCAGGGATTTTCCGGGAAAGCTTGGCTAAGACCGTATCCCTTTTCCTAAGCACCCAGTTGGCTGACAGGGCAAGAGACTGGAAAGTCAGGAACTTTAAGGTCTTTCCCCCGGAGATGATGAGTTCTTTCAGGTCGTCTTGGTTCGCAGGGTCTGTCAAGTCGTAGGTGGCTTGAACACCTACCAGAGTGGAGGCCCACCAGTCCAACCAGGAGGCGACGTGGACTAAGTCCCTGGACATCTCCTCCATCATCGAAGCCTCCAACTGTGAAAAACAAATCGGGGCTGACGCGGCTCTGTCCTCCAGGGCACCCTGACTCAACACTTCAAGGGAA
Source organism: Palaemon carinicauda (assembly GCF_036898095.1). NCBI lineage: Eukaryota > Metazoa > Arthropoda > Malacostraca > Decapoda > Palaemonidae > Palaemon > Palaemon carinicauda. Next base: position 34,754,648 of record NC_090737.1, on the reverse strand, counting down.
GACTCCATTTTGCAGGCTCCCGGTCGCTGCCCCTCTGGCACATAAAACCTACTCTGGGACCTTGGTCCCTGGAGTAACTTTGAGGAACTCTGGGACTTGGGGGCTTCGGCATTGCCCGCCGCAACCTTGTCCACGTGGGCGCGGCCCAGGACCAAATCCCTGGCCACAGGCAGCGCCAGGGAGGGTTTCTGCTGCACGGGGGCCTCCATCAGACGATTAAGGCTGGAACGCCAGGCATCCTCGTCGGAGGGAACAGATTCCTCGATCCGGTGATGCCTCCGTATAAGACCTATCACCCTCCGATATGCCGAGTCCTCGGTTGGGGAACCTTCACTGTCGCCAGCAACTCCCTCCGTCTGAGGCCGAGGCGACGGGCCGACGGGCACCCCCACCTGTCGCTGTGGCTCGGACTCGACGAGCACCTCCCTGTGGTGGTAACAGTCTGTGCCGACGGGAAGCTCCGCACTAGACCTGGGTGTCGGGACGGGAATCGCCGTGTCGGCGAGGACTTCCGTCCGTAATATGTCTTTGGGCAAAGAGGGCGAGACTTCCGTGGGCTGGCCCGACGGAGGAAGCCGTCCCTGCGAGTCCATTGGCCGAGTCAACTGTGCTGACCCGACGAGGCTGCCCATCCGAAAACGCGACTCCCCCCGCTGGCCGGGTTGAGTCGGAAGCTTCGCGGCCTTACGCCTACCTGAAGAGGTCTTCTCGCTCTGTTCCTTGCGAGGGTCATACTTATGCCTGGCAGAGGGCCTCCGTGGAGAACCGTCTCTGGGCCGGCGACTCTGAGAACGCGGAAAATCGTCGAAGTCCTCGACCCTCCTGCGGGGAACGAAGACCCATTCACCTTTGGGGGACCTACTCCTCCTGTACTTCCTCCTCGGGGACCTGGAACGTCTTCTGCTATACCTTGTACGTGACCTCGAACGGGAGCGCCTGCTCCTGGATCTCTCCCTCCTCCGACGGCGCCTCCTCCTTGCTTCACCCTCCGAAGAGAACGATGACCCCGACGATACTGCATAACCCGACCGACGGGCGGGCTCGGGGGCAACGGAGGTCTTCGCGAACTGTTGAGTTCCGGAGGTCGAAGGTTGCAAAAACGAGTCAGGAACCGCCGACAGAGGGGCTGGAAGGGAGGTCGGCCGCACCACGCTGGGGAACCAGGAATCTAGGCCATCCTCCATCCTCAACGGGGACCTACCTGGGTTTTCGGGAGCTTCCATCCGAAGGGCTCCCCTACCGTCGAGTCCAACCTATCCTGGACGCCATCACCTGCTGAGGTACCTGAAACGCAGGCCCAAGACGCGGGCGAAGAGACAGGAACAGTATTACTCCACATGGGGTCATCGGAGGAGACGTGCCCCCCAATCACAAGGGCAGAGTCCCCAAGACCCCCAGACAAAGCACTTTCAGGCCCCCCACTAGCCTGTGAAGATTCAGCAACCCCCCCATCATGAATATTAGACTCTTGGGGAAGAGCCATCGGTACCTTCCCCGCAACGGACTTACCTCGTCCCCTACCCTGGGTAGGGGAAGAAGGAACAGAAACCTCGTCAGACCTCCCACCGGGCGACGGCAAAGGCGAAGAGATGCTCGCCTTCCTGGGGGACCGTTTAGAGGACTTCTTTTTCTTCGTGCTAAAACGAACCCACTGGATCTCACTCCAATTCACACACTCCGGGCACGTATCCGCCGGCGAGCACACTTTACTCCTACAGGAAGAGCAAAGGGAATGCGGGTCAACCTCCGGCTTGGATAGGAATGCTCCACACGACTTCCCGGATCTAGGCCCAGGACAACGGCGGGTCTGCTCCATCACAACACAAAACCACAAGACACAGGAACGCAGGGAAAGGATAAGGAATACACTTGGGGAAGCACAAGGGAATCACGCGAACACGCGAGAACACAAGGGAAAGCACAGAGATACCACGCGGGAACCACGTGGGACACAAAGGATCGCAAGAGAACGGAGAGCGACGGGATGGTATCACGACGCGACCAGAGAATTTACTGACGAGCGAGACCCAAACTAACTCCGACCTAGCTCAGGACTACCCTCAGGGCACGTTCTCCTTACGCCTGAGTTAGTCCCCACAGAAAACGGAAGTAGGGTAGACTACACAAAACTCTGGTCGGTTGAGAGGAGATTCCAGGTACCTCCTAAGAAAGTAGTTCGAGGTAAGTCTCTGTGTTGGAACAACTTATTGTTCAGCCAGGTTACAAACAAGTTGATCGATGAAAAGAGCTAGAAGCCTTTCAGTCATTCAGGGGAGGAGCAACCAATCCAATCCTAACCCCTGACTCTAGCAACTGAGCATATCTCCAAGTACATTCCTCTTGTTTGGAATGAACTTTGCTAACAGCTCCACTGAAATGTTAAATGACTAAGCATGCCTGCTTGACCAAATTGTATAGGGAGGTCACACACTATACTCCTACAACAGGATACCTGTGAACAGACATGGCCCCGGGAAAAATAAAGTACCAACCACATCAACAATTAGATTTACCAGGGCAAAGCTGAATGTCAGCTCTTGGAGTAGTCATAATAAAAACAAGACCATAAACATTCTGTACAAACCAATGAAAATTATTAATTAGCCAGACTGAGGACAGAAAAAAGTGTACATGTACAGAATTGCAGCCAAAATCAAAGTGAGGTCTACTCTACATACTGGGTGGGTGAGGCTTATCTCCCACCAGACAGTCAACCATTATTCACCTTGTTAAAAAGTTTAATGGCTGTTCTAGCTTCGCTGAAGGTATACTGTACTCCTATTAAAGGTCATTAGGTTACGTGTAGGAACACACCACTTTTATACCAAACCAGTCACAGACTATCATTTACGTTCCAACAATTTTTCATCACTTTTAACAACTTGCCTTGTACAGCATACGCTATATTTCTTAACACATCAAAAATGCTTCTTGATCAAGAGTTGTTTTGGGTTATAATGTTAAAACTCTAAAATGCATCATGCTGCATTGTAACCTTGATAAAGTAACTTCTAGAAACAATTATAATACTCTCTTCTAAAAATTGCCATCTTATGTACTGTACCTTAAATATCTACAGTATATTTTATATCCATCCTAGTACCATACTCACTTGGGGATAACTGTCTGGAAACGCTGATTAACAGGTATGCGGCCCCTGGTATCTTTCTCAATGCCCAGTTCTTCTAAGCCTAGATTAGTAGTGAAAGGTCGGCGGCCAACACATACCAATAGTGAATCACATTCCAAATCTTCTTTCTGTAAAAAAAAAACATTGATCCCACCAGTTGAATAGCTGAAAAATAGCCTATTTGTAAGTTGTATTTTTCCTAACACATAAACCTGGAACTATTTAGAGAGGATTACCATTCGAACAAAGCAGAATGGCATTGCTATCCGAGGAAAAATAAAAGTTATGATGAATAACAGGCAGTTATTAATTTCAAGGCTCGTCTTTCAGCTTTGCCGAAAGGTAATCCCCTATAAATAGCAAAGGGTTTGTACTTGTGACAGAACAAATAAATGTAGGCCCCACCTGAAAATAAAAATTATCTCTACACTTTTGAGCTGCAGATTAGAATTGCAAGAGCCAATGCCTGGTCATAAAGGCCAGGAAATCTACAACAATAATAAACGTAGAACTATGAGTAACATATATAAGAATAAATATAAATATGGTTTTAGCTACAAGTTCAAAATAAAACCCTTTGATTTAAAAATCCATATAACTTTGTAGTTAATCAAAAGTCTGTAGTCTTGCTCCTTTGGTGAGAATTTGTATTCTAATCCTAACAAGGTAGCTTCATCTCTTTATCTTTGGAGGTCAAAATGTAAATAAATATAGTGAGATACAGCTTGCCAGATCCAAAACTCTATGCTATACACAAGATACAAATCATTGCTTACCTTGGCATTTTTTACTCCTTCCACACTGACGATAACTTTATCTCCTTGTCTTGCTGCACTTAGTACCTTAGTACTGAGCTTAAATTTAATTCCTTGTTTGGTTAAAATCCTTTGGAAACTCTTAGAAATTTCTGCATCAATGCCTATGCCACCAATACTTCCAAGAAACTCTACTGCAGTTACCTGTGCACCAAGACGTGACCATACTGATCCCTGTAGTGGAGCGGTGTAAAAAATAATATTAAATCTCAAATATTATTAAAAACAATAAGGAAAAAAGTTTGTTTGTGTAAGAACCAAACATGGTACAAATTTATCAAATACTATCAAGTTTACAAATTATTAATTGCTCACAAAAATATACTGTAACTGCTGACTTCTATTAAAAAAAAACATACCAGTTCCAAACCAATGACCCCGGCTCCAATAAGGATCAACTTCTCAGGCACTTTTGACAGTTTCAGGGCCCCTGTTGATGAGACAATTACTTCTTCATCCACTTCAATACCTGGGAATGGTGTGACTTCTGAGCCAGTAGCAATGAGAATATTTTTCGTTTTTACGACATCGGTTGTGTTGCCATCCTTCATGACAGATACCTCATTAGGGCTAACAATCTTTCCATGACCCTATGCAAAAAAAAAGAAAAAAAAAAAGTTAAATATATTAACAAAGCAATAACATTGAAAAAAAATCTATTTTCCTGATAAAAAAAAAAAAAAAACCTTACTTTACTATAGCCTACTGTATGTCCAACACAATCATCAGACACTCCAGAAGAGGAAAGAGGAAAATCTGTGAAAGAAACCTTTGGCGGCACAGTCATTCCCTTCATTGTCTGGACCACTGCAAATAAAGGGGTACAGAAAGGGTCCTTCTTTATAGTAATGGCGACATTAGTATATAATTCTTGAAATATCTTTACTTGCTTAACAACAAACCTTAGCAGAAAGTGAAGAGGTAAAGTAGTTACATAAAAAGAGAAATCTATTACCTGGCAAAGCAGGCAGTGGAAATGAGGAGCAGATAGGAGAAGCAACAGGAAAGTTAGTTGCTGAATAGATATAACTCCTTAACTTTAACAGGGGAAGTGAAATATGCAACAGCAGTAGTAAGAAGGGTGCTTATTTCTCCTTGCCTTGGGAGTCTTCCACTTAACCATTTTACCCCCAAAGGACGTACTGGTACGTTTCACAAAAGCCATCCCTTTACCCCCATGGACGTACCGGTACGTCCATGCAAAAAAATGCTATAATTTTTTTTTTTTTTTTTTTCATATTTTTGATAATTTTTTGAGAAAATTCAGGCATTTAACAAGAGAATGAGACCAACCTGACCTCTCTATGACAAAAATTAAGGCTGTTAGAGCAATTTAAAAAAGATATACTGCAAAATGTGCTGGGAAAAAAATAACCCCCTGGGGGTTAAGGGTTGGAAATTTCCAAATAGCCTGGGGGTAAAAGGGTTAATAGCGTTGCCACTGGTCATACGACTAATGCTGGTTATGTAGCAGATGAAGGTCCATCTTAAGTGAAGAAAAAGATACGGCAAAGACCATGTGTAGAACATCCTGGCACATTCCCTTAAGGAGTTTTTCTAGATGATCAAATTTATTTCTGTAATATTTCTTTTACATTAATATTTTGTTACATTCATATTGTGGGGGAAATCTTCAAAGCGCACACTAAAAAGATGAAAATTTTGGTGCGATGCTAAATATTGTGCTTAAGTTTTTATTCATGCTGGGGTACTTTAAGCATACTTACAGTATGTAATATACAAAGGATGCAAAAATATTAAATAAAAAAACACTTAGTAAAGTCCACAACTTTCATTACTACACGAAACTTAACCAATAATCATAAAAGGTTATGATAGAGGAAAAAACTATTTATGGGAAGATGCTGCAGGGTCTCCAAATGCCATTATAAAAAATAGCATGACAAACCTGAAGGTGAAGCTAGATAAAGACTGAAACATCGACAGGTTAAGCTAGGAATCATGTCACAGCCAGCATGCCGGTTAGCATTTCATGACTACATGGACAAAGCAAATTTTTCTTAAACACTGCAAAAGTCAAGGACCACCAACCTCATTGTAAACAGTGGACAATTCGCTGCTCCCTGAACACTAACTTCTACATTGCTACCCAAATCCAGTAGCCTTACCCATCTCTGTATTCTTCCCTGTTTTAAAAGTCTTTTCTCTAATGTTAAAGTTTTGTCCCTATCACAAACCCGTCCAAACACTGGACACTTAAATCATGTGAACTTCTTATGACACATAATCAAATGAAACAAATTAAGATGAGTCAGCAGCCAAACTCAGACAGGAGAACAATACAGTACTATTCATTAGGGGTTATACTTCTGGCGGAGCTGAAATGACGAGCCATTAAAATTTAGCGAGGGTTAACTACCCACACCGCTAGTTAGAGGGGGTAGGGGGGGGGGTTGCTTGCTACCACTCAAATTCACACACCTGTGATTTAATCACTTTGCTTGGAGGTAGGACTTCAAGGGGGATAGGGATGGTGGGCAAGATTGTATAAATAGCTAAGGTTTGTATAGTTAGGAAAAATACAAATTATCTACGAATTTGTCATTTGTTCCGTAACTGGAATACAAACCACGCTATTTATTAGGGGTGACTCACCCATTAGGAAGGGTGGACGTCCCTGCCAATCTGGCTTTTGGCTTTGCCTAGGGACTCCTTATCTGAGTATGTTAGTACTCAAAAATAAGGAGTCCCTGCCCTCGCTAAAACGTTGCTACGCAAGGTACGCGGCCTACGCAAGCTGTGTGTTGAGACATGCAGAAGTGTGACTGTCTAGGTAAATTTATTCTGAGTCTATGTAGGAAAAACCTGATGTAACCAAGACTTTCCCAATACCACCTCGCCAGGGTATAGGGACGCAATAGTATTAGCTTAATACTAGGTACACAAGGGAGCATGGTTTACCTGCAATGGTTTGAGGTCTTCTTATGCAGAGAACCCAGACTAAAACCGGGTAACAGTGCCCTCAACCTTCTGCTACTTGTCCAATAAGGAGCTTGAGGCATACAACCAGCTGTTGTGCAGCCACCACCGGACCGATAGAGATCGTATCGAGATCCCGTGGGTCACCTCTTGTAGGAGAAAGGTTGTGAAAGTCACCTGGAGCATTATCCTCCTTTCTTGTAAAACCTGCGTCACATAGTAATCTGCTAAGAAGGACCAGGGGCATAGCTTGCCCCTGACACTGAGTCGTCATGTCGAGATGATATTTCGGTGATCCTCCTCTAGTCTCTCCCAGTGCTGATGACAAGAGAAGGGACCCAGGTGGGCTGTTGCCGTTTTCTTTAGGTAAAGTCTCATACCTTACCCTGGATGAGTAACGGATGATCTGGATCGTCCGTTACCGAGTGGAGACTTGTGTAGGATCTGTTACCTCTGGAGACTGTGTCTGGCGACATACTCAGGGACGAAACTGAACATTGTCTTTCGCCCTTCTCAATAATGGGCGATGTCGAAAGAGAGACCATGAAGTTCCTTGACTCGTATGGTTGCTGTCCAAGTGTGTAGGAACATTGTGTTCTTAAATCAGGAGAAAATTTGTTGCCTGGTGAAGTGGAACATAAGGAGGCCTCTTTGGGAGATCAGAGAATTTGAACCATGTTCCGAGAGGAAGGTCTCAATTCCGACTAGGGAAAGGCAAGTTGTAAGTCCGTATGAGTTAGGAAAAGTCTATCGATGAGAGGGTGTCCTTTTCTTTCAGTTTGAAGGTGAAGGATCAAGATTGAGTGATCATCTTTACCTGTTGAAACTGAGTAGGGGGTCTTTTCCTCTTGTATATACTCGAGGATTCCGCTATTGCTGGAAAACAAGCATCAAGTGGAGAGACACACTTTCACATGACACCAACCATACAAGACGTTATACAGCCTGGTAGACTGATGCTGAGGAATTCCACAGATATCTAGACAACCTCTTCGCAAAAGAGGTATTGGGTAGTCTCCAGGCGTACAATCATAGCAAAGCTATAGCTAGTGGTAGGTGTCGAAGTGGGTTGTCTGTGATGTGGAGAGGGTTCTCTTGGAGACACTATCAGGAGCTGCAAAAGGTTCGGAAACCGTTCTGCATAGTGCCATAGCGGAGCTAGGAGAGTCCTTGACAGGTTGATCGATGTTCTAGCCTTCTTGAGTGTCCTCCCGATAAAACAGGGACGAGATGTAAATGTCATTGTTGTACCTACCGTTGTTGCCAGAGAGCCTTAGGGTCTAAGGGCTGGGGAGCAACGGCAGCCTGAGATTCAGGAGCGTTGCGAACAGATCCCTAGTTGGAGGACCCCGTAGAGTCGGGACTTTGTTGGCTACAAGGCGATCCAAAGACCATTCGGTATACCTTATCTGAGATGCTGTGCACAGATTGTCAGCGAGCACGTTCTTCCAGTCTGGAATGAAGCGGGCTGATAGTGGTACCGAACGGACTTTGGACCATGTTAGTGTTTATACTGTTAGATGGGAAGAGGCTACAAGCAAGTTCCTTCTTCCTTGCTGATGTGAGTCTCTACGTGGTGTGTGGTGTTGTCGTCCATCACACTACTGAGTGGTCTGTTAGGAACCGATGAGGCTGCTGAAGGACCGGAGAGTTGGCCTTCATCTCTTAAAGAGATTTAAGTGAAGGTACTTTCGAACTCTGTCCAGAGGGCTGAGGTTGTGTGGTGCAGCACTATGGTCCCTCCTCTCTTCTTTTGATATGTTCTAAGCACAGCATCAAGTCCGAGGGGTGGGGAAAGATGAGAAGGTTATGCTGCTCTGTAGATTCTCGACTGACACCCATCCCTTGAGGTTTGTCCAAACTTCTGTTCCCATGGGGGTCAGAATGTTGGGGGAATCGAGGGCCTGTTTCCAGTCCGACTCAAGTCCCTTTGGAATGGGAGTTGTTCTCGTTTTCAAGAAGGTTTTGTGGAAATTGGTGTCTAGAATCATTCCCAGATACACCAGTCTTCTGGGAGGGAAGTAGGGAAGATTTCCGCAGGTATACCCTGATCACTGGATCTTGGTAAAAAGACTTCAGAAGTTCCGGTGCTAATGCAAGGTTGCCACTGAATCTGCTAAGGTTAGTCAGTCGTCCCAAAATGGAGGAGACAGAAGCTGATCCTGTGAGACCAGGATGGGTGTAGTGGAAAGACTGAAGCACAGTGCCCTAAACTGGTGTTTCTTGTTTGTCTAGACTGAATCTTCCAACCTTCCTAGATGGATGGTTTGGGCCTGGAAGTAAGTGTCCTTTAGGTCCAGTGTGCAAATGAAGACCTGAGGTCTTAGCGTTTGTTCGAACTCCAACATGGTGTGGACATCGACCCAAAGGGACAGCTCCTTGCGGATCCTTTTGCATGGAAGATTGTCGACGCTGGAGTCTTGATTCGTGTCGTAAAGGATCAGACGCGATACCCAGTGTAAGAATTCTTCCCTGAGAGAATTCCTTTAAATAACAGAAGGAAGGCAACGCTTAGCCTTACCATGCGCCCTGATGGGATTGATGCTATTCCTTAGAATAGAATTAATCTGGCGAATGTTAATCAATGGTTAACAGTTGGATATCGTGGTTACTGTGCAGTTGGAGAGTGCTCGCAATTAGTTCCCTGTCGACAAGCCGTTGATGAGGGTTTTCCAAAGTTTGCCGATCACTTTAGTGTGATGGCGAACGGCCAGTAGCAAGAAGTATGTTGTATACCTTCTGATATAGGGAATTACGGGCAGAGGTTGACTAGTAAGTTCGAGTCACGAACTGCTGGCGAATTGCCGATGCTCGGTGGTCTGTGAGCCGATGGTGAGTTAGGAGATCAGCAAGCTGATTATGGTCCCCCCTAGTTGGTCAGAGATGAGCAAGCTGAAGATGGGCTGGTCAGTGATCAGCGAGCTGAGTTCAATGATCGAAGAAAGATGACCTGCCCATTGGTGATCTGGTGATCAGCAAGCTGATGACTGGTTATTGACTACCAATCGGTGATTGGAACGCTAGCAATTGGAGATCGTTAGTCATTGGAGGGACTAGAGGTCAATAATCAGCGTTGAGCTAGCAATTGGCGATCTGGTGATTGGCGACCTAGCGATCAGTAAACCGTGAACTAGCCATCAGCAGCAAACAGTGATCTAGAGATCCGACTGTTGATGCTTTCGTTTGCTGAGGGTGGTCTGTCAAGGAAAAAAGAAACTTCAGAAGAGACAGGGACCAAGGATTCCCCGTTTCGATTCCCCTTGTAAGATGGAATCTTCGGGATCTTGAATCCTTCTGAGAAGCCTTTTTCCTCTTTTCCCGGTGGTTGATTGATTGAATGATTTAAAGTTTTCAGGCATCCTGACATCTAAGGTCATTGACGACGATATCATTTAGTCTATATATATATATATATATATATATATATACAGTAGGGTCCCGAATTAAGCGTGTTCGAATTACACGATTCCCCTTTTCCGCGATCGCTATTTTTCAAAAATAAATTTTCTGTATCTGCGAGGCTGTTCAAAGTTCGCGAGTCGAGCACTACAAAATGTATCAAATCTATTGTCTTTTTAAGTATATTGGTAGCCCTAAATACGGTGATTTATAATAAATGTTACAAAACAATATCAACATTACATTTCATTAATATAATTTCATAATGAATAGCCTATTTAAGGATAAAATTCCACATCAACAATGAAATCAACTGTTAACTGTGCGAGTCCAGCTGACAAAATGTAAACAGAAATGTGGTTACGTTCTCGGCAATCTTTATCTTTCTCCAACCTTACGATAATTGTAATGGTAGTGTTAATGATGGTATATTAAAGCATTATTTTTGTTTAGTACAGTATATTTAAAAGCCTTATTTTTCCCTCTGGGCGTTCAAGGTTTTCACGAGTAGACTGGGTTCGTTTATCGGCAGTGAATAGCCTAAACTTCGGTAACGAGTCGTCAATATTTTGTCATATTTTAAACAGTATACATTTGATTTGCAAACATTGGTTTTGTAAAGTAGACGGTAAAATAAAATCTAGAGAGAGAGAGAGAGAGAGAGAGAGAGAGAGAGAGAGAGAGATTTGATGGCAGAAATATCTCTCTCTCTCTCTCTCTCTCTCTCTCTCTCTCTCTCTCTCTCTCTCTCTCTCTCTCTCTCTCTAGATTTTATTTTACCGTCTACTCTACAAAACCAATGTTTGCAAATCAAATGTATACTGTTTAAAATATGACAAAATATTGACGACTCGTTACCGAAGTTTAGGCCATTCACTGCCGATAAACGATAACAAACCCTTTAATGCAAACTAACTGTATCCTTTGATATTCCTCTATATTTATCACGAATTCCTTCTATACCTCCTCAGACACTCTTATTTCAAATATCTAAATTATTCTTATCACAACTAACACCATCTAGTCATTTTCATTCCATTATATCTATTATTCCTCTGGATCTTATTCCCTTTCCTTATTCTGTTTATTCGATGGGATTCGTTTTTCCCTTTACCGTCTTTCAGAATCTATTTTTAGCCACTGGCAACCAAATCCCCCCTTCCCCCGTCTCCTACCGTCTCCCCTGCGAGTCCACCCAGCCTATCTCATCACTCCCCCCACCTTCATCCTCCCCTGTTCTAGGTCTGTAACCTTCTGCGTCATAATATCTCTCTCTCTCTCTCTCTCTCTCTCTCTCTCTCTCTCTCTCTCTCTCTCTCTCTCTCTCTCTCTCTCGTTATACAATACTTACAAATAGATGAAGAAACCAAAATCGGTTTTCTTGAAGTGTCAATTAAATACAAAACGAAAAAATTATACCGTGTATACATCCATTTCAATCATAGCTTAAAATACGGTAACCGATTTCGTCTGCAAACCACTATTTTTTAGGAAACACCATTCTATTCCAGAAAATTTTTACTCTTTAAATGTCAATTGCGCTATAATAAAACATGTACTTATGTTGTTAAATTTCGGGTGTGTTTTAAAAATCGAGTATTGCTAACTTATTTTTGTTTTACTTTTGGCTGTGATCACATCAACTGGTGTCTAGCTTCCGCGCGAATACAATAACAAAGAATTGTTTACACCATTTCTTAACTTATTCAAACCATCTATACAGTTAATATTACATAAACACCAATGTGTTATAACCTATCATATTTATTGTTTAGTACTTTAAAACCATCTCTCTCTCTCTCTCTCTCTCTCTCTCTCTCTCTCTCTCTCTCTCTCTCTCTCTCTCTCTCTCTCTCTCTCTCTCTCACATCGAACGTTATAGCGGTAACCTAATTGTTCGATGACTTTAAAAATAGGCCTAGTACTTTCTTCTTTTACCTTTTTTGCATATGGATCCATAATTGAGGTGGGTACAAGTTGACTTATAACTGAAGTTAGGAAAAGTATTTTGGATATGGAAAGGACAATTATCTTTCGTAACAGTTTAGAATTATCGTAAGTTATCACTCTGTCATTAGCGGCAGTTTGCTATTGTGGATTAAACGCATAAGGAAAAAAAAATTTCCAGCTTTGCTACGAATTTAGGAATTTATATGGATACGGTAAGTAAAATATTTGTAATAACATAATGTTTACTAAATGTTTGTAATATCATTAGTTATGACTTAGATCATGTGTGTTTAATGCATTCGTTTGTTTATTATGATCGAAGATGGAGCGTAAACAAATGGAAGGTTTCCGTTTCAGGCGGCATCATAAAGAAAAACATTTCATAAATGGCATTCATTTCATTTATTTGAAAGTTCTAATAAAAAATATTTAGAACATTGGTAATAACAAATTCAACATATAATCTATACTTGGTAAAATTGCTGTCAATTCAAAAACACAGATGTATAAATGCGTCTGTTTCTTCGTTGTGATCAGAGATAAACGTAAACAAAACATTGGTTGTCGTTTTCTATTGTGCTTTTTAGCGTGTTTAGAAAACGCATGATATAAAATCGCCTTTATTTTGATAATTCTGGATTTTCAATCATACAACAAGCTAGTCTATAGAGTGATGGTTTTGCTATTCACCAGTTGTATTATACAATAGATATGACAAACATTAAAATTTGTCTGTATTTTGGGTTGTGTTATAACGGGAAATATATGGTGTTTACACCTATCCTGGTTGTAATTTTAACCATTTTTCAAGTTATTAGAACTTTAAAGTATATTAAATGTTTTATTTATTTACAAGAACAATTTGATATTATAAAGAAATACAGTATAGTACAAAGAAAGTATTGGAAATGGGTAGTAAACACATTTGAATAGGCAAATTGCTGGTTGCCATGGCCGCAATGGAATTATTTCTGTTAGTTGTGTGTTTCGAAATTCGCGATTTTCCATTTACACGAGGTCATTAATCGACCAAATTCTCGCATAATTCGGGACCCTACTGTATATATAATATATATATAATATATATAATATATATATATATATATATATATATATATATATATATATATATATATATAATATATATATATATATATATATATATATATATATAAATATATATATATATATATATATATATATAAATATAAATATAAATATAAATATATATATAAATATAAATATATAAATATATAAATATATAAATATATATATATAAATATATAAATATATAAATATATATATATATATATATATATATATATATATATATATATATATATATATATATATATATATTCAATTAAAACCATAAAAGTTTAATGTCATTGTAAAAGTTGAATAGTTTTCAGAAGACCTGCTTCTGAAATAAATCTAAAAATGCCACTTGCATAGTAGGACACATCATGTCCAAGAATCTTGGCAAGGATAAACCTGCCACCCTCACCTCGAGCCTCAAATAAATATCTATTCCTCAAGTTATTATAATTGGGGCATTCGGTCAACACATGCCTCACTGTTAGAGGTACCAAGCAGTCGTCACAATATGGTTGGTGTTGGCCCTTCAGCAGAAACTCGTGTGTCAACCGAGTGTAACCAATACGGAAACGACAAAGAGACGTCTCCCTTTTTAAGGCCATCATGTCATACCTCCAAGGAGATATGACATTTGTTACTTCTCTCATTTTATTCCCATCTAGACAATTCCAGTGCTGTTGCCATTTACTGCAAAGCAATTTCTTGATGTTAGGTAGGAAGTCATTACAGGGAATGGGATACCTTCTTGGCACCAACTCTAATGCTGCATTCTTCGCCAATGAATCTGCCTTCTCATTCCCACACACACCTAGATGTGCTGGAACCCAACAAAATCGAACCATTATACCTCTCCTTCCAATAATAAAACGCCATTCTAAAATCTTTAAAACTAGAGGGTTACTAGAACTAAAAACTTCTAGAACTTGAAGGACACTCCTTGCATCACTAAAAATGGTAAAATTACCCTCCTTTTCCAATGCTATTTTCCCAACATCGGTTAGTATGCCATACAGTTCGGCAGTTAATATTGAAGCTTTTAGAGGAAGTGCACCTCTACAATTAAAACCATTACTATGTACTCCAAATCCAATGCCAGCATCAGATTTTGAGCCATCGGTTTATATAAAAGTCAATCCCTTATGTTCTTCAACATGTTCCATAAACAGAGACCTGGATTCTAAGTCAGTCATATTCTTCTTAACTCCAATAAAATATTTACAAAAAGATATCTCTGGTAATTTCCATGGAGGCATTGATGATACCTTAAATGGAGGCACCCTAATTCTAATCATATCGAGACTGTTTAAAAATTGTTACATGGCTTGCAGTCTGAAAGGCTAAAGAATTAAGGAGTCTTTGTAATCTAAACCAATACCGAATAATAGCAGAAATTCGGCAAAGATCTAGAGGTAACTCTCCAGCATCAACAAGGAGACTTGGGATAAGTGAGGTTCTAAATGCTCCTATGGACAATCTAATACCACCATGATGTACTGAATCTAATATCTTTAACCGGCTTGGGGTGGCTGAGGAATACATTTCAAATCCATAACTGATTTTGGAAAAAATCAATGCCTTCTATAATTTCAAAATAGTATTGCGGTCTGGCCCCCATGATGTATGGGACAATACTTTTAAAATATTCTCAGCCTCGAGACATTTAGCTTTTAATGCT
The DNA here is from genome assembly GCF_036898095.1 of Palaemon carinicauda. NCBI lineage: Eukaryota > Metazoa > Arthropoda > Malacostraca > Decapoda > Palaemonidae > Palaemon > Palaemon carinicauda. The sequence continues at coordinate 34,739,641 of NC_090737.1, read as the reverse complement.
TTTAAGTGAGAAACCCATGTAAGCCTACAATCAAATATCAAACCTAAAAATTTAGCTTCACTTGCACATGGTATCCGTTGACCTTTAATGTATATATCCGGGTCTGGATGTACTCCCCGGATACAACAAAAATGGACAATAGTAGTTTTACTTGTCGAGAACTTAAATCCATTCATATCGGCCCACTGGATAATTTTGTCAATTGAGAGTTGTATTTTTCTCTCAACCATTGCCATTCTAGCTCCAGCAAATGATATTAAGAGATCATCCACAAATAATGTTGCGAAAACATCCCGGGGAATGACTGAGGAGATCCCATTAATTGCTAGTGCAAAAAGGGTTACACTCAGCACTCCCCCCTGAGGAACTCCTTCTTCCTGACACTTACTCTCTGATAGAGTTTCCCCCACTCTCACTTGAAAAACTCTATTTGAAAGAAATGCCTGAATAAATAGCGGTACCTCTCCCTTCAATCACAATTCATGAATTGTTTTAAGTATACCATATCTCCAAGTGGTATCATATGCCTTTTCAAGGTCAAAAAAGACTGTCACATGGTGCTGTTTGGAAGCAGGTGTTTCACAAATAGATGACTCAAGTCTTATCAACACATCAGTCGTTGAGTGCATTTTTCTGAATCCACATTGAATCGGTGATAAAATACCCTTCTTTTCAAGGTACCAAATCAGTCTTGCATTGACCATCTTCTCCATAATTTTACATAAACAAGATGTCAATGCAATAGGTCAGTAGTTTGCTGCTAAAAACTTGTCCTTACCAGGTTTTAAAAAGGCTAAAATAATGGCTAGTTCCCAAATACTTGGGTAACTGATCATGCCATATTCTATTAATAATGCTTAAAATAAATAACTTTGTATTAAAATGTACATGTTTAACTATTGCATATGGAATTCCATCGGGTCCAGGGGCTGTATTGTTATATGTAGCAAGTGCGGAATCAAGTTCTCTTTCAATAAAAGGAGAATTATACGATTCTTCTTTTCCTGTTGCAAAATTTAAAATTTTCTTTTCTTCAATGCTCTTGTACTGGTGACCAGGAGCTGCTACACTCATGCGTGATACATTTGAAAAGTGGTCAGCCCGGCCATTGCTAACTTCATTTGCTTCAGTCACATACTGACCATTCACTTTCAACACTGGTGGTGGGTTTGGGGTAAATTTGCAGGCAATCTTTTTTATTTTCCTCCATACAGAAGATGTTGGTGTTCTACAATTAATGAAAGAAACAAAAGCCACCCAAGATTGGCGTCTAGCTTCTTTCATGGCACGACGGAACTGTGCTCTACACTTTTTGTAGGTTATCAAATTTTCATCCGTACGGCGTCTACGCAATCCAGTCAAGAGATTTTCTGGTGGCTCTGTGAAAGGCTGTTAATTCTGAAGACCACCACGGGACTGGTCGTCTTTTGAATAGTCCGGTGGTTTTGGGAATCGAATTGATTCCTGCTGTATGGAGAGTTCCATTCAGTTGGTCTATGGCATCATCAACACTCTCAAACTGCTCTGCACTTCCCTCTATTTCACTTAGCTCATGAAATTTAACCCAGTCTGCCTTGTCTTGATTCCATCGTGGCGATCTTTGTAAAGGCGGACCCTTGTTGGTGTTTATAAGGATTGGTGCATGATCACTAGAATGCCAATCATCTAATGTCCTCCAATCAAAATCAAGAAGGCAGTTAGAGCTTGCAATTGAGAGGTCAATGCATGACAAGTTACCTGTCTGAACATGGAAGTGTGTGGGCTCTCCTGTATTAAGGAGTCCTACATCCTCGTTTTCCACAAGTGATGAGATAATATTGCCCCTGGTGTTTGCTAAAACATCACCCCACAAAGGATGTCTACCATTCAAATCTCCAAGTAAAAGAAAAGGTTGAGGGAGCTGTTGAATCACCTCTACTAAATCATCATAAGATACGTTATCATTTGGAGGCAAGTACAGCGAACAGATTGTATATTTTCTCTCTATATCAATCTGTACAGCCACTGGCTGCAGAGGTGTACGGACAGATAAAGGTAGTTGGGAACATCTTGACGAACGTATGTGAGACTTCCGCCATGGCTCCCTACTACGTGATCATAAGGTGTCCTATAACTAATATATTCGCAAGGACAAGGGGTATTAGCCTCAAGCTTGCTCTCCTGTAGACACTATTATGGGGGAATGCTCGTGAATTAAGAGCTTAATTTCTTCATATTTGGCCCTCAAACCCTGACAATTCCATTGCAAAATGGATGAAAAAACTATGTATCATTTTCTGGAACACATCTTTGATGAGGTCTTCCCATTAACAGTTTTTGATTTGACAATATTTTCTGTAGGCTTCTTAAGTTTTGGTCTTGATAAGTTAGGTTTTATATTAGCCTTTTCAGTGTTGTTCTTACCTAATTCTTGTGGGGGTTGGTGGACCTCAACTTGAATTTTGGATTAATTCAAGTTTTCCTGTTGATCTGAAATATCAACAGGAAAAACATCATATCTATTTGATGTCATAACTTTGGTGCTTTTAATGGATGGGGGTGAGAGAGATGGAGGTCTCTCTCTTTTCCTATTGACAGGTGGTGATTTATTAGGTTTTGATGTTTTCCCCACTACAGGTGCACCTGTTTTATGTGGAACCTCCATCAAATCAGGCAAAGATATAGCCTGAGAGAGGTTAGTATTATCCTTTGAAGTGGAGGACAAAGGTTTACAAGAGGTGACCAAAGTCTTACGTGATATTCTTGCCTTATCCTCTAGAATTCTATCAGAAGATGGTAAATTTCTTTTCTAGGGAATAGAGGCAATATTAGGTAGTTTGGATGTCTCCTGCCTCATTTTTTCTCTTGATTTCAATACTTTTGCATAACTTGCTGATTTACTCAATAGTCTCTTGGCATGCCCCACACTCATGTGTTCGATACTAGATTTATTGAGAGCAGCCTCTTCCAACTTATATTGCTGGCAGTTCCTATCCGTAGATTTGTGATTCAAATTGCAGTTTATACAATTGGCCTCTAGTGTACATTCTCCATGGTAAACATTGGAGCAAGTACTACACATTTTATCATTCTTGCAAACTTTAGATGGATGCCCATATCTAAAGCAATTAAAACATTTCCGCGGCTTCTGCTTAAAAGTTCAAACTTTAATTCGTTCATTTTCTATGTAAATGTGGAAAGGCACATCAGCATCCTGGAAAGTCAGGATAATCATTGATGTTCCAGGGACTTAATGCAGTTTCCACACAGTTAAAGGACACATGGCCAACATCTCTTCTGTAAACTCATATAGGTCTCTATCAAAAACTACTCCCCTTCCATAACTGAAGTTTAGATGGGGTTTCACATCCAGCTTTATGTCATCATTCTCTGTATTTAAATTGTAAAGTATAACAGATTGAGTTTCTGATTTGGCACTTATTAGGAAACTGTTCTTTCCAAACTGAGATATATCTCCTGGTGCGATGGTACCTACTTTCTTTTGAAGAAATTTACATATCTTGAAATAATTTCCAGTACTCCCTTTAGATTGAGCAACATGCCACTTTGGTGGTTTTGACTTTCTCTGGGAGGGTACAACTATCTCTATACCTTTATCAATCCAATCTGCAGGTTTATATACATCTAGATTCTTAGGTACCCGATCGCAAAGAGCACCCTTGAAATTAAAATTATTGATTTTAATATTCATGATATCGTTGATTGCATTGAATGCTTCATCATGGTTATCAAATGATATCCATGAATCCCATTTGTCACCTTCAAGCCTCATTCTAATTTCCCTGATGAGACCATAACATTGAAATAATCTATATAGCACATCATAATTGGTTTCAATGGGAATCTGAGTGACATGAAGGATTCGCAAATTCTCCATGTCACCCAAATTACTTTGTTTTTGAACATTAGTTTGAATGGTCCTTTAGAGTTTCCAAGTCGTCAACAGAGGGGGCTAGTTTTTGAAGTAGAAGCAAGCCGGGTTATCCACCTCTTATCGGAGGGAGACCGCGCCTGTCGTCGGGCGCCCGCGGAAGACTATTGGCACGCGCGAGCAGAAGATTGTTGGCACGAACACGGACGACTGTTGGCGCGCGAGCAGAAGACTGTTGGCACACGCGAGCGGAATACTGTTGGCGCACGCGAAAGACTGTTGGCGCGTGTGCACGCAGAAGATCATTGACCCCCGCGCGTGGAAGACCGTTGGCGCGAGCGCAATACTATTGGCACACGCGCGCAATACTATTGGCACGCGCGTGCAAGAGCATTGGCGCTCGCGTGCGCGGGAGACCGTAGGCGCGCGCACGGAAGACTGTTGGCGCGCGCTAGTAGGTCTCAGGTCAGCTGGCAGGACGACCAGAAACTGGGATGAGCCCTTTGGAAGGGCAAACATCCATGATGGAGACCGTAGAGGTCAACGGAAGAGTCCAGGACCGAAGTCCAAGGACTACCAGCGGCGTAAGGTTGCGTTGGTAGATCAGTAGGTCAGCTGGCAGGACGATCAGGAACTGGGATGTGCCCTTTGGAAGGGCGAGCATCCACCGACGGGGCCCGTAAAAAGTTCCATGGAAGAGTCCAGGACCGAAGTCCAAAGGACTACAAGCGGCGTAAGGATGCGTTGGTAGATCGGCAGGTCAGCTGGTAAGACGATCAGGAACTGGGATGTGCCCTTTGGAAGGGCGAACATCCACTGATGGCAACCGTGAAAGGTCCATAGAAGAGTCCAGGACCGAAGTCCACGGATTAAGTTACAGCGCAAAGTTGCGCTGGTAGGTCTGCTGGTAGGATGATCAGGAACTGATGAAGCCCATGAGGGCCAGTGAAAAAGCAAGCTGGCCTTAGGAGGAGTCCAGGACCGAAGTCCACGGACTAAGTTGCAGAGCAAGGTTGCGCTGGTAGGTCTGCTGGTAGGATGATCAGGAACTGATGAAGCCCATGAGGGCCAGTGGACCAGCAAGCTGGCCTTAGGAAGAGTCCAGGACCAAAGTCCACAGACTAAGTTGCAGCGCAAGGTTGCGCTGGTAGGTCTGCTGGTAGGATGATCAGGAACTGATGAAGCCCATGAGGGCCGGTGGACCAGCAAGCTGGCCTTAGGAAGAGTCCAGGACCAAAGTCCACGGACTAAGTTGCAGCGCAAGGTTGCGCTGGTAGGTCTGCTGGTAGGATGATCAGGAACTGATGAAGCCCATGAGGGCCGGTGGACCAGCAAGCTGGCCTTAGGAAGAGTCCAGGACCAAAGTCCACGGACTAAGTTGCAGCGCAAGGTTGCGCTGGTAGGTCTGCTGGTAGGATGATCAGGAACTGATGAGCAGCGTGATCCCCCAAAGAGGTGTAACTATGAGTGGCCTCTCTCGCGAACGAGAGGGGTGAACACTTCGTAGAAGAGACTTGTAGACGCCCATGAGGGCCGGTGGATCAACAAGCTGACCTTTAACAGTATCGATCCTCCGAAGAGGAGTCTCTATGAGTGGCCTCTCTCGCGAACGAGAGGGGTAAACAGTTCGTAGAAGAGACTTGTCTAATACTGTGCTCTGCCCCGCAAGGAAGAGAAACTCAGCAAAGGGGGAGAGAAGTCTGGGCGAAGGCAGCAACAGCAGTCGGAGAGGATGAATTTATTAAGATGTGGGAAGTTCTCCCTCGGAAGGGAGAAACAACCTCACACCTGGGGAGGAAACTTTCCCTCGGAAGGAAAGTTGTCCAACCTGGTTAGCGTTCTAATATGATTGAAGTGCTGGTCATGTCACGGGAGTACTTTTAAGAGAAGGGATGACGCCCATGACGACGTCCTTTGAGGGACGGCAGTACCAGCAGATTCCCCAGGCATGACCAGAACAGCTCTGCTTCGTCGGCACTCATAGTCGAACGAAGAAAAACTGCATAGTTAACAGGGAAACAATAAAATTAATTATTTAACAGAAATTCCCCAGGTAGGAACTCAGAAGAGGAACCCGAGAGAATAACATAAAAATAAGTATTACGCCCTTCCTTCCCCAGTCGACATCCACGGGAGAAGGGGGAGCGGAGTAACTGTAATAAAAACAGAATTACAATTATTTAAATCAGCTAAGAGTATTCACTAATAGTGAGAACCACTGATCCTCCGAAGGGAAGTGTTCCCCACAGAGAAAAGCTGAAAAGTTAAAATTACAATAATAATTTCGCTAAAAATAATTGAGACAAACAATCGGAAGAGCAACCTAATCCGCGAACGGGAAAGGAGCTCTTCCCAATAATACATCGTGTTGTAAAGGTGAACAACCTTGAGAAGAGAAAGACCGTAGTCAATCTCTGAGAGGCTACATTCCCTTCACTCAGTAATCCATGTTTCCCGTAGGAAAAGGGAAAAGGCAAAGACAATAGTTGAATAAAGAGGGTCCAGGCGATGACGATTCCCCTGCGGCCGCCGAGCTAACGGTTATATGCCGACGGGAAGACCAATGGACCAGAGAGGGAGAGGTCGTTCCCCATAAAGTGGAACTGTGCTGGCCTTGCTAATGTACGCAAGTGTCATTGTCGTATATGTATCACACACACAGCACAAACACTGAAAAGGAAACTTATCACATTTCTATACCCATATATATACATAAACATTAAGAATGTTTTCATATACTTTACATGTACAGTATAAGAAAAGTAAGTTAAAAGACAAAAATTAATGGCAGTCCAGAATAGGCGAGGAGAGAGAGCGGAAACAACCGCTCTCGATCCAAGCAAAAAGTAAAGTTACTAAATCACAGGTGTGTGAACAGGAGTGGTAGCAAGCTACCCGCCCCCTAACTAGCGGTGTGGGTAGTTAACCCTCGCTAAATTTTAATGGCTTGTCATTTCAGCTCTGCCAAAAGTATAACCCCTAATAAATAGCTTTTTCTGTATTCCAGTTACGGAACAAAGATGAATTAAAACATGTCTTCAGGAAGGACTGGTCACCAAAAGTCTTCCAAGACATTCTCAATATGCCAATTTTTTCTAAAATTGAAGACAAAACCGACCGAATGCGTTTCTTAAAAATAAATTTTCAATCAAGAATCACATCTAGAATTTTAAAGGTATTACATACACTTCAACAAATATTATCAAAGCAAAGATATGGATGTTGAGGAGCCACTATCCTCGACCTACTTGCACTCATACTTCGAGTTTAGTTATGGTTAAACTTTATGCCCATAACTTGTACCAATATCTTCAAATACAGTACTAATTCTAATTCAAATCTAAGCTGTAGAGGCCAGTCCACGTACGAAGATTAAATAAGTTCTTGGTATCAATATACCTAAGGTGATACTCTCCCTGAGGAATCAACTCTTGAATCTACTGGGTATCACATGAGGGAAAGAGATGAGACAGAGTGAGGTAGAACATTTTTTTGGTTTCTTGGTTAGAGGTTGGGAAGCCAGTAGCTTCGATGACTACGGGAAAGGTCCATTGAAACAATTTTGAGAGAGAGAGAGAGAGAGAGAGAGAGAGAGAGAGAGAGAGAGAGAGAGAGGAGAGAGAGAGGAGAGAGAGAGAGAGAGAGAGAGAGAGAGAGAGAAGAGAGAGAGAGAGAGAGGAGAGAGAGAGAGAGAGAGAGAGAGAGAGAGAGAGAGAAGAGAGAGAGAGAGAGAAGAGAGAGAGAGAGAGAGAGAGAGAGAGAGAGAAGAGAGAGAGAGAGAGAGAGAGAGAGAGAGAGAGAGAGAGAGAGAGAGAGAGAGAGAGAGAGAGAGAGAGATTTAAAAACATCAGGAGTTACCGTATTTCCCGTGTCATAAGACGCACCTTTTTTCCTACAAAATGACCCCCAAAATCACCCTACGTCTTAAAACTAAGAAAAAATTTGTACTGTATAGGGAAGTTTGACAACCCTCAAACACCCAACTAATAACTTACTAATACTCACTCAACAGACATAAAATATAAACCTACAATTATCATTCATAATAAAAAAAATTATTTTCATATGCTTCGTTTATTATAGTACAATATCAAGTTATTTGTTTTGGTAATCATCTGATGACTCGCTAACCCCCTTCTACAAGCAAACAACTAGTGTAGTGGTCTCCTACCACTATTACATATTAGTTGTTTATGCAGCATTTATCTATTTTCTCATATTTCTTTATATTTTGTAATAGAGCAATATTTTGATAATACAAACAAACAGTTGCTGAATACGACCTTGAAAAAAAAATTCACTGTTAGTTGAGTGCAGTGTTACCAAGTTAGCAGAGAACTAGACCTAGAGTCACATACAGTAGAAAAAGTAGTCCACCTAGAGGAATTTCTAAAGACTTCTTTGATCAATAATTAAGTTCGCGAGAAATGTGTAGGCTATACGAAAAATTTGGAAAATATTACAGGAATTTTACTTCTTTGCCAAAATTTAATTAACATTTGGCAACACTGCTTTAATGTAAACAACACTTGGAACACTAAACGAGTAGTTGTGGCAACTACGACTGATTTAGTTGTTTCTTCTATTAATATGTAAATAAATTGGGATGACTGGTGTTCAACTGATTAATATTAACTTCAGCACTTGCCAATATACCTAAAATACGAAAATTTACTATGCCAGACAAAAATCTCAGTAGAGTTTCGGACTAGGAATTGTAAAATCCTAATTTTTCCCACTAAAAAAGGCTTTGCTAATTTAAGGGTGCGTCTTACCACTTGTAGCGTCTTATGACACAGGAAATACGGTAATTTGTTCCTAATATTCTCATGTCTTCGTATATAAATAATCTACCTTATTCCTACAAGAGTATATTAAGACATTAAACAATAGGGTTTATAGTTTCCTTGAATTTTTTATAGTAATGGTTTTACATTATACCCTACAGTACTTTGTATGCCCTAATGGCTTTACATGATAATCTACTCTAATTTGGGTGAGTTAACACTTTCTTTCTCTCTGAATAAAACATACCACAAATATTATTTAAAAAGATAAAATCTACATAATTTCACAAACATTAAGTAAAATTCTATACAAGAAAATATCTATAGATATTGTCATACTTACTGAAAGTCCCACAACTTTATTATTTTTGAACAGATGCGCGATACCTCCAGTGAGTGCTGAGACTGCCTTATCTTTGGCCCCCATCAGCTTTGGTAGATTAAGCTTGACATTTTCTACCTAAAAATAATTCAGAATAAAACACTTTGATAATAAATTCTAATAAAAGTAACAATATTAATTAACTAATTGTTAGCAATAATGTTCAGTAACTATATTTTTCGATTGGGGAATATTTTTCATACAAACCCCTGAATTATATATGCCTTATATAAGAGATGTAATGTTCTTAAGACAATAGGTTTGTATAAAAATACACAAAAAAATTAACATAAGAGAAATTCACTCAACATTTTCTGTCATCAACCTATCCTAAGAAAATGGTTTAATTTTTTCATTTTACTGTACAATGTTTTCAGCATTGTTGTACTCTCTGGTCATCAGTTGCTGACAATCATACGAATTTGTTGGACAAATCTTGCGATCTCTTAATCTTCTCATTCTACCATTGATGTTCAGTAAATTTTTTGTGCATGTTGCATAAAATTTTTCATAATTCTGATTATGTTATTTATTGAAATCTCAGACTGTACCATCCTGTGCATTTCACGGAGTAAGCAGTTAGTGCTAACATATTTTCTTCCTCTGAGAAGATTTATTCCCACTGTGAACAGACTGCAGAATGATATCCCTAATCTGGCAGTTGAATCAGTGGATAGAAGTTCAAACTAGTTGCAAATGCTTTTTTGTTGAGCATGTTGATACGAGTCTCGTTTCATAGTTTATACAGTATATGACTGATCTACTTTAATGTTCCTGATCTTTTCCAATTAGGGTTGTAGCTTGGCTAAAAAATAATAATAATCCAGTTGATAATATAAATGTCTGAACTGCATTCCAAGTGGAAAGCTGAGATATTGGTGATCTAGGGTGATCTGTAACTCTGTAGGGTTCAGCAAAATGCTTGGGGTCTGTGACTAGTTTTTAAAAATAAACTCCAAAGTATGGTACCTTTTAAGTTTGTAAAAAGTTTAGTCCAAACGATAAAGCACAAGAAGCAAGGCTCCTGCATCAGAAAAGAAATTGGCGAGGCACAATATTTACTTTCAATTTAAGACACGGCAGACAAAATTTTCAGAGCTATTTCTCTCAGCAGTGAAGATAAGAATTATAAGCTTCTAATGTTTTCTCTACCATGTTCAAGTTCAACTACCTGCATTAAAATTGAGGAGCAGAAAGTGGATAAACTTGGCACCTAACAGTTGAAACTGCTTTATGAACTATCATATCAGTGTAAGTACAGTATCAAGAAAATGTTGTGAGGATGCAATTAAAATAAAAAGTAACTTGTCCTTTAGTCCTGTGGAAATAAGACAAGAGAAGGCACCCGGGTGGGATGTATCCGTTCTCTTGAGGTAGAGCCTCAAACCTCTGATCTGGATCGTCAGTTACTGAGTGGAGACTTGTTCTCTGAAAGGGGTCAGATCTAAGATCCGTCACCTCTAGAGACCGTGCCTGGCAACAAACTCGGGGACAAAACTGAACGTTGCCTTTCACTCTTCTCATTGAATGGGCGATGTCGAATGAGAGACCATGAAGCTCCTTCACCTGTTTGGCCACTGTCAAAGTGTGTAGGAACACTGTCTTCTAAACCAGGTGAAAATTTGTTGCCTAGTGAAGTGGACCGTAGGGATGTCTCCTTAGAGACCAGAGAACTCGAACCATGTTCCGAGGGGAGGTCTCAATTCAGACTGGGGAAAGGAAAGTTTGTAAGTCCGCATGAGTTAGGAGAGATCTAACGATGAGGGGATGTCCATTCCATTCAGTTTGAAGGCGAGGCTCAAGGTTGAGTCATCGTCTTTGCCAGCCGAAACTGAAAAGGGCTGTCTTTTCCTCCTGCAAATACTCGAGGATTCCACTATGCTGGAATAGAGGTATTGAATGGAGAGATACGCTTTCCCATGACACCACCCACAGAAGACTTTCTACTTTGCCTGGAAGACTGATGCCGAGTTATTCCTCAGCTATCCAGGCAACCTCTTCGCAACTTGCTGCGAAAAACCTCTCTGAGAGAGGTGCTGCTGGGTAGTCTCCAGGCATGCAATCATAGCCAAGCTACAGCTTGTGGTATATGTCGAAGTGTGGTTGTCTGTGACGTGGAGAGGGTTCTCTTGGAGGCTCCGTCAGAGCTGCAGAAGGTTCGGATACCATTCCGCATAATGACATAGCGGAGCTATGAGAGACCTTGAGAGGCTGACCAATGTTCTGGCCTTGTTGAGTACCCTTCTCATCAGACAAAACAGGAACAAGACGTAAATGTCGTTGTTGTACCTACCGTTGTTGACGTAAATCTTGCCGGAGAGCCTTGGGGTCTAGGACTGAGGAGCAGCGGAAGCCTGAGGTTCCGGAGTGTTGCGAACAGATCCACAGTTGGGGAACCCCATAAACTCAGGACTTTATAGGCTACACGGTGATCGAAAGACCATTTGGTACACCTTATCCCAGATGCTGTGCTCAGATTGTCAGCAAGCACATTCCTCTAGTCTGGAATGAAGCGGGCTGATAATAGTACCAAGCGGACTTCGCCCATCTTGGTATGTATACTGTTAGAAGGGAAGAGGCTACAAGCAAGTTCCTTCTTACGTGTTGATGTGAGCCACTAAGTGGTGTTATCGCTCATCACACCACTGAGTGGGCCGTTAGGAACTGATGAGGCTGTTGAAGGACTGGAGCGTTGGCCTTCATCTCTTAAAAGATTTAAGTGAAGGTACTTTCGGACTCTGTCCAGAGGCCTGAGGTTGTGTGGTGCAGATGATGATCCCTCCTACTTTCTTTTGATTGATTGATTGATTTAAAGCTTTCTGGCATCCGGACATTTAAGATCATTGACGCCGTTCCTTTCTTTTGATGTGTCTAAGCACAGCATCAAGTCCGGTGGAGGAGGAGGAGGAGGAGGAGGAGGAGGAGGAGGAGGAGGAGGAGGAGGAGGTTACACCCCTCCAAAGATTCTTGACTGCCACCCATCCCTTGAGGTCTGTCCAATCCTCTGGTCCAATGGGGATCAGAATGTCCAGGGAATCGAAGGCCTGATTTTTATTATTATAGTTGTTGTTGTTGTTGTTGTTGTTGTTGTTGTTGTTGTTGTTGTTGTTGTTGTTGTTGTCATCATCATCATCATCATCATTATATCATATGTTATATTACTATTATTATTATTAATTGCTAAGCTACAACCCTTGTTGGAAAATCAGAATGCAATAAGCCCAGGGGCTCCAACAGGGAAAGTAGCCCAGTAAGGAAAGGAAACAAGGAAAAATAAAATATTTCAATAACAGTAATATCAAAATAAATACCTCCCTTATAAACTATAAAAACTTTAACAAAACAAGAGGAAGAGAAATAAGATAGAATAGTATGGCCGAGTGTACCCTCAAGCAAGAGAACTCTAACCCAAGACAGTGGAAAACAGAGGCTATGGCACTACCCAAGACTAAAGAACAAAGGTTTGGTTTTGGAGTGTCATTCTCCTAGAAGAGCTGCTTACCATAGGTAAAGAGTCTCTTCTACCCTTCTTCCAATCGGACTAAGGCCGCCACTGGAGAGAACGAATCCTTAGGCGGCCGTTAGAAACTAGACTGGCCAGGGATAATAGGTGTCTGAGGAGACATAGCCACTCTGGGCTGGGAGTTCTTCTCGTCTTGAGAAAGGGTCTTGTGATCTTTCTAAGCCTTTTTATCCTGTCTTTGATGAGAAGGTTTTTGGGGAGATTGGTGTCTAGAATCATTCCCAGATATATCAGTCAGTCGTCCAGAAAACGGAGGAGATGTATGCCGATCCTGTGAGCCCAGGATGGGTGCTGTGGAAAGACCAAAGCACAGTGCCCTGAACTGGTATTTCTTGTTGTCTAGACTGAATCTCCGATACTTCCTTGTAGATGGATAGTTTGGGACCTGAAAGCATGCGCCCTTTAGGTCCAGCATGCACAAGAAGACCTGTGGTTTTACCCCTTATCTCAACTTTTCCAACATGGTGTGGACATCTACCCATGCAGATCCTTTCGCATAGTAGTTTGTTGATGCTGGGGTCTTGACTGGTGGAGGAAAAGATGAGATGCAATACCCTGTGTAAGGATTTTTCCCTGGGAGAGAATTCCTTTAACTGATAGAAGTGGGAAAGGCAATGTTTGACATTATCATGTGCCTTGACGGGGTTGATGCTATACCTTAGAACAGCATCGTTCTGGCAAGCGTTAACCAATGGTCAAGGGCTGGGTATCATGACTACTGTACAGTTCTCCCTGCTCCTGAAGCATACTTCCCAGGCCTAAGACAGGGGCATATACCCAGAAGCTTCAGCAAATGGCAAACTTGACGAGCAGTGCAAAGTGCTAACCAGTCTTTCTGGAAATATTATGGGTGTTACCAAGAATGACAATGAAAAAAACTGCCTTCCCGCTCAACGAAAATGCATTCCTAATGGGAGGCCATGATCTACACTCTGTTGAAGGGGATAATTGTGAACAATTATTCCTCTAATTGTATAGCCAGTTTAGTTATAAACCAATGCAGTGTAAAACATACACTCACATTCTTGTTTCATTCAATTATCAACATGAAGCTGATATCAACCAATTAAACTAAAAAGTATAAGAACAAAATTAAACAGCCTTAGATAGGCTGAAACAGCGCAAAGTACTTGTTGCAGCCGAAGGCAAATGTTAAGTGTCTTTGACAGGTGGGTGGGCAGATCTACTAGCCCACACTCATCTCCTGCCTACAACTACCTCTCTAGTGATATTCCGTATTTTAAAAGTGATAAGGTTTATACTGCATGTGTAGGAACAAAATACTAATTCAATTCTAATAACAAATATCATAAGAAACTTACTTCAATGCCACGTTCAAGAAAGTCTTTGCTCTTTGCCATATGATAGTAATGAGAATTGTTGAGGAGAGATTTAGATGGAATGCATCCAACATTAAGACATGTTCCACCATATGTTGAATTCTTCTCTACACACACAGTCTGTAAATTAGAAAAATAAAAGTGGTTCAAATTCAAATTTTTCAAAATCAATGTCACATAAGTATCAATTAATTCAGCCTTTAACATAGAACATGTCCATAAAAATTCTTTCTTCTCTACTATGAAAAAAAAATATCGCAAACAAGAAATTTAGAGAAACTATAGTAGAAGTAATACTTTACCTTCATGCCCAACTGTGCTGCTTTGATGGCAGCAACATACCCTCCGGGTCCAGAACCGATAACAACCAAATCTGCTTCGTGAGAAGCATGTCTCTTCTGGACTGTTGAGGAGCCTAGAGCAAGGATGGGTTTACGAGCTACGGGTGCCTGTTATGGAAAATAATTCAAAATGTAATAAAAAAGTTTATAGCAATATATAAACATCTACAATCTTCAATAAATTTTCTTTCTCTGTCCTTAGAATAACATTATTAATTGATAAAAAACCTGCAGGCCCTAAGCTTGTGGCTTACAATTTTCTCTAAGGCTACTAAAATAACAGCTGCAAATTATAGGTAAGATGATTACAGTATGCTATTTAAAATAAAAAATCTTAAAATTTGTATATACAAACTCGAGCCCTATAGTAGGAGTAGGATTTCAGTAAAGCTGGAACATACATTAAACGGGGAAGCCCACCCCACCAGTCATATCACCAAAGACTGGCAATTTAACTTTTAAGCCTGGGACTAGCAAGTTGGTTGAGGAAAAAAGTATAACCTGAAGGACATAGGTTTGTATGGTTAGGAAAAATGCAAATTACTTTCAAAATCTGTGATTTCTTCCTACACGAATGCAAAACTTTGTCCTCTGATAGAAGACTTATTTTTATGAGGAGGAGGAGATCCCAATGAACCTAATTACTGGCCAATTCGACTTTCCTGGGAATTATCAGAGCATCTGGTCCTGTACAGGAAAGATCGTGATGACTCTTGCCAACCTCCTAACAGTCTGTGCATAGGAATGCCATCACTGTTAGGTTAAGCACGTACCAAGAATACACGGTGCTCAGTCACAGGAGAAGCTACATCCTCATGTGGGATATGCTGTCATATTGTATTTGAAGCTATTGTAAGAAAGGAGTAAAAATTTGTTTTATCTATCCTCTATTTTGTCTGAGAGAATGGGGGAAACACTTCTTAACAGATCCTACGGTAATGAAAGGTTGTTTGGTTATGACGCTCATCTCCATCTGATATGGCTATTCTGTCCAGCTTACTGCAGCCACGACTGCTGCACCCCAAAGGGGGAGGGGAAAATGAAGGTTAGGACAGTCATTCTACCTCTCATTACTATCTTACTCCAAAACCCCTCTCTTAAACAAGATGCATTTTGTCTCGTGAAACAGCTAGGAAAGCTTCATAAACTGCCAAGTAGCCACCACAGGAGCTAGGGTAAAAATACCCATGGACTTGTGGGTATACTCCCCCCACTAGTGAGGGTAAAGGATGTCTAGCATTAGCTAC
The DNA here is from genome assembly GCF_036898095.1 of Palaemon carinicauda. Lineage (NCBI taxonomy): Eukaryota > Metazoa > Arthropoda > Malacostraca > Decapoda > Palaemonidae > Palaemon > Palaemon carinicauda. The sequence continues at coordinate 34,724,150 of NC_090737.1, read as the reverse complement.
TGACGAGTTCTTCCTGAGGTCTAAAGACAACCCAAACTGGACCTCCAACCCCTCTCTGATTGAGGAACAGGCACAACAAAATTTCTCACAAAGCTTTGAATACAGTAAACAAAGCTCTTTATCATGCTGGTGCTAAATAAATTCTTTAAGAGCTCAGGAATGAAGAGCAAAGTTATCATGAGATTGAGGAGGAAGAACAAAGCCATTCATTCTGATGCCCTCTGCACGCCGCCTGAGAAGAGATGGACTCGAACCGAGTATTGTAAGCAGCTGGGTTTTGGGTCTTGCAAACAATATCAGGTGTAAACTAGAGAAGACCTCCAATCCTTTAAGAATGGAAATGTCAAAATCTCACCAGCATGCTTTGCTGAAACTACAGTTAGCCGAAAGACTGTCTATAGAGTCAGAATTTTGCCCAACGATCATCTCAACAGCTAGTATGGGCCAAGACTTGAAAACACAGGTCATATCCCACCCAGGGAACTGTGGTCTCGGGGTGGTCACAACTGCTCAAAGCTCCCCATAGGCATGGAAAACTCCGTCGTAGAGCAGAGGTTTATGTTCCCCAGCCAGAAGAATATGCTTAAGGCAGAACAGTATTCTTTCCCAGGCACAACTGAGAGGCCCTTCTCTTGGCAAAAAGATGGACAAGAAAGTGTGCAAAATGTTCTTGAGGAGACTCCAACAGGAGATATGCCCCTTCTAAAACACCAAGTCTAGAAATGGTCCACTTCCTTAGAAGACAGCTGCCGTCGACCATCGTAGGTACCCAGACATCTTCTGAGCAGTCCCTCATGAAAAGCCTTTCGCTCACCAGAGATGCTATAAAGCCACAGACTGTAAAGTGCAAGAGACATTCACGGATTTGAGGTACTTATGAAGGTGCGGCTGAAAGAGAAGTGCTCAATGCAATAGTTCTCTTAGGAGCTCGATTAAACGTGCAAACAAATCGGGATTCTACTAAACTTTTGGATCTCTGGGAGACAACAGGATCATCCTGAGATCTGGTGTGGTCAATAGGACTGACCAGCTGGAAAGAAGTAGGCATCCAGGTGATCCCAAGAATGTTGAATAGCATCCTTGAACACTCCCATGTGTTTGAAACAGCGAAACAGAACATCGCAGGTTTCCTGATTAGCCATGAGGCAAACAGGTCAATTACAGGTGATCCCCAAGGTGATCCCCAGAGAACAAAAACCCTTTCTGCCACACAAAGACTACAACCTGCCCCTGATGATTCAGTGTGTGTCAGTACATTCCTCTGGCCTGAGATAAATTTAAATGACAGCTCTACAGTATTGCACACTGCCCAAATAAACACCTGTTTCATTAACTTGCAAAGACTGTACGAGACTGTTCCTCTTTGTTGATATACAATACTCATCAGCCCTACCGGGTGCCCTGTCAAACTCTATGTTGGAAAGCTTACGGTGCTTGGAACATTGCTTACATTTCCAACAGGTTGATAGGCAGGAGCTTTCCTCTTGTGACCACACCCCTGAAACAACTTGGTTCCTCTGGTACGAGTTCCACCTTCCCTTGGAAACGTCCGTGAGGTTTTCATTGTTTAACCACTAGGAGAAGATTGTCTCACACCTTCTTCTCCTCAGAAGCAATATGGGATGCGAGATTGCTGGTTGCCGACCATAGATGCTTCAGAAACCACTAAAGCAATTGTTAGAGGAGACACCTGAGTAAAATGAGTTTCTCCAACAATGAAAACGTCTCACAGTACATTGCCATAGCCGAGTCAGCAGTTCGCCTTCAAACACAAACGGCTGTGCTACTTCCCTGCATCAGCTTATGCTATGACAGTATGGCCAGATACTTCATCGTCTGCTTGAGCAAGAGACTCTAATTTACTACGATCCCCAGAGCCCCACAAAATGATATTTGTTGATCTCAAACCTAAGGTAACTACCCCTCAGAGAGGCAGCGACTAGCTAGTTGTCGAAAAACCTAAGACGTATCCAATTCGAGTGGGATAAACCTGAGACCAGAGTGAACATTCATGTGAACCTTTAAAGCGAGGTGGAACAGCCAAAAATGACAAATTCGTAGATAATATGTTATTTTCCTTAGTAAAATAAACTTTTGAATATACTTACCCGATGATCATGTAGCTGCAACTCTGTTGCTCGACAGAAAAAACCTACGGTCGGGATACGCCAGCGATCGCTATACAGGTGGGGGTGTACAACAACAGCGCCATCTGTCGAGTAGGTACTCAGGTACTTCTTGTCAACAAGAACCAATTTTCTCCTCGGTCCACTGGGTCTCTATGGGGAGGAAGGGAGGGTCCTTAAATTCATGATCATCGGGTAAGTATATTCAAAAATTTATTTTACTAAGGAAAATAACATTTTTCAATATTAATCTTACCCGATGATCATGTAGCTGATTCACACCCAGGGGGGTGGGTGGAGACCAGCATACATGTTAACATAAGAAGCTAAGTATCCCGTATTTCATTTTAGCAGTTATTCAAAATAACAAACATAAAATAAATAAGTACCTGGTAAGGAAGACGACTTGAACAATTACTCTGCCTTTTTAAGTACGTCTTCCTTACTGAGCCTCGCGATCCTCATAGAATGCTGAGCGACTCCTAGGAGCTGAAGTATGAAGGGTTGCAACCCATACTAAAGGTCCTCATCAAAACCTCTAATCTAGGCGCTTCTCAAGAAATGATTTTGACCACCCGCCGAATCAAGTAGGATGCGAAAGGCTTCTTAGCCTTCCGGACAACCCAAAAATATTTCAAGAGAAAGATTAAAAAGGTTCTGGAATTAGGGAATTGTAGTGGTGGAGCCCCCACCACTACTGCACTCGTTGCTACGAATGGTCCCAGAGTGTAGCAGTTCTCGTAAAGAGACTGGACATTCTCAAGATAAAAGACGCGAACACTGATTTGCTTTTCCAATAGGTTGCGTCGAATATAATTTGCAGAGATCTATTTTGTTCAAAGGCCACGGAAGTTGTGACAGCTCTAACTTCGTGTGTCCTTACCTTCAGCCAAGCTTGGTCTTCCTCATTCAGAAGGGAATGAGCTTCTCGTATTAACAGTCTGATAAAATAGGATAAAGAATTCTCTGACAAAGGCAAAGATGGATTCTTAACTGAACACCATAAAGCTTCAGACGGGCCTCGTAAAGGTTTTTAAAATAGAACTTAAGAGCTCTTACAGGACATAATACTCTTCTAGTTCATTTCCAACCATACGATAAGTTTGGAATATCGAACGATATTGGTCAAGGCCGAGAAGGCAGCTCGTGTTTGGCTAGAAAACCAAGTTGTAGAACATGTAGCCGTTTCGGATGAGAATCCGATGTTCTTGCTGAAGGCATGAATCTCACTGACTCTTTTAGCTGTGGTTAAGCATATCAGGAAAAGAGTCTTAAAGGTGAGATCTTTCAGGGAGGCTGATTGAAGTGGTTCGAACCTGTCTGACATAAGGAATCTTAGAACCACGTCTAAATTCCAACCAGGTGTAACCAAACGACGCTCCTTCGTGGTCTCAAAAGACTTAAGGAGGTCCTGTAGATCTTTATTGTTGGAAAGATCTAAGCCTCTGTGACGGAAGACTGATGCCAACATGCTTCTGTAACCCTTGATAGTGGGAGCTGAAAGAGATCGTTCTTTCCTCAGATATAAGAGGAAGTCAGCTATTTGAGTTACAGAGGTACTGGTCGAGGATACGGATACTGACTTGCACCAGTTTCGGAAGATTTCCCACTTCGATTGGTAGACTCTAAGGGTGGATGTTCTCCTTGCTCTAGCAATCGCTCTGGTTGCCTCCTTCGAAAAATCTCTAGTTCTCGAGAGTCTTTCGATATTCAGAAGGCAGTCAGACGAAGAGCGTGGAGGCCTTGGAGTACCTTCTTACGCGTGGCTGACGTAGCAGGTCTACCCTTAGGGGAAGTGTTCTGGGAACGTCTACTAGCCATCGAAGTACCTCGGTGAGTTATTCTCTCGCGGGCCAGAGAGAAGCAACTAGCGTCAACTTTGTCCCCTCGTGAGAGGCGAACTTCTGCAGTACCTTGTTGACAATCTAGAACGGAGGGAATGCATATAGATCTAGATGTGACCAATCTAGTAGAAAGGCATCTATATGAACTACTGCTGGGTCCGGGATAGGTGAGCAAAGTATTGGGAGCCTCTAGGTCATCGAGGTTGCGAAGAGATCTATGGTTGGCTGGCCCCAGGTGGCCCAAAGTCTCTTGCATACATCCTTGTGGAGGGTCCAATATGTTGGAATTATTTGTCCCTTCCTACTGAGACAATCTGCTATGACATTCAAGTTGCCTTGGATGAACCTCGTTACTAGTGAAAAGTCTAGACCTGTTGAACAGGAGAGGAGGTCTCTTGCGAACTCGTACCATGTCAGAGAGTAGGTCCCTCCTTCTTTGGAGATGTACGTCAAAGCAGGGTGTTGACCGTGTTCACCTCCACCACTTTGCCTTGAAGGAGAGACCTGAAGCTTTTCCAGGTCAGACGTACTGCCAGAAGCTTCTTGCAGTTGAAATGCATTGTCCTTTGACTCGAGTTCCATAATCCCGAGCATTCCCTACCGCCTAATGTCGCACCCCAGCCTACGTCCGATGCGTCCGAGAAGAGAACGTGGTTGGGAGTCTGAACAGTCAGGGGAAGACCCTTTCAAAGGTTGATAAAGTCCTTTCACCAAGTCAGACCAGACTTTATCTTACCGGAAACCGGGATCGAGACCGCTTCTAGCGTCTAGTCCTTTTCCAGTGAAAGCTAGATGATACAGAAGAGGACGGAGGTGTAGTCTTCCAAGTGACACAAATAGAACCACGGATGACAGTGTCCTAACCAGACTCATCCACAGCCTGACAGGGCAGTGTTCCTTCTTCAGCATCTTCTGGATGGATAGCAGGGCTGGGGGTTGATCGTCTTGTTCAGCAATGTCCTCATCAGAGGGTTCCTCATTCGAAACTGATGAGGAAACGGCAACGGAGTGGGCAACGTCTGACTCGCTGAATCCGGTCGCACTGGTGGATGCGTGACGGAGCCGGACACAAGATCATGGTACTGCTGCACAGTCTGTGAACTGTCAACCATGGGGACGCGAGGAAGTACAGCGTCAACCCGAAACTGTGAAGACTGTCTGGGTTGTGCAGTCAACCCCCTACAGGGTTGCTGAGGTTGCCGCACTGCGTCACAACAAGTCATCTCTGCTGGTTGTTGAACGTCTTCCTAGTGACACACTGAACGTCCACAACCACCTCCGAGAGTCGCTTAACGTCAACGTGCGACTGGCAACCCACACTGGGTCGCACCGGTGGAGGAACCATCTCAACTGGCGGACGTGAGTAGGATACCTCAGCGTCAACAGGGCGTACAACCAACCGGTAGGAAGGTTGTTGGCTAGAAGGTTCTTCTCCGTAAAAAATCCTCTAACAAGGACACAAGCTTGGACTGCATGTCTTGCAACAAAGCCCATTAGGGTCTATGGGAGCAGGTGTGGCAACAGACGGGGTTAGCGACTGAAGCGGAACCATTTACCATCCCTGGAAGCCTTGTTATGCTTTAATTAAAGTCCATAGGAGGCTAAGCAGCTTAAGGCTCCTCTCCAAATGACAGAGTCCTCAAAGGAATATCAGAAGGAGGGAGAACAGCACTTTCTCATCTATAGGAACCATGTCCGAGAAAAGCTAGGTTATCTCAGTGAGGGTCTCACTGGTCCAAAAGCAGCAGACCAGAAGGCAACGTTATGTAACTGCTTGAGAGTCTGTGAACTGTCAAAAACTGAACTGTCAACCACAACAGGTGCGTGAGTACATACAGCACTGGTGCATTAGTAGCAGACCAGAAGGCAATGTCATGTAACTGCTTGACAGTCTGTGAGCTGGCAACAACCAAAGCTGTGTGGGGAAGCCTCAACTCCTGACTGACTAGTCTGCTGCGGGTGAGTGGCGGTAACCACAGTGGGTTGCGGAGGCTGACACACCGTGTCAAAACACGGCAGCTTGTGGTAGCTCACACACGGCAACGGAGTGCTCCGTGTGTCTGTGGGAGTCATCATACGTCTGGCAGGGCCGACTGCGCATGGGTGGAGGAGCTCTCACAACAAGAGTGTGGGAGCAGGCAGCCATGCTGGGCGCACAACCGTGGCAGGTTGTAGGCAAACGGGTGCATCGTCAACCTTCTCCGCAGTCGGAGTGTGGGAGCAGGCAACAACTAAAGCGGAGTGGTGGTGCGTGGTGGGGACTGCCGTGGGTTGCGGAAACTAACGCATCGCGTCAAAACACGGCAGCTTGACTCCACCTTCCCACTGCTGATGCGGTAGCTCACGCATGTTAACGGAGGGAGCCGCACGTCGGCTAACGTTAACATGCGTCTGGCAGGGTCGATAGCGCATCGGAGGTGGAGCTCTCCGCAGCCGGAGTGTGGGAGCAGGCAGCCTCAGCGTGAGCTGGGCGCACAACAGTGGCAGGTTGTAGGCTAACGAGAGCAGAGTCAACCTTCTCCGCACGAAACTCCTGCATAACCGCAGCTAACTGAGTCTGCATAGACTGCAGTAAAGACCACTTAGGGTCTACAAAAAACGGCAACAGACGGAGCTACTGTCCGTCGTGACTGAGGGTCTAAAACAGCTGGTGCGGCAACAGACGGAGTTACTGCCTGTTGCGGTACCACCTTGCCTCTCTTGGGAGGTGTGCAGTCGTCGGATGACTGCAGCGAGTCCGAACTGACCCAGTGGCTACACCTAGGCCGTTGGACTTGCGCGGAAGGGACCGACTTGCACTTAAAAGCTGCAAGATTTGGTCCATGGTTTCTTACGAGAAACCTCTTCCGCAGACGAGGAATAAATGGGCTCTCTCGTCTTTGTGTGGGTGGGGCGATCACGTCGGCAAACGTGTGTAGATACGCCCGAAACCACGGAGGGAAAAACGTCTGTTCGTCGATCAAGGCCTGTGGAACCCATAAGTCGTTCGACATTACTTCTCCCCTGGGCTTGGGAGCTTGTAAGAGGTCCCGGACTAGGTGAACAACTGGCACGAACAGACGAACCCTCGGACGCAACACTGTAACACTTTGCGCATATCACTTTATCACTTTTGATTTTCTGTTTGCACTTATTACACTGAAATCGAAACTTTAACTGATTTCTACCTGAAACACGCAATCCTATCCTTCATTAAAAGGTAGTAATTGCGAAAACAGTTTAACAATGCAACAGAAAAACATAAATAAAGATAAAGAATTCAGTGGCTGGAAAAGAGACTAAACACTAGTTCAAATAAACTACGTTTACAATCTCTCACCGCATAAAGCCTGGGAACAAGAATAAAACCCTAGAAACGTTTTACCTTCTTCCCCTACAGCGACTAGGGAGAAGAGTAAAAAAACGAGAACAACGTTACCCGCTTGAACGAAACGTTTATTCTCCTCTCTCTCCCTCCGTCTCTATCTCTCTCTCTCTTCTCTCTAGATTTAGCACCTGAGAGAAGAGCCCAATTATATATCGTTAAAACATGTTATTTGCTAAAGGAAAAAACTGAAAGGTTTCCCAAATAAAAAGTTCCTTTATTTAGAATTTAAACTCTTTAAGCTAAGAAAGAATGAACGAAACGCTAGAATCGGTTTACTCTTACTGCAAAGTGAAACCGTGAAACACTCTCTCTCTCTATCGTAACGATAGAGCGCAAGTTGAACGTTCTGAACGTCAACAACTGCGGAGACTAAAAACTAAACGTTAGTTCATCTTTGAAAACAGTACGAGACTATCAAAGAAATTCTTCCATAAAACATTAAAATTAAAAAAGTATTAAATTCTTTAAAGGTTAAAAACGATATAACGGGCTCAATGTTAATTAACTTCGGTTCCAAGTTAGGACCGCCTACTATTAGGAAAGGTCGCATATAAACAAACATAAAAAAGGGATTTTGACGTAGGAAAAATCTATTTCTGGGCGAGGGACCTGTGCCGCCCAGTGAATAAGCTCCATTTAAGCACTTATTCTTAGGTAATTTACTGCTAAATATACCAGAGAAAAAATGTAAAGGAGTGCTAGGTTAACTAGCTCGCTCACCTATTGGTGTCGGTATAAAATTGGGGGTATATTCCAGAGGTCCCGCACTATTTAGATTAATCCACGACAGAGAACCCCAATAGAGGAGAGCCGTTCAACCTCACTCGGTACTACTACAATGCATCCGCTCAGAACCCAACTCCTTAGCACCCAAAGTTTGGGGACTCCAAGGGAGAGGAGCTGGGAGGGTTCACTGGGCGGCACAGGTCCCTCGCCCAGAAATAGATTTTTCCTACGTCAAAATCCCTTTTCTGGGCTCGAACCTGTGCCGCCCAGTGAATCTATACAAGAGAAAAATGTCACCAAACTTGCAAAATAAAGGAAAAAACATAAGCGTAAGAGAAATACAGGATGCTTTAATCAGAGATGAGTACCAAAAAACAATTATAAGGGTATCTTAAATATGAACATAAATCCAATAAGGTAGGTATAATAATGCCGTGAGTGATAATATATACAGATACTCAGGAGCATAAAATTTACAAATATAATAACAGTATTCAGGTGCGAGACCAACGAATACAATAGGGTATAAATGAGGCAGGTAAGAGGGAGAGATAAAGAGTCAAGGCATTAACCTGTGAGTTACTCGGGAGTAACTACGCTCCCTGCGGCTACTGTAGAAAATTTTAGGGCTTCCAAATGTTTAAGGTAGTGTTTCTTGAACACTGACGGTGATTTCCACCCTGTATACCTGGAAAGGTCTGTAAAATTCATGTGGTGAAAGAAGTTCACCGAGGTGGCAACCGCCCTGATATCATGTGCAAGAGGAAAAGAGTCAGGGTTAGCTTGTTTAATAAAATACAAAATTTGTTGCCTGATCCCTTTAATAGTAATGGTACCGCCTTGTTCTCTAACGAATAGAGGCCCCGAGGAGTTAGAGGAGGTCCGGGATAGATAAGACCTAAGAGTAGTGACAGGGCACAGCGACGGATCTTGCGTGAGGGGAACAATTTTCCAGGAGGTCCATCTGTTTTGAGGGTCTTCATTCTTAGCCAAAAAGAATTTGTTAGGAGAAAGAAGGACCTCTCCTGAAGGCAGAAAGTCAATATGACCCGGGTCTCTCGACAAGGCTGCCAATTCAGAAATTCTTGCCCCGGAAGCCAAGCTCACTAGGAAAAGTGTTTTCCTGAGAAGGGGCATGTAATCACAAGAACTGTTAATGGTATCAGAAGCCAATTTGAGTACGTCATTAAGGAACCAGGTCACCGGGGTAGGACGAGTAACCGGTTTCAGTCTGGCACAAGCTTTCGGAATTGAAGCTAACAAAGAGTCGGTTAAGTCTATGTTAAAACCCACTAGGAAGATCTTTTTCAGAGCCGATTTAATAGTGGTGATAGTATTGGCTGCCAGACCTGATTCTAATAAAGATCTAAAGAAAGTGACTGTAAGGTTCAAGTTCATACAGTTCACGTCTGAGTCTATTAAAAATTTTGCCAACTTTTTAACTGCAGAGTCATACTGACGGATGGTGGAATCCCGTTTATCTGATTCTAGGAACAAGGTGTTTTGAGGATCAATATTGGCACCATGCATAGCCGCAAACTTCATAAAGTCCATAAAGTTAGGGCGCTCTGAATGTTTGAGAAAGCGTACACAACGCGTGTTTGTACTATCTGAGACAGAACCGGATTGGGTATCGGGTGAGGGTATAGTCTCAACTCCCGCAGGAGAGGATACCAGTTGCTCTTGGGCCAGTTGGGTGCGACCAAGGCTACTTGTCCCTTGAAGGATCTCAGTTTGTCTAGAACTTTCAGCAAAAGATTCACCGGGGGAAAGAGATAAATCTTTTCCCAGTTGTCCCAATTCTGTGACATGGCGTCTGTGGCGTAAGCCTGAGGGTCTAGATTGGGAGCCACATATACTCTCAATTTGTGGTTGGATTCCGTGGCGAAGAGGTCCACTTGGAGACCGGGAACCTGAGAGAGAATCCACCGAAATGACTTTAGATCGAGTGACCATTCCGATTCTAGAGGGGAGGTCCGGGACAGGGCGTCTGCCACTACATTCCGGACTCCCGCCAGGTGGACAGCTGAAAGATGCCAACGGTTCGAGGCTGCTAGGGAGAATATGGCTACTAGAACATGGTTCAGAGGCCCTGACTTTGACCCGCCTCTGTTGAGGCAGCGGACCACCACTTCGCTGTCGAGGACCAGACGAAGGTGTTGTTTCTTGGGAAGAGCGAGACGTTTCAGGGTTAGAAGAACTGCCATGGCCTCTAGCACATTGATGTGAAAATGGCGGAACAAGGGAGTCCAAAGACCTTGAACTTTCTTGAGCTGAGAATAGCCGCCCCAACCTGATAGGGATGCGTCTGTGTGAATGATTAATTCCGGGGGCGGAAATCGAAGGGGAACTGACTTTGACAGACTGTTTGCTCTTGTCCAAGAAAGAAGTCTTTCCCGTAGAATGGGAGGAAGGCGGACTTTCCTGTCCCGGAGCTTCCGGTTCGCCCTCGAACGCCAGACACGATTGATATCTTTCAATTTTGCCTTCAGAAGAAGATCCGTCACTGAGGCAAACTGAAGGGACCCCAGAATCTTCTCTTGAAGCCGTCTGGAACTTACTTTGTCTTTGAGAAAGCGTTTGGTGTTTCTTGCAATCTCTAACCTCTTGGGTCTGGGAAGACACAGAGTATGAGATATAAGATCCCATTGCAGGCCGAGCCATTGGAACTTCGATTTTGGAAGAAGACGGGACTTCTTGAAGTTGATCTGGAAGCCTAGAGATTGAAGATAATGGATGACTTTGTGAGTGGCTTTTAGGCAATTTTGGGAGGTGTCTGACCAAATGAGCCAGTCGTCCAGATAGGCTACTACTTGAATCCCTTGATTCCTGAGTTCCTGAACAGCGACTTCTGCTAGCTTTGTGAAGATCCTTGGGGCAATGTTGAGCCCGAAAGGCATCACCTTGAAGGAGTAACTTTTGTCCCCTAAGCGAAAGCCTAGGTACGGACGGAAGTGTCTCGCTATCGGGACGTGATAGTAGGCGTCTGTAAGATCGATAGAGGTGGTGACGGCCCCACGGGGAAGTAAGGTCCGCACCTGCGAGACGGTAAGCATTCGAAACTTGTCGCATTGAATGGACAAGTTGAGAAGGGATAGATCTAGAATCACTCTTCTCTTGTCTGAATCCTTCTTCGGGACACTGAACAGCCGACCTTGAAACTTCAGATGTTTCGTTTCTTGTATGGCATTCTTTTGTAAAAGTTCCTGGACAAATTCGACCAGGTCCGGAGTGGAATGTTGACGAAATTTGTTCGGAGGAGGAGGTCCTTGAATCCAACTCCACCCTAGTCCCTTGGAGATGATACTGAACGCCCAGGGACTGAACCTCCATTTGTTGCGGAAGGCATAGAGCCTCCCCCCTACCTGCTGCACCTCAGTATTGGTTTGAGGAGTTGCCTCCACGTCCGCCTCGGAAGTTCTTTCCTCTGCGAAAGGCTCTTCCCCTGCCTTTGTTCTGGTTAGAGCCACGGTGGTAGCCTCTACCTCTACCATAACTCTGGGAAGAGCTATGAGCCTCGTAGGACTGGTTAAAGGCAGGGGAAGTGGCGGAGGCACCAGAAAGCTGGCTCTTAGGTAGCAGAACGGTGACATAGTCATCCGAAGGAGCCCGAGAGGTGGAAGGCTGTGCAGGGGCAACAGAAGATGGAGGAAGAGGCAGCCGGAAGTTGGATGAAGCACTCTGTTGTTGCCTGAACTGGGTGGAGGTATATGGTCTAAGCTTCTTCCTACCCCGGGCTTGATAATTTGCGGGGTCATACTTGCGTTTAGGGGTCAAACCCCAACGGGCTTTAAGGCTCTGATTAACCCTAGTGGCCTCCGCCAAGACTTCCTCTACGAGATCCTCGGGGAAGAGATTTGAACCCCAACAGGAGGACCGGATGAGTTTATTAGGTTCATGCCTAATCGTCGCCTCAGCTAGAACATGCTTGCGACATCTGCGTTTAGCAGTAGCAAAGTCATATAAGTCATAATATAACGACTGTAGCGTAGCCTTGTTGAGAGACTTAAAAATACTCTCCGTATCGTAAGTCAAGGCTATCGACTCCGTGGATGTGGCCAGGTTTAGAGTACGGCCCACACGTAGGCGGGAATCATATTCCTGTTTAATGAGAGATTCCGGGAGACGGGGAAGCTTCTCACTAAACAAGACTGAGGCACAGTCTGCTGCAAGCTTGCCGGAGGTAAAGGTGGTATGGACGTTGTCCCAACACTCAATACCTGAGGGAAGAAGGAGGGAGATTGGATCCACCTCTCGGATGGGAGGCAAGGGCTTCTCCTCCAGAGCATATTGAAAGGCAAGCTCTGCCACCTTATTGACGCATGGAGTCAAGGTGTTCTTGTCCATTAAGAACATCGTAAAGGAGCTTTTATGAGGCGTCAGCATGGTGTTAGTGCAGCCGATGTCATTCAAAAATCTGGCCCAAACAGATTGGGCTTGCTCCTTCGGGAAGATGACCGTCTCTTTGGGGACCTTGTCTAATCGGACTAAAGCTTCCTCGGTAAGTCTGGCATAACCATGAAATGGAAATGCCAGACCCGGAGGAAAGAATTCAAAGTCCTCTAGAGGGCGAGTGCCAAGGCCCTCCAGAGTCAACATTCCGTCTGAGAACGGGGAATGAAGAGCCATCCGCCAGGGGTTGTTCTTGGCAAACGGCGGGAGCTTAGAGGCATCCGGTATGAGAGAGCTTTGGACTCTCTCCGGAGCTCCTTGCTCTAAAGCCCCAATTCTCTGACCGAAGTTAGAGAACATCGTGTCCATCCTCGACTGCATCTCCGAAACCAACTTTTCCTGCATCTCCGACACGATGCGAAGCATAGCTGATTCGGAAAGGCCCGGGCTAGCAGCAGGAGGGGCGGAAGGAACTCCCGGGTCGTGAGACTTAGAGGAGGAACCAGAGGTCTTTGAAGACGGGTTCGTACCATGTTTAGAGCCATGAGAAGTCTTGTGAGGCTTGCGAGCTTTGGGTAAGGTCCTTGAAGTAGACTTATCCTTAGGGGGAACCGGGTATGAACGTTGAGACGAATCACGGTCCCCAGAAAATCCAAGAAAGGAAGAGCGATCAGAAGAAGAAGAAAGAGCGGGGCTGAGGATAGGAATCTCAGCGCCGGACACACCTGCCTCACTTACCACCCTACCTGTATCCGGCTCGTCTAGCAACATTGGTTCGACGTCCAGGTTCATGGAGGCAACATTGTCCTCCAGACCTCCGGGGGCGTCCGATGGATCTTGCTCTGGGTCGATGAGACCCGTTATAGTGGCATCAATGTGGGCAATGATGGGAGCTGCCACATGCCTAGCCACAGCAGCTGAAGACTTGGCGTTGGGGTAAACCATGGTGCAGTAGTCCTCAGATAGGACGTACGGCCGCTTAGACTTTACATTCCGGGCAAAACCACCAACCCACACCTTCAGTGTGGCCCGAGCCGCAGACTTTTGCTCCGGGGATGCCTGAAATAATAGTGGGAATTATAAAAGGGAAACTCCCAATGGTCCTTCAAGACCATAGATATCTTACTAATAGTAAATAAAATAAGAAGGCAATATAGCCAACGGGACTCACCGAGTCAGAACCAAGGGTAGTGATGAGGTCGAAGCAAATCACACAGTTATCCGGGTGCCATACCACAACGTCTTCCAGTTGAACCCCACAAGGGGCGTGAGATCGGCAGACGGAGTGGCCACAAGGCTGGTGCAGAACAGCTGCACAGGCCGGCGTCAGACAATGCACCATCTGTAAAAAGAATAGTATATGAGAAACTGTAATTCTCTTAATTAGGGGCGGGTCTGGAGGACCCGGGCCTAACATAGGTCTAACACAAGATTAGAGCCTAACTGTACTATTCTATAAGTGGCCTAACATAGGTCTAACACAAGAATAGAGTTTAACTGTACTATTCTTTTAAGTAGGGCCTAACATAGGTCTAACACAAGATTAGACTGTAAAAAATAAAATAAAATTTTTTTTTTTTTTTTTTTTTTTTTTTTTTTTTTTTTTTTTTTTTTAGGGGCGGGTCCGGAGGACCCGGGCCTAACATAGGTCTAACGCAAGGTTAGAGCTTAACTATAATATGCTTACATAGGGGCGGGACCGGGGGTCCCGGGCCTAAACATAAGTCTAACTTGAAACTAAAGTATAGCCATCCATTCCGGTCAAGCCGGGAGCATAAAAAAGGATGCAAAAACAAGGAATTAAGACACATAGTATCTGATTTCCCGGGGTGGGGTAGACCCCGGGCCGGGAAATAAAGGTATATTCAATACCAATTCCTTTAGGGACTCCGGGGTAGTGATCTGTCATATATAATCATCATAGGAAATGTTATAAAATAATAGGGGGGCGGAACTGTAACTAAGAACTGCCAATCGAACCCGGAGGGTTTCGTATAACATAAGCCAGAATGAAAAGTGAATATAAAATAGGGTACACCGGGATCCAACTCTGTAGACCGGTGGCCAACCAGACTAGACAGAGACTAAACCGCCGGGCCACCCGGAGGACAAAGTCCATAAACACTTAACTACCCCCTCTAAAAGGAGGGAAGGCAACGGTCCCTTAGTGGAGGGGAGAAGCCTAGCCTCCCACCTAGCTAGAGGGGGAGCGTGGGGGAGGATCACGTGATACGAGGCAGCAGGGCTACCAACTGACGATCCCCAACAGACAGATCAAACGGAGTAATGGCACAAATATTCATTATAATAATAATAAAAGCGTTAAATATATGAATAAACACATAGAAAATTTTTGGGCAAGGCATGCAACATAAATAATTAAATCGCAAAAGACACACCTGATGGCTAAAATAACATTGCCGCCTTAGCACGGTCGGCAGCCATAGCGATACGTAAATGATATCGGCCCAAAAATTGAACCACGAGGATTCTAAACGCTAAATAATGAATATTCACAATAACAAATAATATTTGATAATAAAAATAAAACACATAGTAACACCGCAAGTGAAAATTAAAAGCTCTCAAAAACAGGAGTACCAACTGTAGTGAAATCAAGCAAGATCGGTATGAACGAAGAGAATAAACTCCTATAATATAAATATTAAACGATCTAGGTTGCTCAAAACACAGTAAAACCCAGCTTGGTACTTAACTTGGACGGTGTCTCCTGGGAAACCGACGAAGAAGCCATAATTCACTAGAAAATATCCAAAAATCGAGAGCACTTGAAAAATGCGGGTTACTGCACAAGTCGTGCTAAACGGAGTTGGGTTCTGAGCGGATGCATTGTAGTAGTACCGAGTGAGGTTGAACGGCTCTCCTCTATTGGGGTTCTCTGTCGTGGATTAATCTAAATAGTGCGGGACCTCTGGAATATACGCCCAATTTTATACCGACACCAATAGGTGAGCGAGCTAGTTAACCTAGCACTCCTTTACATTTTTTCTCTGGTATATTTAGCAGTAAATTACCTAAGAATAAGTGCTTAAATGGAGCTTATTCACTGGGCGGCACAGGTTCGAGCCCAGAAATTTATTTTTTATAAGTTTATAATAATTGAAAAGTTAACCGAAGAGGCCTAAAAAGGCGGAGAGATATAAAATAAATGGATCTATAACGTGTTAAGCAAAATTACCAAAAACCTAAACACACTTCCGTCTAAGGGAAGGGTCGGCCATTTAAAAGTGAAAGAGAGTCCATACTCTCTTCGTCACCATAATTAAATCTATCGAAAACGAATTCAAGTTTGAAATGAAGATAAAACCCCTGCACAGCGAAAGCTCAAAACTGGAATAGTGTACTTCACCAAATCGCTGTGAAAACAAATCCAGTTAGGGACGGAGTATTTAGTAGGTCCTGCCATTGGCACGACAGAGGAAAAATTGGTTCTTGTTGACAAGAAGTACCTGAGTACCTACTCGACAGATGGCGCTGTTGTTGTACACCCCCACCTGTATAGCGATCGCTGGCGTATCCCGACCGTAGGTTTTTTCTGTCGAGCAACAGAGTTGCAGGTACACGATCATCGGGTAAGATTAATATTGAAAATTGTATTTTCCTAACTATACAAACCTTAGCTATTTAATAGGGGTATTACTTTCGGCGTAGCTGAAATGACAAGCCATTAATTTTCAACGGGAGTTTACTACCCACACTGCTAGTTAGCAGGGGTAGGCGAGGGTAGCTTGCTACCCCCCCCCCACTCACACACCTGTGCTTGAGCTCACTTTGCTTGGAGGTAGGACTTCAAGGGGGATAGGGCTGGCGGGCAAGTTTGGTTAAATAGCTAAGGTTTTGTACAGTATAGTTAGGAAAAATACAAATTATTTACGAATTTGTTATTTGTTCCGTAACTGGAATACAAACCACGCTATTTAATAGGGGGTGACTCGCCCATTAGGAAGGGTGGACGTCCCAGCCAGTCTGGCTTTTGGCTTTGCCCGGGGACTCCTTATTTAAGTGTGTAAGCACCCAAGAAATAAGGAGTCCCTGCACCTAGCTAGAACCTTGCTACGCAAGGTCTGCGGCCTTCGCAAGCTGTGTGTGAAGGTATGAAGAAGTGTGACTCGTCCTAGAAAGTTACTCTGGAGTTCTTTAGATGGAAACTTGTAGACTAGGACTTTCCCAATACCACCTCGTCAGGGTATGGGGACGTAACAGTATTAATCTTAATAATAGGAACACAAGGGAGTATGGTTTACCTGCAGTGGTTTGAGGTCAGCTATGCAGAGAACCCAGGATGCTGCTTTCCCAAAGAGAGGGGATGATGAAGAAAAGAATAAGAGCCAGTCAAACCTTTTCATTCATGCAGACTAAAACCGGGTAACAATGCCCTCAACCTTCTGTCAATTGTCCAATAAGGAGCTTGAGGTTTTAAACCAGCTGTTGTGCAGCCACCACAGGACTGATAGAGAACATATCAAGTCTCCTGTGGGTCATGTCTTGCAGGTAGTAGGATGTAAACGTTGTTTGACGTTTCCACACCCCAGCTTGAAGAACCTGTGTCACTGAAAAATTTCTTTTGAAGGCCAGGGACGTAGCTATGCCCGACATCATGTGCTCTGGGGCGACGTGACGGAGGAGGGTCTGGATTCAGTGCCAGGTCAATGACCTTGCGAATCCATGAAGAGATAGTGTTCTTGGTGACCCTCCTCTTAGTCCTTCCTGTGCTGAAGAATACTGCTGGCACACGAGGACGGGTTGCGGCTGTTCTTTTGAGGTACAGCCTCAAGCTCCTTACTGGGCATAGTAAGAGATGGTCTGGTTCATCTGTTACAGTACGGAGACTAGAAATCCGGAAGGAGTCGAATCGAGGATCCGCTACTCCTGGATTCTGAGTCTTAGCAATAAACTCAGGGACGAAGCTGAATGTTACTTCCCCCCATCCCCTTGAATGGGCAATGTCATACGAG